>NW_027611917.1:0-375550 GCF_964261635.1 Lissotriton helveticus
ACAGGTGTCTACCCAGGGGCGTAGCTAGAGCTTGTGGCGCCCGGGGCTATCCCTCAGATTGCTGCCCCTGGCATCCTTAGCCCTGTCAATGTGTGAGCTTAAGTCTCGAATCGAATTTTAATTCTCACCTCACTGTCAAATTTCAGGCACAATGCTTCTCACATGTATCATTGGAATGCTAGTTTTACATTGGTCTATTAACTAGTGGAAGTAAGTGTTAAGTATCTGAACTTGCAGTTGTAGAGGGCTGCGCACAGCACCCCGGGGCCACTCGCTTAATTATACTTGTGTGATTTTTTTAAATACTTTCAAACATATTTGTCATCCTGCCTGACAGTGACCGCTATTGGTGTCTCACAGGCTCTCCCGAGGCCTGCCTAGCAATCATGCTATCACGCACATGCTCACTGTGGTGGCCGGAGTCCTACATTGGTGGGAATGTCTGTTTATGTGCAGGAAGGTGTCCCTTCCTACACATAAACAAATCGTGATTTGTAACTTCATTATGCAGCATACATAGAAGTTGCAAATTGTCATTTTCTTTAAATGATTCCTGGTGTTTTGCTAATTCTATGTGTTGCACAATGCAGTGTGAAATGGGGTCTAATTTACTAGATGGCTTTAAGCCAAGTTCAGTGGTTTAATGCCGCCTCAACTAAGGGTGTATCGCCACAGGAATGTTGGTAAAAGTGACATTCCTAGGGCCATAAGGGCTTGTAAATATGCCCCTATGTTCCTCTCTCCCTTTGATGCAGCGTTTGTTATGTCAAAAATTTGTCATTTTTCCCCTTTGTACATGTTTCGGTCCCGGAAAACGTTTAATCTTGCAAATGTGTACTTGCCTAGATACCTCCCTGCTGCCAAAGCCATGACTGCTTTATTGCTATGCCATTCTCAGTGCTACATCCACTCACAGGCCCGTTCTGCACCCCCACCACCTACCACTGTCCGTCCCGTCCCCTCAGCTTGCCTTCCCAGATCTCTCCACCAGTCGTTATTTCTCGTAGTGCTCTCGGAGCGCCAGGCGCTAATATTGTTCAATGAAATCGACAATGCTAATTTAACATTCACAGCCCGAAAGTACAGCAAGCCTGCCCCTCGGGAGTCCCCTTTTAAAACAAGGTGCAGGTTGAAATTCGCCTCAAATTTGTTTTTCACTAACACGGTTTATCAAGGCAGCTCTGCAGTGTTGCACTGGGAGAAAAATAGACCCAGGCCTGAAAATAAAAAGTTGCCCCTATAGTAAATCAGAAAGCTAAAAAATTCTCAAAAGGTATGCAAATTTGGACACTTTTAAAGTTGGTAAAACACGCTGTGTGTTCTGCAAGATATGGAATGCTCCAACTATTTGTGCTTTCTGAAGACCATGTTTATGCTACTGTCTGGGAAATCAACAGTAAAAACCGTCCCACAAGATAATAAAACAGGACACACACATAAAAAGACAGCCCACACACGGACCAATCAGACCAGACAATTGGGCACTGCCAGTTTGCCCTATAGGCAGGGCCCCTGAAATTGTGCTATTGTGCGGCCGCAGCAACTTTTCCATAATTTTAGATTTGCCATGTTTGCCACACAGTCCATCATCTTCCGCATAATCTGCGGATTTTAACAAAATTTGTTTCTTGCTTAAATGATTCAAAAGCTACTAAAATGTTGCAGCGTAGTGAAAGGCCCTTTACAAAGCAGGACTGGCCACCTTCCTCTTGCTTATTGCTATATTTGGGTACTAAAATGGTACTAATGAGGTGCCATCAATGCCTAGACAGTGTTACCAATTTTAAAAATTAAAGAAGTAATGAAGTAATACTATTACAAAATGTGCCGCAAAAAGCTTTATAATTTGCCTTGCCGCAGAATTTACTCAACCTTGCCGCATACTTTGGCCCTCTCCTGCCACCCACACAATTTAAGTGGCCCTGCCTTTAGGCCAGTCCGATCTTGCAGCTATGAAATATTGACTCAAGTTCTGCCTCGGGTAAAATTGTGTGACCCCCCAGCGTGCCCTTAATCAATATGCTGGTGGTAAATTACAAAATTGGCACTGTAGCCAACTGTGCACATTATACCCGATTGAGTACACTCAAATAAAAACCCGTTGAACAGCACTTGGGCTTATTGCTTGAAACTGGAATACAGAAGAATAGGCCCTCGAGGACTCACAGTAGCTGCATGGTACTCTAATTACTACTGCACCTCTGCCGAGAAGTGCAGGTACTCTCACTTGCAGAGGGCACTCTGTACCTGCTCATTTAAAGCACTGCTTGTGCAGGTACCCCGAGGTGTCTGCCTCGTTGACTGCCCCTCCTGTAGGCGTCTGCCCGCACCCAGGACCGAACCTTCCCAGCTCCCTTCACCCACCCCTGCCGCGGCCTTTGCGCAAGTTCCGCTCTTGAGGAGGCAGGGTACTTTTCCTCCACCTTTCAGGAGCACTAGTCCAGATTTTTTACCCCATTATCAATAGGCTGGTGGATGCACAGTCCACTGTCTGACGGTTAGCTCCAGTTTTAGGATTTTATTGCCCAGCAGGCCTCCTAGTGCAGCAGGCCTCACAGTGTTTAAAGTTTAGCATTCTGAGTTTTTCTCCAAGTTACATGTTAATTTATCTTTGCCGTTTTCCATAGCGCACACTGTCACAAGACCCTATGGGTATCAGAGCGCTTTATATAACTCTAGGCACTCACTTCAAATGAATATGCAGCAGTATTCCATACACGCGACGCCGGCTGCCTCAATACTTTTTAAATTGTGCAAAGACCACCTCGCTGACAATAAATACATGTAATTCTGTCCAGCTATTGAGTATTTCCTGAATTAAAATGTCTTTGACCACGGATCACATTTCATTCAGAGAAGCACGCCTCTTAAGATAATACATTCAGCAGTTAGGAGAACAAACCTGGGGCCTGCACTGGACTGCTGATCATGGTTTTGTGTTTCTGTACTAATAACTTTTAATGGATGCAGCTCAGCAAGGACATTGCAGCTGCTCTTGTTTGCGATGCTAGCACTTTTCAGGTGAGCAGGAGCGTAAACTGACATTCCATGTTTTTGTTTTCACATTGAAATAATTTGACACACCATACCTCATTGTCGTGAAGCTAACGTCATTCCTTAGGGCACAAATCATTCCTCGGCACTGGCACTGGGTCAGACATAACATTAATCCGGAGCACGTGTCCGCGTGAAACCAGACACTCCAAGCATTGCTTTACACACCGTGTCTCAAGGCAGTGGGTGCAGGCTCAATTAGGCAGCTACTGCGCGCTGTGACAATTCGGGATTGCCGGCCGCCTCATAACATTTACCTTCCAGGCTGCAAAGGTGCAAGTTTCTGTTTACCGCTCGCCTCCAGTGATAGTCGTGCTGAGGGCTGCGCAGCCGCGCTCACGAGAGGCGAGGCGTGATGACTCGTCATTGCTGACGTGCTACATTTTAGCGCGAGGGCTGGCCGAGTATGCCCAGGGCCGTCATTAGTAGCGCTTTGGTGCGCAACAAGATTGACGGCCCTGGGACCCCGCTTAACAAGTATGTGTGCTTTCTGCGGCGCAACGCGGCCGCTTTTATAATGTATTTGGAGACACGGACACTACTGTAGTAATTGAAAGTAGTGTCAGCAAGTGTCTAAATACATTATAAAGGCTGACAGTGCCGCGCGGCGGCCGCCCCCAAATAGTGCCGCCTGGGGCGGACCGCCCCCCTCGCCCCCCCCTAGCTACGCGGGTGGGCTCTGCAGAGCTAACAAATCACACCTTGACGTTACGACCAAGGCGTTCATGTAACACACCAAAGGGCCTCTGGGTGTAGTAGTCTTTGCTTGATGTAAACTAATGCACCTGATCGGGAAAGCCTGGGACAGGAGTCGTGCTGTGCTGAAATGGTCTCCTGTGGTAGATATAATGATGAGAGATGTGTAACTGGGAGCTGGAAAGGTCTCAAGATTAACGGATTCCGGAACCCTATTCCCGGCTCCTCTGCTGACAATCTGTGTTGCCGCGTGAGTCTCCATTCACTCTGCTAGAATCGGCCGCAAATTACAAACCTCACCCGAGAAGTGCCGGACAAAGTCCATGCTGCTCTTCTGGGTTTGTGCACACGACAGTCACTAGCGGAAGTAAACAAACGGTGACACTGAACAAACAACCTGTACTCACGAGCAAGGAGAGTCCTGGCAGGCACACATAGTCTATGGTAACATGGGTCCAACGCTGCGAGGTCAGGGGTGAGTGAGTGGCAGCACAAGAATCCTCGCATCCCGAACGATATCTGACGCAATACGGCAGCGATTATCTGGTCCATATTCCTTCGCATTTGCGGGAGGCAGACGGGGGAAATTAAATAACAGGTGCCGCTCTCCTTCCTGGCTGTCCCTATCTCCCTCTCTGGCCTGGCCTGCATGCCTGCCTCCACCTCCCCTCAGAGTCACGCGCACTTTTTCCCAATGCGCATGAGCCTTGATCACTACCAGGCAGCCAGCAGACCACCCCACCCTAAAAAAACACGACGCGGAGGTGGTGAAATCTGCGCGCCGCACGTCTACAACAATATCATGTGACAGGTCAGGTGGTGTAAGTGTAATGAATTATAATGAGTAGGGCGGCGCTGCGGCGGCCTGCTGTCTGCTCATAGTAGTAGCCTAGCCTCCCTTAAATAATGAAATAATTGATTTGAAATCGGCGCGGAGCACCACTGCTAGCATGAGAATGACAGGCTTGTGCTTAATGTAAGCACTGTGTTCTGTTGTTGGGGCCGATTTGGACCGACCGTGAGCCGTGACTCATGGTCGGTCCAAATCGGCCCCAACAACAGAACCGGCCCCCGGTCACAAAACCGGCCCCCACCCGGTCCAGCCGACCGGGGGATTGCCCGGTGCCCGGAATGACCAGTCCGGGAGATACCCGTTCACAGGTGAACCACTGCACTGAGGTAAACTGTGAGGACCCGACTCGTGGGCACAAAAGGTCCCCCTAGAATCAACAACAGCATCAACGAGGGCGACAGAGGTCAAAGACTGTTGGCAGGGAGGGTCGCAGGGAGAAGACTTTCCCTAACTCTGTCTCCAGCCAGCAACATTGTGGGAGCTCAAAGCGGTTAGAGTTCTGATCAGGGCTGGGGAACTGTATCCGTATGTGACCCCCCCCGTTGTGTGTACATTTTTTAATCATTGTAGATCACACATATTTATAATGCTCTCATGTCACCATGTGCCTCTAGTCAACATGTCAATGCCCTTTTCGATGTAAAACTTGCTCTGAACAGCATCCCAGCAGAAGTGTGGGAGCTGAAAACATAACATACTGAAAGGGCGAGATTTTGATCGATACCTTATATCTATTGATCTAAACCTCGATCTGGTCGACTGAACCTTTGTTGCCTGTCTTGGAGGAAAACAGTACACCCATCTGCAAGTTAGTTCACCCAATAAAGGACTCTACTCCCAAAGACCACAGACAACTTCTAGCTTTCAAAAGTTTATTGTAAGGAAATGATAAGCTGCAAATACAGACATCTCAGAATGAGATTCACGAGATACACAGGTCCAATTACATACATGTGCTCTCGGAAAGCCCTCAGACGAGCAACAGAAATCACTAACACAAGTTCTAAGAATAATAAAGCTATCAGCATAGACGCATATCTCTCCTTCATTTAGGTTGGAGGAAAACACACAGGTTAGGCGTCCCTACCCTGTTCTAGATGGTATCCCTACTTAACCAAATCCCAACCTAACAAAGGTGTCAGCCGTGAATGACCCCCAAGGGAAGTCACCCACTCTAAGTTTCTTGGTGAAAACCTATAGTTCTCCAGTCATGACCCCTCTCTGCCTACCCATCCGCTCTCTAAAGGGTCCTCAGGTATCTGCTCTAACTCCACCCAGGGGTGCTGTCCCTAATACAAAACAGTCAACAACATTTGAGACGCCCCTTGCGAAACGCCTCTCACGTGGTGTAGCTTCAGGCTTTTTCCATGATGCTTTGTATTGGGCCTCAGACGTTAGAGTTGACCTTGCTTCTCAGGCTCTTCTCCGGCCCGCTGATACCCCTTAAACATTCCAGAACCCTCCTCCATGTCTGGGCCGTCTACTGAACAGACCTCTATTCATTCATTTATAATTGGATCCCCCCTTTCCTGTTGTAGACAGATATCTGCCGCCAAGAACCCAACTCTCATAGACTTCTAAAAAGGCTTGCAACATTTCTCAGCCCAGACATGTACGTGTAAATCAACGTTAAAACATTTCAGGCCTACAATATTTCTCATTATGATTATAGCATTCAACTTCTTCATTTAATTAAAGCATGTTAATACTCTTATTCTATTATTCAATAAACATTTTATAATTCATGGCCCATTTAATGCGATGACCAAAACATTAATACAATCTGTGTCGTGAAAAGAAACACCTTCCCTTTTAGCTCCAGCTCTGGCCCTGAGGCCTACCACATTCTGCGTTTAACCACAGACCATCTTACATTTTAACAGCTACACGACATAGATTCAAGAATAATCACGTCTAATAAAATCATATAGTGTCACACATTTCTGTATTAGTTCCACTTCTACTTAAATCTCTACATTAGCTATACATTTAGGATATAATTGCAGATACTATTAGCACTCATGGCATTTCTCCTCATGATTTGTGCTTACTACAGGTAAGTGTGGTGCACTCATACATTTAAGTCAGTTTGCGCTCTCTCAGTTCCCCCCTTTGATGACCTCTCGGGGTCATCACTAACATTTAAACTGAAGTTATTGCTGGCATTCTCTGCGCTTCCAGAGCCCTCAGACTCCTGTACTGATTATCTTGTATGGCAGCCAATCTCTGCAGCTGTTCTCTTTGGGCCCTTTCTGACCTTCTTGCTCTGTACCATTTGAATACCCTCACCAATCCCCACAATATAATCCCACAGATCAATATTATGATGATAGGCTTTAGAATATACCAAACAAAGCTTTTGCCTAAGGTGGAAAACCACCCACCAACTGTACTCATTCCGTGGCCCACCTTTTCCCAGACATTTTCTCTACTCAAGTCTTCGATCTCCTTGGGAATATTAGTTATGTTCCTAATAATGTCTGGAATGTAAGTGCAACATTCCTGGACCTTCAAAGCCTTACAGACTCCGCCCTCTTTTGCTAATAGGACATCTAATGCAAGACGGTTCTGAAGAACCATAGCCCTTATCGATTGCATCTCTCCTTCTACCAGCATTAAGGACTGAGCAGTGCTGGCAGACAACCTGTCGACAACTGTTGCCAGTCGTCTAATTTTAACATCATTAAGGATTATTCCCAAAAGAGGGAACATAGCTCCAAAGACATCTCCAACCATTTCTGCATCGCCTACATCTCTCCTTCCCCTCGAAGATGTCTTGCCCTCAATGATCACTAAGTCTTGTGCATGATATATTTTGGGGAAGACAATTGCCAAATAACATGATCCATACCAGTTGTCAGGTAGTCTCACGTAAGCATTTCTTCCACATACAAAATACACATTTGGAATCACTTGCATTCCCTTCAGGAAATCCTTAGTGTAGTACTCTAAATTAAAAGCATGTTCACAGTCCACTTCTCCAACGTATACATTTTCATAATACGTTTTGGCTCTGTGAAGACATAGCTTTCCTCTCTGCGCTTTATCTAAAGCTATTGGACCACTACTACCCTTTCTCTGGTGTGACTTCTCTTCCTCGGTCCAATCTGTTTTCCCTTGTCCTGATTTTTTCAAAATCTTTTGTCTCCTGTAACGATCATCCACCTGCCCTATGAACTTCTTCTCGACTTCTGACACCTTGCATGTCAGATTATTTCTACGGGCATGTGAAGTATCTAAGGTAATCCAAGGAATGAAGAACTTGACCAATCTGTCTTCACTCTTCCAGTAATCCCATTTGTTCATCTGCTTATAATTTGGGACTTCTGGCAACACTGAATCATAATTGGAGAAATAGTATTCAAAACTATCTCTCTCATAAAATATACTAAGCAATAAGCTACATGTAATGCCATATGTCAGCGGGAGGTGATGATATCGAATTCCTTCATCTACAGATGCCGGCAACTGCATGCAGACATAACAATCCTTAACCTCCATGGCATCCACGTATTCATATAAGAGTTTAGCATAAGCATTTGACCTAAAGTCTCCTTGGGACTCGTCTACGTGTAACCTGCGGGCTTCTGCAGCCAATAACGCTTTCTCTTGAGTGTTTTCCCTTTTCTCACCAGCAACAGTAGGTGTAAGCGTTTCTACAGATTTCACATCAGTTACCTTTGCCTCTTCCTCATGTCCCTTTACATAAGAAATTGTTACCACTAAAGCTATTAATATTATTACTCCTACTATTAGTGTACCTATTATACATTTAGCTCTGCGGTTCGGGGTGCCGGCCTCCATTTCGTCAGACTATATGGCTCTCTCTTATCTTTAGCAAAAAGTTCTTTTCCTCTCGTTCCTTTACAGTCTCTTTTCAATCCTTTTGTCTTTAGAATCCACACAGCTGGAGGCTGACAGCCTTCTTCGCAAAAGTCCTTTAACAGTTCAAAAAGACAACCCTAGCCCTTCTCCATCAACTCAAGGGAAGTTCCCTAAAATTCTCTGCTTCCTGGGCGCTAGGTAATCTTCTTTTTTCTGCTTGCTTTATTTACAAAGTCCTTTAACAGTCTACTATCAGATTTGTGGTTGCAGCTTCAATAGCATAGTTCAGTATTTCCAAACGAAGATTGTGCTCTTCATGTGCTGTTATCGTTGTACCAAAGTCGGGGAATTGCAATTCTGTAAGAAACATGTGTTTTAACTTGCTGAGGCGGGGAGGTCTGGGGAGCATGAATGTTAGTGACCCTTCTTGTTCGACACCGGGTACCAACAGTCGTATTTCCACGGTGATAATGGGCTCAGAACTGGACACCACCACCGCTCGGATCCTCCCTGTCTCCGGTTTCACAGACATTTGTCGCCAGATATGTCCACTCAGGTGTGGAGTATCTTCTGTTAGGCACACGCACTCTTCTTGACCTTCTTCGGTCGGGTGCTTCAGCGCCCTGAGCACCTTCTTCGGGGTCTGAGTCTTCTGATATCGGAGGAAGGGTTGCTTCTGGAGTTGACCTCAGGCTAGAGCTCCTTCTTTGCGGCCAATTTGCTTCTCCACGTGCCCTTCTACTCCTTCTTCTTCTTGTCTGTTCTCGCTCTCTCTCAGACCTGTCAGGGTCTGACTCGTACTCCCAGCTACTTTCTCCTTCTGTAGCGTCTTCCGTTTCACTGTTGTACTGACCGTCCTCAGCTTGGTCAGACTCGTCCCCTGCTTCCGCTGGCACCTCTACAGCTTGGCTAGCCCCCTCTATGGCTTCTCGGTCCTCAGCTGGACGTCTATCCGAGAGAGGAGCTGTTTCCAGAGGTGCTGGAACCCTTCGCGTATGTGACGCGTGGATCCAATTGGGCAGGCCTCCCACCTTTACAGCTGTGTTCGTGATCAGGATGACCTGGAAGGGCCCACGCCAACGAATATCCAAGCAGCTTCTTCTCACATGTTTCTTCACCAGGACCCAGTCCCCAGGGTACAGGTCATGGCACGGGCCCTGGCACGCTGGAACCTCGGCAGCCTGCACCTGAAGGGACACAGAACGCATGGCGTCAGACAGCCCCTTACAATAGTCCAGGATCATATCATCTGTGATATTTAACAGTGCAGTAGCTGGGATAGATGGCAGCCTCATTGCTCTCCCCATTAACACCTCATGTGGTGACAACCCTGTTCTTCTGTCTGGGGTACTACGAAGGCTCATGAGAACCAATGGCAGGGCATCAGGCCAACTCAGGGTCGTTGAGGAGCACACTTTTGCTATCCTGCTCTTGACCGTGCCATTGATCTGCTCCACAATCCCTGAGGCTTCTGGTCGGTAACTGCAATGCAACTTCTGGTCAATATTTAGCGCAACACAAATCATCTTCACAAGCTCGCTGTTAAAATGTGTTCCCCTATCTGATTCCAAAAAGGCCGGCACCCCGAAGCGAGGAATGAGTTCTCTAAGCAGTAATTTGGCCACTGTGAGGGTGTCGCACCTACGTGTAGGGTATGCCTCAACCCATCTGGAGAACACACAAACAACCACCAGGACATAGCGGAGGCGGTTGCACCTTGGCATTTCAATGAAATCTATCTGCATTCGATTGAATGGACCTCCAGACCTTCCTATGTGACTTAATGCAACTGGTGTTCTTTTTCCTACGTTCAGCTGCTGGCAGGTCACACAACGCTGGCACACTGCTTCTGCTGCTATTCTAAACTTAGGATCGTACCAAGTCTGTCTAAACACTCTCAGCATAGCATCTCTCCCTAAGTGTACGGGACCATGTATGAGTCTAGCCATTGGACTCACCATCTCATTGGGCAACACTGCTCTGCCGTCTGCTGAGACCCAAAAATGGGTCTCACCCATTACACATCCTGCCTTTTCCCATGTTTCTTTTTCAGAATCAGGAGCATTTTCTTGCATGGTTGACAGTTCATCCCAAGTATCAACAGTTTCCAGTATCATGGCTAATTCAGTTCTTACATTTATTCCACCCACATCCACCTCTGTGAAAGAGTACCCTTGTTCCGCGCAATACCGCGCAACTTCATCTGCATATCTATTGCCTTTCGAAACGAAGTCCTCATTTCTGGTATGTGCGGTGCACTTTACAACTGCGATACCTGCTGGGCATTGCAATGCTTCTAACAACAGGCGCACAAACTCTCCATTGCGAATGGGAGAGCCTGAAGAGGTCATGAACCCTCTTTGAGACCATAACTGCCCGTAATCATGAACTACCCCATACCCATATTGGCTGTCGGTGTATATGGTGACTCGAATCTGATTGCTTGCCAAGCAAGCACGTGTCAGGGCAATAATCTCGGCTACCTGAGCGGAGTGTACTCCTTCCAGGCACCCAGCTTCCACAACTCCAGTAATTGTACAAACAGCATAAGCTGCTCTCAACTGCCCAACTTCGTCTCTTACACATGAGCCATCGACAAAGAAAATTTCATCTGGGTCAGTCAGTGGCTCATCTACGATGTCGGGTCTGGGTTTGGTGCATAGTTCAGTCACATCAAGGCAGTCATGGTCTGTATATTCATCATCATCATCGATATCATTTGGAAGTGGCATCAAGGTAGCAGGGTTCAAAACAGAGCATCTCTTGAGGGTCACGTTCTCTGCAGCAAGAATAACTTGCTCATAGCGCGTGAGCCTGCTGTTGGTCAGATGCTGTGTTTTGGTCCTGGTCATCAACAGTTCAACAGAATGGGGCACGCACACCTCTAACGGGTGCCCCATGACGATATTTTCACATCTTTCAATGCTGACACCCGTTGCAGCAACGGATTTGAGACATCCGGGCAACGCTGCGGCTACTGGGTCTAAAGTAGCCGAGAAATAAGCAACTGGTCTACGGGCATTCCCATGGATTTGGACCAACACAGACAACGCGCAACCTTCTCTCTCACAACAGTAAAGAAAAAATTGTTTATTGTAATCAGGCATTCCCAATGCCGGAGCACGACACAGGTCCTCTCGCAGCTGTAGGAACGCCATCAAACAGTCTTTGTCCCATGGTACCGGATCGCTCACCTCCTTGTGCGTCAGTTTTTGCAAGGGCTTTGCTTTCAGTGAAAAGTTCACGATCCACTGTCGGCAATAACCCACCATCCCTAGGAACATCCTGACCTCTCTCTGTGTCTTAGGCGCATTCATTTTCATGATCGCCTCTATCCTGTCTGGTGACACTTTTCGTTTGCCTTTCTCTATTCTGTGTCCCAAGTACTGCACCTCTGTCAGGCAGTACTGCAATTTTCCCGGGGACACCTTGTGCCCATTGGCAGCTAGATGATTTAACAAAGCAATGGAGTCTTCCCTGCAAGCTTCTTCTGTTTCTGACGCCACAAGGAGGTCGTCTATGTACTGGACCAGAACTGACTTCTGGGGCAGCACTAGACTTTCAAGATTTCTCTTCAAAAGCTGGTTAAAGATCGATGGACTCTCTGTATACCCTTGAGGGATACGACACCATGTTAGGACGCGATTTTCCAGCTTAAATGCGAAAAGAAAATGGCTTTCTTCGTCCAGAGGGATCGAAAAGAAAGCCTGACAAAGATCGATCACAGTGAACCACTCAGCTTGGAATGGAATTTGAAACAGTATCACTGATGGATTCGGTACCACTGGACAACACGAAACGACTATGTTATTAATCTTTCGAAGGTCCTGTACTATCCGAAATTTCCCATTTGGTTTCTGCAGACCCATAATCGGGGAGTTGCATGGACTACCCACGATTTCTTTCAGTATTCCCTGTTTAATCATGGACTCGATCACGGGTTTTATGCCTGCAATCGTTTCTGGAGTCAATTTATATTGGGGTGTTCTTGGGAACTCAGCATGCGGTTTCACTACAATTTTCACTGGGTCCACCCCTTTGACCAATCCAATCTCTTCCCCAGTGAAATCCCATACTTCTGATGCCACTGTCTCTCTCAAGTCCCAGGGGAGCTCATCTACTGTCAAAGTAGGGTACAGCTCCACGCATATTCTGGAGTTTGCAACTTTGAAATCTGCGTCATCATCATTGGTCAATACCTCCACTCCCTGAGGTGTACAATATATAGTACAATTCAATTTACACAACAGGTCTCTTCCTAGCAGACACACAGGGCTTGAATCGCAAACCACAAACTGGTGCTCATCGCTGTACTTCCCTATTTTCACCTGTACCGGTTCTGTCAATTGGCTGGTTATTCTCCTGTTTGCGACCCCTACCACTTGTATGGTCTCTCCAGACATGGGCAGGTCTGGAACTGCAGCTGATCTGATCGTGGATCTAGTGGCTCCTGTGTCCACCAGAAATGTCGTAGGGCACCCTGCTACTTCTGCTTCAACATAGGGTCCCCTCTGGTCCACCTCCAAGGCTGCCCCGAGGGTGCAGTCTTCTCTTTCCACTCTCTGTCCGGTTAATGGGTCCACATAATAACACTCTTCTCCTTCTACAAACAGGGGCATTTGTCTATAGGTCTTACCCATACTCCCTACTCGAGGAGGTTGCGGGAACTGGGCTCGGGGAGGAGCCCCCCCCCCTTTGAGCACCTTTCCTTGGTATGGCGTTACCCCTCTTGTAGGTGCGCTCTGAACCTCTTCCTCCTCTATCTCTTGCTCTCCTATCTCTACATTGTAGGGGCACTCGCGTTTCCAATGCCCCAGCTCGTTACACTGGTGGCACCTAGTCGTTTTCTTCAAGGTAGCTATGTCTATTCTGGGTCTAAAGGTGGAACTCTCCTCATTACCCTTGTTCTGACTGTACTGCTTCTTTCCTCCTGTACCTGTCCCTTGCTGCTGTTGCTGTTGTCCCCCCTTTCCTGCTGCCTGCATCTGTACCACCATCAACTTTTCTTTTAGTTTCTTAGCCTTGGAGTCTATCTCATCACAGCAGTACCTGGCATATCTCAGTATTTCATCTAGGGGTTTAGTTTGCCAACAAATCGAGTGTTGCTGAATCATTAAACTAATATCCGGTCTCAGTCCCAGGACGAACTTGGACACAAATTGCCCTATGTCTTTTGGATCCATTACATCCAAGCCGCTATACTGTTTAAACGCCTTCAGCAATCTCTCGTAATATTCATGAACTGTCTCTTTGGGTTCCTGTCTTGTTCGGTCTATTCTGACCCAATCTATGTCTTGCATTGGCACTTTCTCTTTCAGCCAAGTCATCACTCTCTCGAATTTTGCCATCACAATCTCGGACGGCCCATTAGTCTTGGCATCTCTCTCTGGCTCCGTTGTGGGCCACTCAGCGCTAACCTTGCATGCTGTCCACAGATCTCCTGGTACTACAATGTCAAACAGCGTGTTCAGATCTATCCAAAGGACCTTTGAGATTTTTACAAACCTCTCGACTTGCTTGTACCACTCCACAGGGTTTTCCCGCAATTTGGGGAAGGAGGTGGTAAAAGCAGCTAAATCTCCCCTACTCCAAGGGACATGTACATAGTTCCCATTTGCAACTTCACGCAAAGGGTAAGCTTCTATTCCCTGCTGTCCTGGTGTCATACCAATCATGCTTCTCCTGCCGGTCCCTTTCTTGGACCACCTCTCTTCCCACTTATCTAGTGCCCTCCATGTCCTTATTCCAGTAATCAGTTCCCTTATGTGTGTTTTCAGCCCAATCGTTCTCCTCTCATCTAGGTCTCGATCTGTATAATGTAGCCTGTGGTTACCCTGTAATGCTTTGGTTCTTGACAAGTCCACCATATATTTGCCTGCTAGTTCGACTAACTTCTCATGGACTGCTCTCGCCTTTCGAGTGATGTCCTTTGCCATATACAGTATTTCATCCTGCTCATACATTTCCATTCTTTCTAAAGGCAGGGTACCATCTACCATGTCATCCAGATCTGACCTTAAGCTGGAGACATCAAGTCTCTTGGCTTTTATCTCAGCTCGCAATATGTCTTTCGAAGGGGGCTCACTGGTCTCCCTACCATCCCAACTTCGAGCTCTGCGTTTGGGCTCGGGAGAGTTAATGGGTGCCCTCCCTTGCTCCCATCTCTCCAGGTCCCATGCTCGGCCATCCGATCTTGGAAGGTGATGGAACACGGGCCTGTTACCCCCACTCTCTTCTTCTTCTCTCCTCTCACCGCACACCTCTCTGTTATTTTCCCTCTGCTCGCTACTCTCCCTTTGCCTCGTATCGCTCAGTATCCGATACGATCCTTCCTGGTTCCCCATATTCCCTGGGCTGCGCTCATTTCTGTCATCACAGGGACTATGGTGCGACCTCTCACAACTCCCATTCTGTTCTCTGGTGCCGGGCACACAGTGTGGACACTTAAAGCTGTTTCTGTACTCTTGCGCTCTCCTCTCCCCTTCACTGAGTATTGGGCGCGCCACCCCTCCACTCCCGGGGCCCCCGTTTTCCAGGTCTGTTCTACCTCCACTCCGGGCCCAATGGGTGACTCCCCTACTTTCTCTCTCTCTACAGTCCCACTCCGGGCTGCTCTCCCCAGCCCCGCAGTGAGTCCGAGCTCGGCTGTCCTGACTTTCCCTTTCAGCTTCCGCAGCTATGATGCACTTTTGAGCCTTCACTGCCTCATCCCACTGCTTCATGTACTCATTTAGCTCTTGAAAGGATTTTCGTCCAGATCCCCTCAGATCCATTGGCCATCTAGGGCCCCCAGGATCTCCTCCTGGGTCCCCTGCTGTGTGCATCGGGGTGCTCCACTCTCTGGGTATCGGCATCTGACTTGGGGAATTAGTGGTATCGTTCCTCCTTGCCTCCTCTGCTCTTTCTCTGTCTTTCCGTTTCCGTTCTTCCCCTCTTGCTCTTTCTTGGTCATATATCGATATTATAGGACCTATGGTAACAGGTACCTGTAGTGCATCTGGTAATGGGTAGGATGTGGCGCTTTCCGTTTCCGGCGCTCTTTGTACCACAAACCTCCCGACTACCTGTTGCACCTGACTAGGCTGGGACAGCTCTTTCTTTGCCTCAGGATCCCACTCTGAACTGGGAAGCGGTCTATGCTCTCCTGCATTGCCCCCCTTTTCTCCTTCAGTATGCTCGACCTCTCCCCCTGCTCTATTATACGGGGGTGGCCTGTCTGTCAATAATCTGTTTATCAGGCTGTCCTCTGTTTCGCTCTCTTCATCTTCTTCTAGGGGACTTTTATTTACTGGCGCCTCTAACACTGGGTACAGTTTATTTACTTCCATGTTATGCACTCTCCATCTTTTAGCATCCGCATCCCACCTGGCATCCTGCACTGCCCTTACCGATCGTTTCACCCTTTCTTGTCGTCTGTTCATATTCTTTTCATGCGCTGCCCTAATCCATGCATCAAGAGCTTCAAACTGGGTTGGTCTAGGCAAGGGTCTCTTTGAGGTCATGACTGATTTCAATCGATGTAACACCTCTAATCTGAACGTCCCGTACTTCGGGAACGTCAGTTCCTCATTTCCTTCAGTAATCTTACTCCACTCTGATATCCAAAGGATCGTATGCAGCCCAACATTTACTGCCATGTAACGAGCTGGCGTACCCTCCGGCGGGGCTTCTTCCCCTTCATACGATCCCCGCTTCTCTTTTTTAAACACCGCTTTCAACCATTTAAAACACTTCATAATTATGCGCACAAAATCCAGCCTCGCTACTCTGTTTACTTCCTGATGACAATCCACCAATCCTGTCGCGGCTTTGCTAGCTTGGCCTATCGCAGCGCGGTCTTTCTCCGGTCAGCCAATCACGTCGCGACCCTGTCTGACGTGTTTGCTAGCTGGCCTATCACAGCGCGGTCTTTCTCCGGTCGGCCAATCACTGCGCGACACTACCTGACGTCACTTTTCTCCGCTTCGCAGCAGCACCCCTCCTTTCTCAACTCGTCTCCCGGTTATGCATGCGTCCCATTCATACACCGAAAAATGACTACTTCCGACCAAGCGGTCACTTCTCTCGACTGTACGTCCACAGTCTATCTGTAATTGTCAACACAACTGACGAGATGTCTATCGTCCCTCTGATAGGTTGCTTACACACACAGTAACTTCCGACCAGCGTCCGTTACTCACGCACTCACTCTTACGTTCCCCCTATCTCGGTCTTTCGGGTGATCAATGGTACCTCATGACCCCCTTCACACTAGTTGACAATTACTCTGGGTGTCCGATACACCCGAACCACTTAAGCTCTCCTTGAACTTAAGATTTCCACCGGTTGCGCGCGCTCACAACCTGTTCCACGGTCACTCTACAGACATTCAACTCCGCCAGACATTACAACATAGATACAATACAAAACACCGCAATCTAACACGCATAACCCTTTATACTCACTCTCGACCGATACTGCTGCTTTTTCTGTCTCACGTCATCCGGATCTTCTTCGGCGGGCTGTTCTTCCGACCATCGGTTTCTAGGGGCCTTGGGGTAAGCTAACCTGGCCTAGGTCACCGTCCTCAAGAAGGCAACCATCCTCTATAGCTACCAACTGAAAGGGCGAGATTTTGATCGATACCTTATATCTATTGATCTAAACCTCGATCTGGTCGACTGAACCTTTGTTGCCTGTCTTGGAGGAAAACAGTACACCCATCTGCAAGTTAGTTCACCCAATAAAGGACTCTACTCCCAAAGACCACAGACAACTTCTAGCTTTCAAAAGTTTATTGTAAGGAAATGATAAGCTGCAAATACAGACATCTCAGAATGAGATTCACGAGATACACAGGTCCAATTACATACATGTGCTCTCGGAAAGCCCTCAGACGAGCAACAGAAATCACTAACACAAGTTCTAAGAATAATAAAGCTATCAGCATAGACGCATATCTCTCCTTCATTTAGGTTGGAGGAAAACACACAGGTTAGGCGTCCCTACCCTGTTCTAGATGGTATCCCTACTTAACCAAATCCCAACCTAACAAAGGTGTCAGCCGTGAATGACCCCCAAGGGAAGTCACCCACTCTAAGTTTCTTGGTGAAAACCTATAGTTCTCCAGTCATGACCCCTCTCTGCCTACCCATCCGCTCTCTAAAGGGTCCTCAGGTATCTGCTCTAACTCCACCCAGGGGTGCTGTCCCTAATACAAAACAGTCAACAACATTTGAGACGCCCCTTGCGAAACGCCTCTCACGTGGTGTAGCTTCAGGCTTTTTCCATGATGCTTTGTATTGGGCCTCAGACGTTAGAGTTGACCTTGCTTCTCAGGCTCTTCTCCGGCCCGCTGATACCCCTTAAACATTCCAGAACCCTCCTCCATGTCTGGGCCGTCTACTGAACAGACCTCTATTCATTCATTTATAATTGGATCCCCCCTTTCCTGTTGTAGACAGATATCTGCCGCCAAGAACCCAACTCTCATAGACTTCTAAAAAGGCTTGCAACATTTCTCAGCCCAGACATGTACGTGTAAATCAACGTTAAAACATTTCAGGCCTACAATATTTCTCATTATGATTATAGCATTCAACTTCTTCATTTAATTAAAGCATGTTAATACTCTTATTCTATTATTCAATAAACATTTTATAATTCATGGCCCATTTAATGCGATGACCAAAACATTAATACAATCTGTGTCGTGAAAAGAAACACCTTCCCTTTTAGCTCCAGCTCTGGCCCTGAGGCCTACCACATTCTGCGTTTAACCACAGACCATCTTACATTTTAACAGCTACACGACATAGATTCAAGAATAATCACGTCTAATAAAATCATATAGTGTCACACATTTCTGTATTAGTTCCACTTCTACTTAAATCTCTACATTAGCTATACATTTAGGATATAATTGCAGATACTATTAGCACTCATGGCATTTCTCCTCATGATTTGTGCTTACTACAGGTAAGTGTGGTGCACTCATACATTTAAGTCAGTTTGCGCTCTCTCAATACCAAGACAGCTCTGTGGTTTGAGGATCCACCTTCGAGGTTCTAATCTGTGCAGGGCTGGCTTCAAATGTCATCCTTCTACGGTTGATAACACAATATGGCTAAATTGGCAAGTAGAATCACCTGTAATTTAAGGAGCAATAGACCATCCCCGTTTAAAGAATAAGCACTTCATAAGTAGTGACCATGAATGCGGAAATGGGCTGCCAGACACAGATCGATCACAGCACCCGATACAAAGGGTGCAACAGGAGCCCAAGCAGGGACGCGAGAGACATTACACCGACTCGAAGAGGAGAGAGTCTCTCCAGACATTGACAATCAACGAAGTTTTGTGAACTTGTAATTCTCTTTCCCTCTGCAAGTACGAGCCACTTATTAACTTACCATTCGAAAAACAAGAGCGGACTTGCAGTGCTTGCCCCTTTAAGGAACAGGTTGGAGAATTATGTCGAAGGGCAAGGAGAAAGAGTTTCCTCAGGCTGCCGTGCCACGTGTAGGCACTGGCTGACAAGGGCGTGTGGGTTAGGGTGACCAACTGGCATGGGTGAAAATTCAGGACGGTGAGTGCAAAAATTCAGGACAAAGGGTCAAAATTCAGGACAAAAATTCAGGACGGAAGGTCAAAATTCTGGACAAAAATTCGGGACAAATGGTATGTTTTACGGACACTACAAAAGAGGTTGCGCAATATTATATAAGTGAGTATATAGACAAACATAACTACAAGTCAAAATAAGTTTATATTAGGTCAAAACGTTAATCTACAGGCCTTTAAAAGTTGTTGTGTGTTACAAAAAAATTGACCGCTTACATCCTTTGTTTTCACATGTCCTTTACCCCCACAGGAAGAGTGGCAGTCGACTTTTCTGTTCTTTTCTCGACGGCAAAGTGAGGGAATTTTGTAAACACCAATCCACGTGTTAAAGGAATAAACAGGAATTTGTCAAAAGAAACAGCCTGATATTTGTCCTCTTTTCTTGAAAACATGGCACTTGTGACACGCTGAAAAAAAATGTAAAGGCATCTATATTGCCCATTAAACATCTCAACTGAAACTCATACGGCTGGTAGGTATGTGTGATAGATTGCATCATAGATATGGAGAAAGACAAAGCAGTGCAAGTCCCTGTATTGCCTTACTCTGCACCAACGAGGCGTTCCTTGGGCTTTGCGGCGGGCTTTCCCCCAGATTTACTTAAATCACGCAAACCTGGAAAAGCACCATCACCATGCGCCTCCAAAGAGCAGGCAAAACAATGAGAAATATTTTAATTTCTCTTTGTTTTTTTACTCTTTCCATGTGTCCTGCACAAACAGAAAGAGAGCAACACCTCTCTGGATTGCTTTTGTGCAGGAAAGTGGCCCTTCCTGCACAAAAAAAGCCTGCATGCAATGCAGAAATCCTTGCACCATGGTGAAAGGGCAGAAATGCACCGCATTACGCAGCCCATTCCTGTCCTTTCCGCCAGCGCAGGAGAAAAGGACAGGAATGCACTGTACTGCACAAATACGGTGCATTTCTGCCCTTTCAATTTTGATTAGGGCGATGCAGCAAGAAGACTTGCAGCGCTGCCCTATGCCAATTCTCTATAAATAAGCCCCACAGTGAACAATGAGACAGCATGCTAGACAGAGTAAACCTTTGGATATCAACATAGTCACCCCACCACCCATATGAGGCAAAATAAAACTGTTGGCATGGAAGCCATGAAAGAGCAACATTAACACACAGTGGATATATTGAAGGACAGCTTATTATCGTGCAGTTCAGGATTCAGGAAAGGTAGATTAATAGCATCTTTCATGTAAAAAAAAATTACTTTTGCATCCATTGCGTAATACAACAACTATGTAAGCATGCACTTGTAGTAGTAATGTCATGGGCTGGAGACTCAGAAGATAGAGATATCCAGTATTAACGAAACAGTAGGAAAGGCCTGTAAACAATCTGCTAGGCCAGTGCCCCAATCTACCTGACTTGGCACCATCACTACCAACATAAGCCCTATAATGTTTATGACTGCCAAGTCTACATTTAGCAAAGAGAGTTCTATTGTTTTATTTGCACATTCATGATGATGTTTTCAGATTTGTTTACATTTATTTTAATGTTATTCCTGCATGTTTTATTCCTACTTGCCTTGAACACATTATGCATAGTAAATAAAGTAAATACAAAAAAACAAAAATACAAATTGTTTCTGGAAATGCAGTAAATATCTGCAATTATATAACCTCCCAAAAGAAATGGCAACTCGTAATGAGGTTCTCAGGGTGAGGTAAGGAACCACATGAATGTAAAATGCCTTCAAAATCTCATGTGTAGGTTTTTTGCTCATGAACAGTAATCATGGTGGAGAACGAAACACTCACCTGCTACTCCACACAGTGACACTTCCACATTTAAAGAAAAGCATGCCTTCAAATTTACTCCTCCTGTGCGAAGTGCTGAGTAACCACACGCCCTGAGGGACACTGCCAATGTCCTGGCATTTTAGACAATGCCCTGGCTTTATAGCCAACAGTGCTTTGTGTTCTGTAATTTTAATGTATGATTTTAACACTACTAGTATTGGGTTAACCTTCCCAGTATACAAAGTCCAGTCACCAAGTTAGTGACATGGTGGAACCACTTAAGAGGTATGACATACCTCCAGGCCACAAGCATCGCCATGTCAGGCAATCTATGCACGATTCTCTGTAAAAAAAAAATACATCTAAGCATGCTTTTTAGGTTCAGACTATCTCTCCTCGCATTGTTGTACCTCTAAGGAGCATGAGGCCCGGCAACCGAGATGAGGAAAACAACACTCTCTGTTAACCTCCAGATTCATCATTTTTCTAATTTAACGACTTTTCCTCACCACCTCCTCTGCTCACCGTTTCTTTCCAGTCGTCGAGAAAAAAATATAGTCCATATTTAACGTGATGCTGCCCATTAGAGGAGCTGGGAGCTAAAAATATGCTGTCACGAGGCCCCGGAAAGGTGGAGAGTGATTAGGAACGAGTACACCAGGGGGAGCAGGGAGTAAACTAAACTGACAAACGACAATAACTGGAAATAAATGCACGCACACGTAAAATAAAGAATCATGAAAAGCACTTTTTTGCAACTTTACTGAGAGTTCGATAAGTTGTTTGGAGGGGGTAGTAAAGACAGTGCTTCTCTATTCCAGTTCTTCAAGGTCTGCGAGTCTGCTGCACAGCTGCCCCCAAAATGCAGGAGTCGGACCCTGCAGCGTAAACACGAATCAAAAGACCCTAAGTGTGCCCTGCAGATCTAAGCAAGCTAAGGCTGGGCACCCTAAAGCTGTTCTCATTGGCCCTAAAGCATCAGGGCCAATGAGAACCGTCGAGCAGCGAGCACTAGGATTGGCTTATGGCTTTCAAGCCAATCCTAGGTATCTTTGAAGAGTGAAGAACACACTAACAATGCTTGGAAAGCACGACATCATTGCCCGTCATCTAAAATCATAAAAATTACGGACAAATGGTGTCCGTTAAAGATGTTATCACGGACAAGAGGTGAAAATTACGGACTGTCCGTGAAATTTACGGACGGTTGGTCACCCTAGTGTGGGTGCGTAGAACACCGCACCCCTCGGAATGCACTGTTTGGCATGCGCACAACCTTTTGTCTTTTCGTCATAAGCAGCCTGGAGTCACTGAGTGGCGCGGATAAGCCCTCGGAATGGAGTAAAATGATTTACTCCCTAAAACCGGCACCATTGCGGCGTGGAACCGATGCCGGTGAACTGGGGTTTTTTTTCCAGTGATTTTATAGAAATAAACGGGCAGATTCAAATATAACAAGCGTGCGCGCCTGGTGCTGAAAGGAGGCAGACGGGGGAGGGGAGAGAGGAGGGTCCCGGCACCTGTTTTCCTTGTGGGAGCAAGTAGGAGCCATCTGTTAATTACTAACAGATGGTTTTGCAAGCTCGCTCCCGCAAGGGAATTGTCAAATGTGCATGCGTTGCCATTGAAAGCAACGCAACGCATGGACGTTTTTACCTGCAAAAGTGACGCCATGGCTAAGGGTCTTTTTCCTATACAGGGCATGCGCGCTTCGTGGGCGAGACCTAAAAATGAGATTCTAAAATTGATTTGTACAGCTCTCCAGGTCAATCAAAGTTTACTTTGTAGTTATCGTCCTCAATCACCTGGTATAGTGGAGAAGATAAATGAAACCATCAAAAACAAGCTGGCTAAAGTGTGCGCATCCACTAGTCTGAAATGGCCAGACACTATTCCTTTTGTTATGATGAGCATTACAAATACCCCAGACAAAAAGATTAGGTTTTGTTATTATATATGTAACAAAACAGACAGTACATTTAACCTACACATACATTCCGACACATAAACTACATATATATGTATTTTCAAATGTTAACACACAGCACTTACCTATCTTTACGGAAGTGAAACTTCACTCCATCTGAACTCTATTGCCAAGAGACAGCCAGCACATCGGGAACATCTAAATCAGCTCAGCTGTATACCGCCAGCCTGGCAGCGGCAGAGTAGTCCAGCGACAACATCTAAATACGATGGGTGGGAAGGCCTTTAGCTGAGCAGGCTACTCAGCCCTGCCGCGGTACAGCGGTAAGACCACCAAGAACGCAATCTTACCCCAAGAAACAATATTACATTTATTTCTGACAACAGATTATAAAAAGGGGAGCTTGAGCCGCCCAAAGTAGCCAAAAGAAAGCTGTTCATCAGCATTAAGAAACTCAGCACAGCTTCTGCATTTGTGACCGGGACTGTGGATTAATTTGCCAATCTCCATGCTGGGTGAGAGGACATCACCCAGGATAATGACAAACACTCGCCCTGGAGAATGAAGCGATTCAAAAGGGGGTGGTGATGGACAGAGTATCTGAATTAAGCAGAACACTCCTACCCAGTCAAAAGATCAGTGCTTGATCCATCACCGTTTTTTCGCTCACTGCACCATCCCAGTTCAGAACCTGGCTACATGCAAATTAGTCTGACCCTGGCCCAGTGTATCATGGGAACAGGGCAGACCAAACTACCAAGCCAATTCTTTACTGGAAAGGAAACAAGCTTCCGGGGACCAGTTTCTGGCATTACAGCCGTCTTCAGCCCGCCTTGTTGAATCCTGATGGTGCAGTGAGCAAGGGACTCACATCTGAGCATACCCTTCCACACTTGTGGTGGCCAAAACGATTCAAAAAGGGGGTGGTGATGGACAGAGTATCTGAATTAAGCAGAACACTCCTACCCAGTCAAAAGATCAGGGCTTGATCCATCACCGTTTTTTAGCTCACTGCACCATCCCAGTTCAGAACCTGGCTACATGCAAATTAGTCTGACCCTGGCCCAGTGCATCATGGGAACAGGGCAGACCAAACTACCAAGCCAATTCTTTACTGGAAAGGAAACAAGCTTCCGGGGACCGGTTTCTGGCATTACAGCCGTCTTCCGCCCGGCTTGCTTGAATCCTGATGGTGCAGTGAGCAAGGGACTCACATCTGAGCATACCCTTCCACACTTGTGGTGGCCAAAACGATTCAAAAAGGGGGTGGGGATGGACAGAGTATCTGAATTAAGCAGAACACTTCTACCCAGTCAAAAGATCAGGGCTTGATCCATCACCGTTTTTTAGCTCACTGCACCATCCCAGTTCAGAACCTGGCTACATGCAAATTAGTCTGACCCTGGTCCAGTGCATCATGGGAACAGGGCAGACCAAACTACCAAGCCAATTCTTTACTGGAAAGGAAACAAGCTTCCGGTGACCGGTTTCTGGCATTAGAGCCGTCTTCGGCCCGGCTTGCTTGAATCCTGATGGTGCAGTGAGCAAGGGACTCACATCTGAGCATACCCTTCCACACTTGTGGTGGCCAAAACGATTCAAAAAGGGGGTGGTGATGGACAGAGTATCTGAATTAAGCAGAACACTCCTACCCAGTCAAAAGATCAGGGCTTGATCCATCACCGTTTTTTAGCTCACTGCACCATCACAGTTCAGAACCTGGCTACATGCAAATTAGTCTGACCCTGGCCCAGTGCATCATGGGAACAGGGCAGACCAAACTACCAAGCCAATTCTTTACTGGAAAGGAAACAAGCTTCCGGGGACCGGTTTCTGGCATTACAGCCGTCTTCGGCCCGGCTTGCTTGAATCCTGATGGTGCACTGAGCAAGGGACTCACATCTGAGCATACCCTTCCACACTTGTGGTGGCCAAAACTATTCAAAAAGGGGGTGGTGATGGACAGAGTATCTGAATTAAGCAGAACACTCCTACCCAGTCAAAAGATCAGGGCTTGATCCATCACCGTTTTTTAGCTCACTGCACCATCCCAGTTCAGAACCTGGCTACATGCAAATTAGTCTGACCCTGGCCCAGTGCATCATGGGAACAGGGCAGACCAAACTACCAAGCCAATTCTTTACTGGAAAGGAAACAAGCTTCCGGGGACCGGTTTCTAGCATTACAGCCGTCTTCGGCCCGGCTTGCTTGAATCCTGATGGTGCAGTGAGCTAGGGACTCACATCTGAGCATACCCTTCCACACTTGTGGTGGCCAAAACGACTCAAAAAAGGGGGTGGTGATGGACAGAGTATCTGAATTCAGCAGAACACTCCTACCCAGTCAAAAGATCAGGGCTTGATATGTCACTGTTTTTTAGCTCACTGCACCATCCCAGTTCAGAACCTGGCTACATGCAAATTAGTCTGACCCTGGCCCAGTGCATCATGGGAACAGGGCAGACCAAACTACCAAGCCAATTCTTTACTGGAAAGGAAACAAGCTTCCGGGGACCGGTTTCTGGCATTACAGCCGTCTTCGGCCCGGCTTGCTTGAATCCTGATGGTGCAGTGAGCAAGGGACTCACATCTGAGCATACCCTTCCACACTTGTGGTGGCCAAAACGATTCAAAAAGGGGTGGTGATGGACAGAGTATCTGAATTAAGCAGAAAACTCCTACCCAGTCAAAAGATCAGGGCTTGATCCATCACCGTTTTTTAGCTCACTGCACCATCCCAGTTCAGAACCTGGCT
The DNA here is from genome assembly GCF_964261635.1 of Lissotriton helveticus. Lineage (NCBI taxonomy): Eukaryota > Metazoa > Chordata > Amphibia > Caudata > Salamandridae > Lissotriton > Lissotriton helveticus. The sequence continues at coordinate 25,472 of NW_027611917.1, forward strand.
ACATGCAAATTAGTCTGACCCTGGCCCAGTGCATCATGGGAACAGGGCAGACCAAACTACCAAGCCAATTCTTTACTGGAAAGGAAACAAGCTTCTGGGGACCGGTTTCTAGCATTACAGCCGTCTTCGGCCCGGCTTGCTTGAATCCTGATGGTGCAGTGAGCAAGGGACTCACATCTGAGCATACCCTTCCACACTTGTGGTGGCCAAAACAATTCAAAAAGGGGGTGGTGATGGACAGAGTATCTGAATTAAGCATAACACTCCTACCCAGTCAAAAGATCAGGGCTTGATCCATCACCGTTTTTTAGCTCACTGCACCATCCCAGTTCAGAACCTGGCTACATGCAAATTAGTCTGACCCTGGCCCAGTGCATCATGGGAACAGGGCAGACCAAACTACCAAGCCAATTCTTTACTGGAAAAATGGAAAATGTTCTGAACTGGGATGGTGCAGTGAGCTAAAAAACGGTGATGGATCAAGCCCTGATCTGTTGACTGGGTAGGAGTGTTCTGATTAACTCAGATACTCTGTCCATCACCACCCCCCTTTTTGAAATTATTTTGGCCACCATGAGTGTGGAAGGGTATGCTCAGACATGAGTCCCTTGCTCATTGCACCATCAGGATTCAAGCAAGCCGGGCCGAAGACGGCTGTAATGCCAGAAACCGGTCCCCGGAAGCTTGTTTCATTTCCAGTGAAGAATTGGCTTGGTAGTTTGGTCTGCCCTGTTCCCATGATGCACTGGGCCAGGGACAGACTAATTTGCATATAGCCAGGTTCTGAACTGGGATGGTGCAGTGAGCTAAAAAACGGTGATGGATCAAGCCCTGATCTGTTGACTGGGTAGGAGTGTTCTGATTAACTCAGATACTCTGTCCATCACCACCCCCCTTTTTGAAATTATTTTGGCCACCATGAGTGTGGAAGGGTATGCTCAGACATGAGTCCCTTGCTCATTGCACCATCAGGATTCAAGCAAGCCGGGCCGAAGATGGCTGTAATGCCAGAAACCGGTCCCCGGAAGCTTGTTTCCTTTCCAGTGAAGAATTGGCTTGGTAGTTTGGTCTGCCCTGTTCCCATGATGCACTGGGCCAGGGACAGACTAATTTGCATATAGCCAGGTTCTGAACTGGGATGGTGCAGTGAGCTAAAAAACGGTGATGGATCAAGCCCTGATCTGTTGACTGGGTAGGAGTGTTCTGATTAACTCAGATACTCTGTCCATCACCACCCCCCTTTTTGAAATTATTTTGGCACCATGAGTGTGGAAGGGTATGCTCAGACATGAGTCCCTTGCTCATTGCACCATCAGGATTCAAGCAAGCCGGGCCGAAGACGGCTGTAAGGCCAGAAACCGGTCCCCGGAAGCTTGTTTCCTTTCCAGTGAAGAATTGGCTTGGTAGTTTGGTCTGCCCTGTTCCCATGATGCACTGGGCCAGGGACAGACTAATTTGCATATAGCCAGGTTCTGAACTGGGATGGTGCAGTGAGCTAAAAAACGGTGATGGATCAAGCCCTGATCTGTTGACTGGGTAGGAGTGTTCTGATTAACTCAGATACTCTGTCCATCACCAGCCCCCTTTTTGAAATTATTTTGGCCACCATGAGTGTGGAAGGGTATGCTCAGACATGAGTCCCTTGCTCATTGCACCATCAGGATTCAAGCAAGCCGGGCTGAAGACGGCTGTAATGCCAGAAACCGGTCCCCGGAAGCTTGTTTCCTTTCCAGTGAAGAATTGGCTTGTTAGTTTGGTCTGCCCTGTTCCCATGATGAACTGGGCCAGGGACAGACTAATTTGCATATAGCCAGGTTCTGAACTCGGATGGTGCAGTGAGCTAAAAAACGGTGATGGATCAAGCCCTGATCTGTTGACTGGGTAGGAGTGTTCTGATTAACTCAGATACTCTGTCCATCACCACCCCCCTTTTTGAAATTATTTTGGCCACCATGAGTGTGGAAGGGTATGCTCAGACATGAGTCCCTTGCTCATTGCACCATCAGGATTCAAGCAAGCCAGGCCGAAGACGGCTGTAATGCCAGAAACCGGTCCCCGGAAGCTTGTTTCCTTTCCAGTGAAGAATTGGCTTGGTAGTTTGGTCTGCCCTATTCCCATGATGCACTGGGCCAGGGACAGACTAATTTGCATATAGCCAGGTTCTGAACTGGGATGGTGCAGTGAGCTAAAAAACGGTGATGGATCAGGCCCTGATCTGTTGACTGGGTAGGAGTGTTCTGATTAACTCAGATACTCTGTCCATCACCACCCCCCTTTTTGAAATTGTTTTGGCCATCATGAGTGTGGAAGGGTATGCTCAGACATGAGTCCCTTGCTCATTGCACCATCAGGATTCAAGCAAGCCGGGCCGAAGACGACTGTAATGCCAGAAACCGGTCCCCGGAAGCTTGTTTCCTTTCCAGTGAAGAATTGGCTTGGTAGTTTGGTCTGCCCTGTTCCCATGATGCACTGGGCCAGGGACAGACTAATTTGCATATAGCCAGGTTCTGAACTGGGATGGTGCAGTGAGCTAAAAAACGGTGATGGATCAAGCCCTGATCTGTTGACTGGGTAGGAGTGTTCTGATTAACTCAGATACTCTGTCCATCACCACCCCCCTTTTTGAAATTATTCTGGAGAATGAAGCATCAGGTTCTGCCTGACCAGAGACCAGTGGGTCCTGTGAGAAGCAGGTGACCATTTGAAGGGACTGTGGGCCAGTACGAATCCTGCCGTGGGGATCCCAGGAAGCGCAGTGCGAGATTCTGGCCCACTGGAGCCAGTGCACCAGTCGTGCTGGCTACTCGTGTGTGATCTGGCAATCCTGGCATGCCAGGTGGGGGCTACAGAGAAGATTGAACTGCTGCACTAATGAGATATCCCCCTGTGTGCATAGTCAATGAGCCCCCCCCCCTTTTTGCCAGGTGTGGGCTGTAGTGAAGAGTAGAGGTCATTGCCCAGGTGCTGCTGTGACGAGAGGAGTGTGTAGCCTTGTGCACCAGCATGATCTGAAGAGGTTCCTCACCTTATTGTGCTGTTGCAGCCCCGATATGCCAGGTGGGGCCACAATGAAGATTGAGGGAATTGCCCTAGTGCATCGTTGTAGCAAGAAGAGGGGCATTGCCCGATGCAGTGCTGTAACCTGAAGGGGCCGTCGCTCTCTGTGCGACCCCCATTTGTCGGGATTGGGCTGTGGTAAAGTGAGGGCAGCATGCATTTGTGAAGAAGAAGTGGTTTGTAATTGTGGAGGAATAGAAACAAGTTATCAACCAAGTCCAGGATTACCCAGTAACTACCACCTGATTGAGAAAGTCTTACCACTTTACTGGAGGAGTGCCATGGATGCCTACCAAGTTCACCACAGCATCATAATGTCTGCTCAAAGCCAGGCCGCAGATTCGGGCTCAGACACTCCAAACTGCCACTTCAGTGAGTGCAGGTAACACCGAATACCAGGCCTTTGGGGAAGTTTGCTCTGACTGACATGTTAACTTTCTCAAAGCCATTGTGGAACTTCTAAGACTTGAACTCACTATGGGACTAGCTTTGATGTCGCCTCACTTAAATGGGAGAATAACAGCAGTCCTTAGATCGGGAAGTGGGGCTCAAGATCTGACCCAGGCAACTCTTGTGTGACTGCCACCTGTAGACTGCGTATTTTATTTGTGGTGTGCTGTTTAGTATTTTACATTCATAGATAAATTCTCCTTTTTGCATAAATGCAAGTGTTTTACTTGATAGTCTTTTATTGCAGGTACTTGAGTGTATTTTGAGTTGTGAGCCTGTGTTCATCTCACACCTACCTCCTCCCTGAGAAACATTGGACTGCTCTACTCAGGTTACCACTGAGAGTAAGGTGAGAGCCAAGTGTTGGCTGTGTAATTGACCCATTTGCTCACAGCCCACTGAGGCTGAGCCCAGGGACATCAGGAGTAAAAGGCCTCAACCACCACAGTTGGGCCCACTAGCCCCTCCTTGCCCCATGGCCCTCTGAATGGGGTTGTGACAGAGTGATACAGTGTAAGATAGTTATGATTTATGATTTGGTGGACAGAGTACTCTATCGTAAACATGAAGTAGTACCTGCCAGCTAAACTGACTTCCACCCATGCTATTTAAGGGGGCCTCCAGCTTTCTGTCGATAGAGCCCCTTCTGGCTTATTGGGGCTGTCGAGGAAGAGTGTTACACCTCCCGACCTAATTACAGTAAAACCTGGTAGTGAGGCACAGTCAAAAAACTATGACATCCACCCACCCTAATCCCCCCACAATCACGGAAAAACTCCCTGGATGCCAGGATCTATATTTATTTTAAATAATCTTTATTTGAAGAAGAGAGCAAAACGAACTAAGTGTAGGCAACCTGTCACTTGATCTCAGCAGAACAAAATTGACTACCTACAAAATCATATTGACACTATCCAGTATTTCCCCCAAAGCAATAATATGCTGACGCAGATTGCAACCCACATAAACAGACACTTGCGAACAGACATGTGAAAATGGTAGACAACCCACAAACCCAACATGTCAACTCCAGCAAAAACCACAAGAAGTAGTATCTCCAATGTATAGTCCAACCCGTATCCAGAGCCTTCGGAACCTACCTTCCCACCACTGTTCATTAATTCTGTCTCTCTAGAGAGCAAGTTAATAATTTCTGCCCACCTTGCAATCTCATTAAATGTTTTCTCATCAGTCCTAACCTCTTTCAGATGTCATTCCCCGCTAACTCCTACTCAGTCATATCCATCAGCCAAGCCTCATACATGGGCACTTTCACTGAAATTCAATGTATTACTACATGTCTCTTCCCAAATCCCAGCCCCAGGTAGCAAACCTGTGCAGCATTTTACTCTTCTTTAGGTTTAGGCAGAAGTCCTAAAACACAGTGTTTCACAGCAGTGACTTTCTCAATCAATGTCACTCCTGTGGTGGTGGCAACATTCTCCTCCCAGTAAATCCCCACTGGTCTGCACTCCCAAAACCTATGTGGGAAAGTAGCACTCTTGCTCCCCCATTTTGGGCAGGTGGGCAATCTGTGTGAAAATATTTTATGTAATCTCACTGGGCTCAGGGAAGTGCTGTGTAGGATGTGAAAAAGTGACAGTTTAAACGTAGGATTACTGGTTTTCGTTTTAACCAGTGCACAGACAGTCTCCCATTGCTTGTCCGGAAGATGCTCCCCCAGATCCTCTGCCCATTTTGACCTCACTCTCAGTGGAATTTTTACTCTTTCTCCTTTCAGGGCCATATATATCCTAGATATGATATGAATTTCACCACCACCATTCAACATCACATCCATTGTTGCAGACACCTAAGGTGTTTGCAGAAAATCTGTTCATCTCTTCCTGGCTGTGTTACTAAATTTAGGAGATTGTAGAAACTATTCCCGGGCAACTCCAAATGTCTCACACACTTCTGAAAATGCTAAGAGCAAATGAGTCAGATACAAGACTCCCAGTGTAAGGCATCCACCTTCCAGACAGCTCTCCAATTACATGCCTCGAGCTACCTCCCAAATGATTTCAGCCACCAGATGTGCACCGATCTTGCAAACGGCGGCCTCCAGATCACCCTCTTAACCACCATATTCAGTGTCGCCGCTATGCTGTGTAAAGTATAGGAAGATCAGTTGATTGATTGGTCCCCTTCATCAGGTAGCGTGGAAGCATTTCTGTCCCTCCTAGGAGCTTTTTGCCCCCGTTTCCTCCCTAAGCACACCACAGTACCGCATGTTGGAGCTGCGTAGCTGTATAATAAGGATGTATGTCGTTACTACGCATACTTTTGCAACGCATGCCATTACAACAAAACTTTTACAACGCAACATCCATTACAACGCATTCCATTACAACGCATCCTACCTTTACAAAGCATACCATTACAACGCATACCATTGCATCGCGTATATGGTAAGTATTGGATAGTGTGGTGGTAAAATTTACTATTCTAACTCCAGGGGGTGCAACAGTAGGGTAAGTGTCGGATAGTGTAGGGGTAAAAATTACTATTCTAACTCCAGGGGGTGCAACAGTAGGGTGAGTGTTGGATAGTGTAAGGGTACTCTGAGTTGTAACGGTATGTGTTATAATGGTATGCATTGAAATGACTGCGTTGTAATGACATGCGTTGTAGTGGTATGCGTTGTAGTGTCATGTGTTGTAATGGTTGCGTTGTAATGGCATGTGTTGTAAAAGATGTTGCGTTGTAAAAGTTTTGTTGTAATGGTAGTGCGTTGTAAAAGTTGCGTTGTAAACGTTGTTTCCCGTATAATAATATTCCATGTATGGGATGCCCAAACCCACCTCCACTTTATCCTGTTTCACATGTGCTAGCCGCACCATGATCCTCCTCCCCGCCGATACCAAAGAAGCTAACAATGTATCCACTGTCCTGAAAGCCAACTGTGGGATAGGGCAAATACAGTTCTTCAAAGTGTAGTGACATCTAGGGAGGAAGACCATATTTGCCAGCGCCACCCTACCCATCATAGAGACAGGAAGCATGTTCCAGAAGCTAACCGGTGATTCCAGCCCCCTAATCACCCCACCTGTATTGCAAGAGTATTGTCGCTCAGTGGTGTGCACTATCTACATTCCCAAGTAGGGAAACCTTTCTGTTTCACATGTCAGCCCCACATCTGGTAGATCCAGTGGGGCATTCTAGCGCAGGCTGCCTGCGGGAATGGAGCGGTTTTACTAGTATTACGTTGGAGACCTGGCAGCCTTCCAAATAATCGTAATTTTTGTAGCAATAACCAAATTGCTACCCCTTGCTTGGAAAGATAATTTGAGGTACTTTCTGCATACATAGATACCATGTGTCATGCCTCCTACCTTTGTACCCCACTTCCTCATGCGTTCCTGAAGTTGAATAGCAAGGGGTTCCATTGCTAGGGCAAACAATAGTGGTGAGAGGAGGCAACCCCATCTCGTACCTCTTTCTATATTCCAGGAATCAGAGACATAACCCCCAGATTTTACTCTGGCCACCGGATCAGTATAAAGCAACTTAATCCAGCAGCAAATTTTCGGTCAAAACTATATTCTCTCCAACACTGCATGTATATAATGCCAGCCAAGCATGGTTGAGGCTTTCTCGCAGCCTCATACATGGCAACTACACTAGTTCAGTCCATGTGCCCAGTGGGAATTCACAGAGCATTGGGCACCAGCGCTAGTGCACCACAGTGTTTGGGCCGAGCAGCAATCTTCATAGTACCATTACATGCGCTGACAGACAGCTGTAGGTGCAAAACAATGTCCTTACCTACACTGCAGCACTCGAGCAGCAGGGAGTCGCGACACCCACAGCTCCGGAAGCTGTAGTACCCATAGGGCTCCAGCACTTCACGTGAGATGTCTGATGGAATGCCTAAGTCACCAGGTGAGCCACCTTTACAAGAGGCAAACCATACTCTAGCATTGTCGCACTGCCAGACACTGGACCCCAGGTACCCCCATGTCTTTTGTTTTCAATTGCCACCCATCCCGGGTACAGAGCACGGAAGTGTCCTATATAATCCTCGGCCCCCTACCGAGCAATCAATTTCGAGGCATCCACGCAGGAACAGTAGGCTTGTGGAGTCAAGATCCACAGGCTGACCTTCTTCCGGTGATCTGTACCACAGCTCGCCTCTGCTCCAGATTCTGCCAGCTGCCAAAGGAAGGAAAGACCGCAGTAGCCATGTCTCACCACATGACGCTCCTCCTCTGTCCTTAAGGACCACGCACTGGCATAGGCTGCAGCCATGCTTCAGAGCAGACACAGCCTCCAAGAATAAATTAAAGTCTGACAAACACTGTGGGCCAAGCTCAAGAGCTGTTGTTTCTTGTCCGCAAAACCCCCAATGTCACCAGGATATTGTCAGGATTAATCTATGATGGCCCGGAGCCATGGACTACAACATCCTGTCGGACCTCTTGCCAGGCCACGCCCTCTAGTTTTAGTTTTTTAATAATTAAAAAACAAAATATTAGTTAATGGACCGCAGTAAAACCCAACAGTGAACGTCCACCAAACTTTCTGTATCTTCACAATCTGCCATGATGCCATTTCCTGTCAAGGTTCAGAGATCACTGCTGATAGTTCGTCAGTGTAGAGGATGTAATGTGCTCCACCACCCTGATTTTATTTATTTATTTTTATTATTTTGAAAGTTTTATATAGCGCGAACAAGATCTTTGCAGATATCAGAGCGCTTTACAAGGGCATGGGGATAAAAATACAAAGTAATAAAGCGTATATACAAAGTAATATATGAGGTAGTTAGGTACAAGGTGCTAGTTACATAGGTGGGTCAAAGGACATGAGGTAGGTCACAGGTGAGGTAGTGTCGGTACACAGTGTATAGACACACAATTGCGTCAATAGTATAAAGTGCAATCATAAGGAGCATATACTTGCTTAAGCGTGTTTAGAATATTTAGAGTTTAAAGGTGGGCACAGTTGAGGTGGGTGTGAGCAGGGTGTATAGTCCCACAGGTGCGACAGTAGTAGGGAAGTAAGGAACGTTGAAGTGGAGAGGGTAAAGTGTGCACAGTCAACCAGGTGCGTCAACAATAAACAATATACATAATCAACCAGGTGCATCAAACATTATAACAAAATACAAAGAGTGAGCGTATACAGTTAAGTAATTCGATAATACGGGTGGCACAATAGACCAGGGTCGGGCAGGACTTACAGAGCAGATTCATGAGTGATACGGAATAATAGATCATGTGTATTTTGCCATGAGGATCGCTTTAACTTCCTTCTTAAAGATTGTGTTGGAGGAGATGAGCCTTGTTTCCGGAGGGAGTGAGTTCCAGATCCTGGGTGCCATTCCTGAAAAGGAGCGTTTATAAGTTTTTTCCTTCCGAAATCTTCTAGGTTTCAGCAAAAGATTGTTTGTGCTTCTAGTAGTTAGGGAGCCACCCGAAATTGTCAGCTTTTGAGTGAGGTAGGCGGGTGAATTCAGGTGCACAGCCATGTGTGTCATGCATGCGATTTTCAGTTGTATTCTGGCTTCAAAAGGTAGCCAGTTCAGTGATTTAAGGTCCGGGGAGATATGCGAGTGTTTTTTTGAGCCTGTGACGAGTCTCGCTGCGGCGTTAAGGGACGCTCTTAGGGGTGCCGTTGTAGTTAGGGGGAGCCCGCAGAGGGCGGTGCTACCGTATTCTATGTGCGGGATGACTATAGATTGTACTGCAGTTTGGAAGTCTTTGGCAGGAAGGAAGGGTTTAAGTTTTCTCAGGGTATTGATTTGGAAGTTCGCTCCTTTGGTTGCCTTGCTGATGTGCTGCTGCATGTTGAGATTGGTGTCAAGTGTTATGCCTAAAGATTTTGCTGAGTCTACTACGATGGGCTGTACATTTAGCGCCGTTAGGTGCTTAAGCCATGTTTGAGCCGTGGATATTTTAGCGGGAGGTGAGATCAGGAGGAACTCGGTCTTCAGAGCATTGAGTTTGAGGTGATTCTCAGCAAGCCAGGATTGGGTGTTTCTGATCGTGGTGTTCAGAAGCATGATGTCCTTGGGAGATTGTATTTTGAGATAAAGTTGGGTGTCGTCGGCATACATGTGAAAGTGCACATTAGATGCCTGTAGCAACGTGGTGAGAGGTTCCATAACTAGGTTGAACAGTGTTGGGGAGAGGGAGGATCCTTGAGGGACGCCTAGCGATACAGGTACCGGAGAGGACAGCAGGTTGTTGCTTTTGATTCTTTGTGTCCGGTTGTGTAGAAATGAGGTGAACCACTTTAGAACAGTCCCAGATATGCCCATTCTTGTGTTTAACAGTTCGAGTAAGTTCTCATGTTTAACTGTATCGAATGCTGAGGAGAGATCCAGAAGGATGAGGAGGCAGGTATCGTTTTGGTCTAGGATTTGGAGGGCATCGTCCACTATGTGAGTCATGGCAGTTTCGGTACTGTGCCCTGCTCGGAAGCCTGACTGATGAGCGTTTAGGAGATCAAACTTATCTATGTGTTTAGTCAGTTGTAGTTGTACGCATTTTTCCAACAGTTTAGCGAGAGTGGGAATGTTTGTAATAGGGCGGTAGTTGTTTAGATCAGTGGGGTCTGCTGTTGGTTTTTACAGTAGCGGTGTGACTTGCCATACTTTGAGGGCGTTGGGGATGGATCCTTGTTGAAGAGAGCTATTGATAATCTTAGACCAGAGTGGGAGAAGCCAAGGGGAAAAGTCTTTCACAGCGTTAGCAGGAAGGGGGTCAGAGAGGTGATTGGAAGGTTTCAAGGTGTTGAGCAGTCTGCCAATTTCTTCTTCGGAGTAGGTGTCAAAGGCTGACCAAGTAGCATTGTTCTTTGGTTGAGGCACTGCTGTGTGTCGGGGGTTGGAGTACAGGATAGCGTCATTGAGGAGATCGCTTCTTATTCTCTCAGTTTTTTGGATAAAGAAGGCAGAGAAGTCTTCGCAGGAAGGAGTAACGTCCATGGAGCTGAGTGTCTGGGGTTGCTCTTTGGATTGTGTTCTGACTAACTCAAACAGTTTTCTTGGACGGTTTTTAGCTTGGGCGAGTTGGAGGCTGAAGAAGTCTCTTTTTGAGCGTTTTATTTTCCTGAAGTAGGCGTTTCTCTGTTTCTTTAGACTTTTTAGGTGCACTGCAGAAGGGGCTGACCTCCAGGTGCGCTCTGCCATTCGCATGGCCCGTCTATCCTCATTGAGGCTACCGTCATACCATGGGTTGGAAGTCTTCTTGGACGAGATTCTTTTCAGTTGCATGGGCGCCGCCTCATTGATTATTGTGGACATAGTATTGAGATAGTAGTCAGTCAGAAGTTGAACGTCTGTAACGCCGGGAGGGGGAAGTAGGCGATTGCAGCTGTTAGGCGGTAGGGAGTTTGGATTGAGTTTCTTCAAGTCTCTTTTCCACACTTTGTGCTTAGGGGGTTGAACTGAGTTAAGTCTGATTTTTTCCTTGATGAGGAAGGAGACAATATAATGATCTGACCAGTCACAAGGTTGGATTGACTCCAGTTGAATAGCGCCCTCTTTGGAGATGATAAGGTCAAGGGTAGAACCTCTCTTATGGGTCGGGCTATTGCATATTTGGTTGAGATCAAGTGCGTTGAGAAAGCTTTTGAGGCTGTTTACCACTGTGTCACTGCTGTCATTCCAGTGGAGATTGTAGTCGCTAAGGAAAATTTGGGTGTGCTGCCATCCTGAGTTGGCTGATATTGTATTCATGAGCTGTTGGGCGAAGGAGAGATTGTCCCCAGGTGGGTGGTATATAATGTGTAGTGAGCATACCAGTTTGCTTTCGCTGATGATATCGAGGCAGAGGTATTCACAGGAAGTAAGAGAGGGGACGGCCACTTTGGAGACTTAGAGGTTGCTTCTGTAGATGCAGGCAATTCCACCGCCTATCTTTATGGCCCTGTCAAGTCTAATGATACAGTAGTTGGGAGGGACTAGGATATCCAGTATAGGTGTAGAGGAATCAGACAGCCATGTTTAAGTCAGAATGGCTAGGTCCAGTTCCAGGGACATGATGAGGTCGGCGACCTCCGTGGAATGTCTTTGGGCCGATCTGCAGTTGAGAAGTATGCATTTAAGGCTCGGGGTGCAAAGGGTGGAGGACGATTCCGTAATGAGGGGGATATTAGTGAGGTTGTTGGGGACAGCGCCTCTGTTGTTATCCTTTTGGTGACTGAGGGGGTTAGATATAATCGTTGGGATGGACATGTTGTTGGTAGCTAGTGGCTTTTGGGGAGCCGGGTCGTACGAGTGGAGAAGGGTGTGTACGTCATGGTTAGAGATCGTGTTGGAAGTGCGTCTGGGGCGATTGGTGGTATTGCAAGAGGGGGTAGAAGTCCAATGTGGGGAAAGATGTGTGATGAGGCGAGTAGGAGGAGAGGAGGAAGTGTTGTTAGGTGTAAAAGGGGGAGTATTGCGCTTGGTAGTGATGAGATTGCAATTGTTATTGCGATTGTTGGTATTGCGAGGGGGGATAGAGGTCCGGTGTGTGGAGTGTTGTGTGGTAGGGCGAGTAGGAGGTGAGGGGGACGTGGTGTTAGGTGCGGTAAGGGTGGTAATGGGGGGGGTGTCTGGGGTGTGTGAAGAGCAACTCTTTAATGGAGTGTATTTCTTCTTTCAATTGGAGGAGGGTAGACATAATAGTGTCCAAGGTGATGATGGGCGCGGTGTTGAGGGGGGGTACTGGCGCTGAACCGGTGCATACGTTGACAGGGGGCAGTCCGGGTGGAGAGGCGGAACTGATGAGGGTGTTGGGGGCGTTGGGGGCGTTAGCGAGAGGGTAGGTGTTGGGAAGCGCATCCGTGCTAGGGGGGGAGGGGAAAAAGGGGGCGATGTGAAGGCTGGCTGTTGTGGGGGAGGAGGAGGGATATTGAGGAGTGAGCGAGGGGGGTGGGAGGTTGAAGGAGGGGTGCAGGCTAGGCGTGGCGGGAGTGCTAAGTGTGGGGGGGCGGAAGTCGGAGAGAGAGTCATGTTGTGTGGGGTGTCATTGGGGGAGGAGGGGTGCTCTGAGAAAAAATGTGCGGGGGAAGGTACGGGAGTGCAAAGTGTGGAGGGGGAGACAGGAGGATGAGCGGAGGTACGAAGGTTAGTAGGGGGGCTGGGAAAGCGAGTGGTGTGTGGAGGGACCAGGTCTATGTCTGTGAATGAGGGGCGGGGAGGGGTAGCTGCGACGGGCAGGTGATTGACTGTGGAGCAGGGTGTGAAGGTGAGGTGTGTGTCTTCTTGCTGCTGAACTGTGTTAGGAGAGTTAAGGGTGGGAGCTGTGACGTTAGGGGAGGTAGGACAGGGGGTGATATGCGTGTGAGTCCGAGGATTGGAAAGGTGCTCTTTGAGAGAGGGGAACATGTTGTCCAGTAGTTCCAGGTTCCTGTCTATCGCTTGAATTAAGACAATCCTGTTGTTGTAAATAGTGATGGTGGTTCTGCCTGGGAGGAGTTGGGACGATGTGATGGAGAGTGTTAGGCCATGTGCGGATTTCCTGGTGGTGGAGACGGTGAATAGGGTGAGGAACACTTTTTTCCATTGCGCTCTGCGTGTGGTGTGGAAAATGATGTCGGTGTTCAAGGGTCCATTGACCGATGAGAAGTAGGTGTCGGCAAAGGGTGTTTCTGGGTGGGACCTAAGGAAGTCGTGTTTAAAGCGTTTAGTAGCTTTTTTGGTGAGCGCGGAAGGGTAGTTTATTTTATATGTGTGTTTGCCGAAGAGCTCCATGTTGGTATGGTAGCAGTGTAGCGCGGGGGTGGGTGAACAGTAGTGATATGCCGGAGCAAGGTGCACAAGGGAGTGCAAGGGAGTATATAATGAGTATAATACTTGTAAAGCAGAATGCAGATGCAGGCAGTCTGTTACATGACACAGATAGGAGTGCCTCAGAGTACAATAGATCACAGATCCGTAGTACAGAGTACAGTAGTGGTAGTAGTTGGGCTTAGCCTAACAAGGTGAGTTCTTGATGCACCTCAGATCGTGAAATAAATTAGGTTGAATGATGTAGTAATAATAATCAGTGCAACATCGTGAGGTATCTTACATCGAAGATCCAACACATAAATGGGGTAGCGAACAGTGAGTGATAGGGATAAGGGTGGGATAGGTGTAGCTTACCGCATATACAGTATGAGAATAGCGCTAAATTATTAATGAGTTACTGAGTCCAATATGTGTGCAAACAAACAGGTTATAGCAATAACAAATACGACAGTAGAATATGAGATAGCAATCAGTGCACTGTCAGAGACTAAAAGGGAGGATGGGTGTATGTTGCCCAAGATGTAGGGTACCAGTGGTAGTATAATACTGCAGTACAAGGCAGATACTTAGGCACATCAAGAGCACCAGGTTACATAAACTGTAAAATACAAAAGTGATAAAATACCGCAGTAAAAGACAGGCACTTAAGAACACAGACATTTAAATACAGAGCTATGTGGAGTCCTTGGTACCGATAGTAAATAATAGTCGGAAGGACTAGTCCATGATGGCCGCCACAGAGAGCAAGAATAGTTTAAAAATGGCCACCAAGTAGGGAGGATGTAGTCATTAGTCCTCTTTTAGTTGTTGCTGTTATGACAGCAGGGCAGAGCAGTTTCACATTCAATTCCGGCTATCTCAGGGTCCTGCATACCAGGGGAGTCTTATCTCAGATTTATTATCTGAAGAGGAGCTGTCGAGGGGCCTAGTGTGTTCAGGCGGGGGTTGGGTATTCAGTTTATGGCCCCGGCCATTTTGAAGAAAAGAAATGTTTTTAAAGATGAGTCAGTAATAAAATCGCGTGGGGCAAACTAAGTAACTAATCCAGCAAAGGTGTTGGGGCACAGTAAATACCTTAATCAGCCTTTACTTCACTTTGGCATGCGATCTGCACACCCAGCCGCCGGGGCAAATACGTCCTTATTTGCCAGCGTTTGCATATCACAGTTACCGTGGTGTCCAGATCGACAGGCTCACCGGCCGTCTCAGCTCCCAATTATTGCATCTGTGCAGCACATCCCGCAGAGAAACGTGAACGTGCACAGGGTCGAGCAGACCACCTCCCCAGGTGTCGTCAGAGCGAGGCGCAGGAGACGGACCCCCCAGGTTTCCTATATAGACGTTGCCTCTGCGAGGTTTTTGGCTCTAAGCACTGTCTTCGTGGGGAGTTCACAGAGACATCCGTTCTCATTCACTGCCCCGTAGCGCTGTAATCCCGAAAGAATCACCACCGCCGCCTGGGGGCCTCTAAGGCACGGAGACACGCTGCGGAAGGGAAGCGCTGCGCCCCTGGACTCACTGCCGCCGCCCAGGAGTTGTGCGCGCTGTGTAGGGTTACTGAGGGAAGCACGGCGCCCGGGAACCACCCTTTCCCTGTCGTGATTACCGTGCCCGGACCGTGAGATACTTTGGAGAGCTTTCCTCATGCAGCGCTGTGTGCCGTGAATGAGGAGCTGAGGCAGAGGAAGCGCTATGTCCTTGCAGTCACCACCGCTGCCCTGGGAACTGAAAAAGGGTATTTGACAAGCTCTGTGCCTGTAGGGGTGGTGTCGTGGTGGTGACACTCTCCTCGGCGCTGCCTGGTCCCCGATGTGCCCTCGGCCCGTTGCAGTCACGGGCGCTCTCCTCAAACTCCAGCGATGACGGGCGGAAACCACAGGACGACAGCATCCCTCCCGCAGCACAGCACTCTCGGCGATCCTCCGACGCGATCTTCCGACGCGGCAAGCGGTGCGGAACCCCAGCGACGCCACCACAGCCCCCTCAGCTCCAGCGGAGATGGGCCGGATCACAACTCGCCAGTAGCCCTCCTACGGCAGCACAGCCGGTCCGGTGCAGTCACGGGAGCCGAGCGACGCCTCCCAGGGATCCCGGACTCCAACTCCTCTGATGTCCAGCGTCGAGCAGCAGCCCCCTCTCCAAGCTCGCCCCACCGTCCAGGGCTCCGCTGCTGTTTCAGGTGAGTGTTTTCCAATCCAGTTACTCGAGGTAAAACCTGTTACTTGCTGTAAATCCAGTTACTTGATTTTGTTCAGCGCAGATGGGTGCTGACCGGGATAAATCCATCAAGGGATCCCAGGCACTAGGAGCTCCGGACGGGAGCTCTTACCAGGCGGCCATCTTGGCATGTAAAGTCTGTGTTCTGATAGATGGAGTACTGTGTACCAAACTCTAGATTTGGCCCTGAGTCCTAAGCATGTGAAATTTTGAACTTCAAATAATTGGAACCACCAAATTTTAGTACCTGTTAATTATTTTTCCATTGGCACAAAGAGTAAAGTAGAAACTAAGCTTATCTCCAGCAGAGAGTGAATAGTTAAGAAGCCTAAAGTAGCTATCATACTAATAAGGAATAAGTAGAACTGCTGTGATTGTGGATGAATTGACAGTGGTTTCTTTTTGTGCATCTTGGGAAGGAAATCCACCTTTTCTGTATGGTCAACCCGGATTTTTCACCTTTTGCTTGACCCTATATTTTTGCTGGCTTTAGAACTCTGTGCACTTTACCCCTGAGAACCGGGACTAAAGTGCCTGTACTCCCACTTTACACATGGTTGAATTTGGTATGGTCCTAATTGGCATATTCAACACACCTATAAGTATCTAGTATATAGTACAAAGGGTACCCAGGGCCTGGAAGTTAAATGCCACTAGTGAACTGCAGCACCTGTTGTGCCATCCACCACAGTGGCAATACAAATGTAGCTTCAGGCCTATCATTATAACCTGACTGTAGCAGTGTAAAAGACTAATATTTGACCTGTCAAACTAAACCTTTTTGATAGGTAAAAACCTCCCTTCTAAATATTATTGTCAACCCTATTAGGCCTTGTAGCAAACAAAGAAGGGTGCATGGTATTTAAAAGTAGGACATGTAGAAATGTAATGTTAAATGTCCTCACAATGACCAGCTCCCAAAAGCTATTTTTCACTGTGGCAGGCATAGCTGCCCTATGTTGGTTGTAAAGATTCAAATTCTACTACGCTGCAATGGGACCAGCTACAAAAAAATGGAACAACTATTTTAATAGTGATTAAAAATTCAATTCAATGGTGACGTCACATTTTGATAATGACTAAGAAAAAACGACTTTTGGAAAGCAACATTTTCCCTGCATGACGTTTCAGCAGGCTAATTTGCTATGGCTCTCTAGCATTTCCCATTCAGTAAATTGCCTTGAATAGGCATGAAATGCCCCACAGGAGAAAACAATACAGGAGCCTGAATAAGCAGAGCTGGCTCCTCTACATATCCAGGGTGGGGTCTGTGGGCATCATTTTTGACCCTGCAGTGTCAAATTCAGTTTGAATGCCAAACCCTGCTTGACAAGTCTGCTGGGATTAAACACAACACATGGGGCGCACTTCAAGGGGGAAGAACAGGATGCCAAGAACATTTTTGTGGATCCACTGTCTGATTTCTGGAGAACTCTGCTTTTGTCGTACCAGACTTCTGTCTCTGATTTTGTTGAGGATACAGTACATGCCCTGCTCCAAACTAAGGGGCATATTATCAACAAGTAGCGATATTTATCGCTAACTAAGCTTAGCGAAATTTTTTCTATCGCTGTGCATCATCGGATTTTATCACAGAGATAACGTGCTATTAGCAACGTTTATCTCAAATGCAATAACATTTCCGGCGTTAGCGGAAAAATGTGTGAATATCGCTGGTAATCCAGCGATATTCACGCATTATCGCCAATGGGGACTTAGCCAGAATATCTACCTCCCATTGGATATAATGACTAAGAACTGGTCTGAGCAGGCATTAGGTTTTGGAGATATTCGCGCTTACCGCGAATATTTCCATCGCTATGCCTGTATTGATAATAGGCAATAGCGATGTTAGCGACTGCTTTCAGTCGCTAACAGGTTGGGTACATCTACTTTGTATTCCATTAGCGATAAATATCGCTGACATGCAAAGCGGGCCCCAAACCGCTCGCTATCGCCTACAAGCTGTCGCTGACTGCTGTTAGCGACAGCTTGCAAATAGGGCGATAGAATTATCGCCGCTTAGTGGCCAAAAACGGCCGCTAAAGGGGCGATAATCTCTTATCGCCCTCCTTGATAATATGCCCCTAGATTTTAGTGTAACATGTGGGAAAACACTAGGATTACCACAGTACACTCCTTACACACAACCCCAGCTCTAAAAACCCAAGTTTATTGTTTGGCCAAAGATTTTTGGCATCTTCAAAATGCCCAGAATGGCTTGCTTTGGCTCCTGGAACTTTTACTCCATTGGCTAAGGTGTGCCAAGGAGTCATTCCCACCCATTAGCTAGTGCCAGGCATAAATAGGGTTTTTGAACCTGCAGAAGATATCTTGCTGTTTTTGACGTGAGAGAAGCCTTGAAGAAATGGGCCTGTCCACTTGTGTACCAAGGACAAAGAAGTGGACTCCAAGGGTCTTAATGCTGGCCCCCTGTTCCAGCTACATTGATACAACAAGCTACAAAAAGACTTCCCGGAACTACTCAGCTGACCAGTAACAATTGGACCTCAACTGAACCCTCCTGTTGGGCTCTACCTGACACCATGTGAGTCTTCAAGTGCCTCCCATGAGGTCTTGGGGTTTTAGAAGTGGACTCCTGTGGTGGATTGGGATGTAAAGGAATAAGGGCCTGATTTAATTCTTAGTGGTAAGGATAATCTGTCACAACGGAGACAGAGTATCCTCACCACGAAGAATGAGGTCTGCCCGCTGAATTTAGATGCGGGAATACCTTCAGGTTAATCACGGCGGAGACTGCTCTGTCTCACTCATGATTAATCCCCTACGATGGCCCCAGAGATTAAGGGCCGTAAGAGATATGACAAAATGTCCGCCCATCCAATTTGAGTGGGTGGACATGTGCTAAATTTTTACTGTTCCTTATGGCCAGGTAAATCCTAGCGGTAAGAACCAGTAAAAACATTTTAATGCTCCCCGCAATGGGAGTAGCCTCCCATGGCAAGGAAAGCATTACTTTTTTCTTTACAAAATACAATCCAATTTCAGGATTTCCTTTTTGGAAAGAAAAAAGATTGCTATTTGCTAAAGGGCTACATCCTTCTGATGAAACCGTGTAACAAACAGTGAAATGCTTTGACACAAATCACTGCTTGGTGGTCATTTATACATTTTCCATACGGAGTAGTCACGGCCTGGTAGGCATAAAGTCTCCGCCTAGCTAATGGCGACTACATTGTCTGCAAAAATTAAATGGGGCCCTAAGTCAGAAGGTAAAATCTTTGACCAGTATGAACCTGTTTGGTATATCCGATGTGTGTTCCATTTACATTTGAAGTTTAACAGTGGCACATGTTGGGAATATTGCTGTCAAGAGTGTGAGCTATTAAGCTTTTTCTGATATTATCCTGTAGTATGTACTCCTTCTGAGTAGTCTGGTATCTTTTTTTGGTGATATTACATAGTGATGGGATCTTTCTCAGCAATACTTTGTGGCTCTCAAGAAGTAGTAATATGGTACAGTGGAACACATATTGGCTGTTGTGAAGATGTACTTGTAAACCTTATTTTACAGCAACTCTGTGGAACTTTCAACAGAGTTTTTCAGTATTGGAAAAACTCCAGCGTGGCCGTTGATACGTTGCTCAATACAGGTTGGATGCAATCCTTGCATTTGTAAATCTTACTGCACATTGATATTTTGGATTATTTAATGGTGTTTTAAAATATTAGAAACCATGTGTTATCTAATAAAATTAATGTGCTATATTGTTACTTTTCTATTTGTTACTAGTCAACTACCCACCACATTTTAAGTACCCTTGGGACACTTGTTAACATCAGGTAATAAAAAAGAAGTATTTAGGAAGATACATAAATATACTCATCTCTTTCTATGCTTAGGTTTCAGGAATGGTAAGTTTCATATCAGAACAACGGAAGCTGGTTACACACAGAGGTACAGCTATGACATATTTATTCAGTATAATTGTTTGATGCTGGACTTTCATGGTAGATTACTAAAATATCTCCTATTGCTTTTACATACCCACACCACTGGCAGACTTCATTGAACAGCAGAAGAGACAAGTGAGCGTGCTGTGTTGGCTGTATCTGTTTTCTGTCTTATCCATTTCCACATTATCTCATATGAAGAAGTGGTCCTCATGCTGTTGTTTTATGTGGTCATTGGTCATTGTGTATGGTGGTTGGGCGAGGCGATGAAAGATGGAAGAGTGCATCCCTCCTTTTGTACCAGATCAGTGCTTCCTGACATGACATTCTTTACAAGTTCTTTTGATCACACAATTGTAGGGAAACCTCCCCCACTTGCGTCACTACTACTTGGCCTTCATGGTCATCTGTAGCTTAAGTACATAGACAACACAGGCAATTCTGTAGTGATTACATTCTTGGTCTTGAGAAAGCGATTACCACAACATGACTAACAGACACTTGAAAGTCTTAATCATCAGATAAACCAGAAACCTAGAAGACATCTTGCTGACAAACATTACTGGCTACTCTAATAGCCAAATTACTCCTTCTCAGTATTTATTATCTGACACATCGGCTCAGGGCAAATGTACTCATAAATTGTCCCATCCTGCAATAATATCCTAATCTTGTCCTGCAGTGCTAGCTCCCTGGACCTGTTTGCTTTGTAAACTAGGAAGGTCTAAAAAAGGAGAGACATCTGTATACTTTTTTGGGAACAAGGGAGTACTAGAAGAACATTCCCACAACGTAGAATTGAAGGATGATGGGTTAGATGTATCCTTTTGAAAGTAAAGGAGGAGGTTAACATCACCAAGGGGGTCCCGCAGGGCTCGTGTTTGAGCCCTACCCTGTTCAATATCTATGTGGCCCCTTTGGCAGATGTTACCAGAGCTTACGGATTCCATCCAGTGTCATATGCTGATGATACGCAGCTGCTCTTCCCTTTTAAACATCTTACACCGGAGATAATACAATCTTTCTCCGATGGAATGAAGGCAGTTGCAAGGTGGATGTCCTCCAATTTCCTCCAATGTAACGTTGGAAAAACGGAGGTTATGCTTTTCGGTGATGTAAAGGTCCAATGGTCTCCTGACTGGTGGCCCCCTGATCTGGGACCAGTCCCTGAGCCCAAGGCAGTGATCAAGAATCTGGGGGTCAGATTTGAGCCGGAGCTGACCATGAAACATCATGTCTCCATTACTGTGGGAACATGTTTCCATGTAATAGGTCTCCTCCGGAGGGTTTTTCCTTTCCTCCCTGACCTTCATAGGAGAACTCTGGTTCAGGCTCTGATTATCAGTCGTCTTGATTACTGCAATGGTCTTATGGCAGGAGCTAATGAAGAGGATCTTAACCGCCTACAGGTGGTTCAAAATACAGCTGCAAGGCTGGTGCTTAATGCACCTCCCAGGTCCCCTTCAAGACCTTTACTGCAGACACTACACTGGTTGCCAGTCCGGCAACGAGTGAAGTTTAAGATCGGCTGTATAATCCATAAAGGCCTAAATGACTTGGGACCAGAATATTTGGCAAAAAAATTTGTTCCATACGCTCCTATCCGTACCCTTAGGTCCAGTGAACAGTTTCTGCTAAATATTCCTAAAATTACCAAAGCAAGACAAGGAGGTAGGGCCCTGTCTGTGGTGGGTCCAAGTTTTTGGAACTCCCTCCCGCTTCCTCTAAAACTATGCAGGAACCATCTTGAATTCAGGAAAAGGCTGAAAACCTTTCTGTTCAGCTTATGCTGAACATCTATTCTCGGTTTTCAGATTAGTTCCCTGGTCATAAAGCATATTTTCTGTGGATTTCTGTTTTAGCTCCTCTATTCTTGGTGTCAAAGCGCGGAGATACCCCTTCGGGGGTTTATTCATAGCGCTATACAAACCTATAAATAAATAAAAATAAACATATAACCTCTTGTCCTTGACAGAAAAAAGTAGAAACAAGCCAAAGAAGGTAGAGCATTGGCAAGATCAATCAATATGGATTCAGAAATTCTTCTGGGATTTATCCAGTACCCATACACATGTGATATGCTCTTCCATGTCTGAGGATACAAGTGTAGTCTTCCTACGAATGACGAGACGCAAAGGTATAAAACAGGCAAATGATTACTTGGAAGTAGAATATTTTCATACATGGAACTTTCCGAGCCTTTTCATCTTTTTTTTAATTGCTTTAATTTGCATTTAACATTATAAACATTACAGCACACAGACAGTGGCAGTAATATAAAGGAGAAAAGGCAGGTAGGTGGGGACATGGGAGGAAAGCAGTGAGGAAAGGAGCAAAGTGGGTACATTAGGGCATGCCACGTTGAGCAGTCCAAAGTGAAGCATTTTACATTAGTCAATTACTTCCATAACAGCATTATATTAAGACTTGTAACGGCCACATTTTTAAGAATTGAAAACCACCACTGGGTTTGGGCTCTACACAGTAAAGCAAAGCCACTGATCAATAGAAAACGAAACGAAAAGTCAATACGCACACTTGCTTCCTAGTATCTATTTATCAATATTTGTGATTTTAACAACAAGTAGAACCACACTTGTTTGGACAGAGTAAATCTGTTATTTTATTCCATCATTTTGAGTTCCTTGTTTGGTTAATTTTCACCAATTTTGTATTCAACACATTTTATACAAACATTTTTACATATAATACAAAAATTGTTCACATATCATCAAACAACAACCTCCACTTATACATTTACATACCATATTACCAGTGATTGCACTCATCTAACATCCAGTCACACACATACACACAACTTTTAAAACAATTGGGTGAGGGGGCATGTAAATAGCACAATAGGCCAGATTACAATCTCAGAGTGGTAAGCACATTTCTGACAGGGTAGGCCATTTATGACGCTGAGGCAGGTGTGGGTGGGTCTGGGTGTCTCTGTCGGAGCCAGGATGTATACAGCTCCCAGAAGTTTTTGGGACAGGAGCGAAGTGGCATAAGGTCCCAAAAAGTAGTCAGTTGCTCTTAGCAGTATATAGCATAATTTAACCATGTCTTGGCAGTGGGGGCGTGTTTCCTGCCCCAATGTATTGTCACTGTATGCTCGGCTAGCCAGGAGCAGCATGGCAATGAGTCATCTGTGTGTGTCAGGTGTGTCTTTGACATATCCCAATAGGCCTACCAAGGAGATTGAGGAAACCTATTTCCGGAAATCAATTGTATGAGTGCTATCACCTCCTCCTAGAAATATGACATGTCTGGGCATAGCCATGCAAGGTACAAAAAAGGAAGCCTGCAGTGCTCTGCAACACAAACAGCATGGGTCAGAGATTAATCCCATGTGGAATAATTGTGAGGGAGTGCGGTAGATGTGATGTAAAAATTTGAAGTGACTCATTCTTAGTTGATAGTTCGGAGATAGAAGTTTCAATTGTCCACAGCAATAGGACAATGTGCATCTGTTATGGACGGGTCAATGTCAGCTCTCTAGCCCCAAGAGTAATGATCGGGGAGGAGTTTTGCATATTATTGTAAATCATGGGAAGGAGTGGTAAGGATATATTCTAGCGCCGGTAGGACTGGGGAAGGGAGCAGTAAATGTTTTGTGTAATTTGTGGCATTTGGCTCACGGTTGGTAATATAGTAGGGTTTCTATGAGCATGGGAGGTAGGGACATGGTGGACTGGAACGGTGGGAGGAATTGTATCTCTGGGTAGAGGTCAGAGAATATCCTGATCTTGTGTTTATGTGCATGCAGAGTGGCTCCTCTATCCAGAAGCTGCAGTATCTGGGAGTTATTACCCAGTAGACTGGAGAGAGTGTAGAGAAGTAATAGCTTCGCTCTCTTCCAAAGACCCTCCCAAGCACAGAGGATGCACGCAACAGTGTCAATATCCTTCCTGGTGACCTGTAAGGATGATAGAGGTCGTCTCTAGCAGACATAGAGCAGCATGGTCCACCTCAATGGCCACATGTGGTTGGAAAGGGGTTGGGTACAGTCAGAAATGTAAATATTGGGTCTGGGCACAGCAAGCATAAAATATCATGTCCAGTGCCCCCATTCCACCCTGTGAAAGTAGGAGAGTGAGGAGTCCCCTCGGTTGTTTGCCCGCCCATATTAAGGTAATCATGTTGGATTTTATTTGTCTGAAGAATTGAGTGGCAAGAGGAAGTGGGATGTTGATGAAAAGGCATTAAATATTCGGAAGAATAATCATCTTTGCCATCGCAATTCGACCAGCTAGAGGCAGCGGTAGTCTAGACCATAAAGATATTCTGTCTCCCAGACAGGTCATGGGTCGACCGTAGTTAGCACGTCATAATTCCTCAGTGTCGCAACTGAGCCATATTCCCAAGTAGTGAACCTGGTCAGTCACCCATTGTAAGGAATATTTCGTGGAAAATGCAGCTGCCTGAGGCCACCCGGTGGCCATTAGGAGGGCGGCACCCTAGTTACAGAGGGCCTCCCCCCGCCCTCTTTCACTTGGCCACTCACTCCTCTGAGGTAGGAGGAGTCTTTACAGGGAGAGGGCTGGGCTACTGACGTGCGAGCGGGGCGGTAGGCAGGGCGAGGGGTATTTAAGTCCCCCTCGCCATTTTAGATGCCTCTTTGCCGCCCCGGACGCCTCCAGTCACCACGTGGACACTCTTTTCCCCCGGTGAGTGAGAGCCTAGCTGGCCGGTACCCCCCCTCCGCCTACTCCCTCTTTGTGGAGGTCGAGCGGGGCTAGGTGGCCTGCTTAGTGAGCGGGACACTGTGGAGGCGGGGGTGCAAAACTTCACCGAGCCCGCATTATGGGCCTTTGTGGCCGTTGCGGGGGGAAGGGGTTGGACGGGCTCCCACCCCCCCTTTGTGAGCCTCGTGACGGCAGCAAAGGGGTCATCGGGGTGGGCTCGGCGGGTGTATTGCTACCCATGTGCTGCCTGCGTCCATGAAATTGAATTTAATTAGGGGTCGGGTGGTTGGTCCCTGGCACCCGTATACCCCACCGGGCACACACGACATCGCGTCGCTCGGCAGCCTGGTGCCTTCCTCCCTCTCCACGGCCCGCATTTGCTGCGGGGGTGGGAGGCTGTCCTGGGGTCGGGTGGCGCATCGGTCGAGTAGGTGTTGTGTTCTTGTCTTGCCCTCTCTGCCTACTTTAAGGCGGGACCTTGCTGCACTTTTAGTTATCGTTGCAACCCTTGTCCGGGGTTCCGGGTTGTGCGTTCCCTCCATGGGAAAACCGCCTGGCACCGATCGGGCGGTAGGGTGGTCGAGGGAGATTACGGAGGCCCCCCCTCATATCCTTGGAGTGTGCTAGCGGTTGTCCTGCCCCCTTTCTAGTCGCCGCCTGGGTATCGTTAGCGCTATGACCACCTTGGCCTAAGCACGCGGCCATCAGGGCCATTTAGAGGCCAATCGGGTGTACACGGCAGCATCAGGTCATTGCCTTCGCTGGCAGGGGCAATTTTGATTTCAGCCATTTGGTGACCATGTCAGCCGTTGGTCACTGCATACTTGCTATGGGCGGCAAACTGCGTAGCGGCCATCTTGGCGACACGCACTGTCCCCTACCTCGGGGACATGGGCGCCCTGTCCAGCCATTTTTGTCCTTCAAGGTTGGCTGGCCCGCCCCTTCTCCCCTCATGGCCGCAGCGCCGGAAATCCAATAGGGCGGCGGCCATCTTGGCGGCCGAGATTAGTGACCAGGCCGCTTCCGCTCTATGTCACGTCACTGGTCTCTGTGTCGCGGGGCGGGCCGTCATGTTGAATGGTACACACGATGTTCTATGAAGAGGCGGGTGCTAGCTCAGTTGCTGCCGCGCAGAAATTTAGGTTTAGCGCTGGGGGGCTGTGGTGGTCCTCGTTCCTCGGTCTTGGCTTTGGCGCTGGTGCATCCCACAGCGGCCCCGGGACGGGTCCCATGCGTGGCACACTCCTACAACTCACTGGCGCTTGGGGTCTGCGGCGGGCCTCGTGGCTCAGTCTTGTTTTGTCGTGTGCACCTCCCCGGCCGCCCCATCCTGTACCGTCCACATGCGCTGGAGGGGGGAAGGGGGGTTTTGTTAACGCGGGCCGCACCAGGCACGGCTGCCGTGCTTGCAGTAGATCCTCCAGGTGCCAGCTCATTATCCTCTCCGGATGGCCGCAAGTTATTATAGGGCCCCGTCGACGCATCTCGCAGGTGGGAGGGGCGGCCTCTTATACCGGCTCGCGGGGCTTGAGGTGGTGGCCTGTGTTTGCGGCGACATGCGAGCATCTGGGGTATTGATGGGCGCTGCCCACCTCAACCCCCCCCCCCCGCACCTTGCTTCATTGGGGCATACTGAGATCTGGGGAAGCGCAGAGAGTGCGGACTATTTCCACCCCCCTTTCATACATTATGGTTAAGCTACATGGTATAGATACTATCGGTAGCCAAGGAATGGACGACACGCCAACGTGCAGGGGGAATAGGGAAAGTCTGTTCAGTACATGCTTTGTTATTTTGGCATAGTATTGTCATTGCGTGTGCTCATGGTCTCTTCTGTTTCAGGTGTAGAAGGAGGTGACGTGTTGGGCGTGCAGGGACACACAGTCACTAACATAAGTACAGGTAATACTGGTGAAGTTGGGCCTAGGGTGTCAGTGCAAGGGGATCCCCAGGTGGCGCACACCGACCGACCATGTCCCTCAGGTAGCGCACAGTCACCGACCATGTGATGATGTGTGTTATAGTATTCATCAAGCGGGCCATGGCAGTTATACATTGTCACTCAAGGTCTCAACGCATATTCATGGAATCCTTTCCCTTTCAGACACCTGTCGTACCCAACCATTCGCATACGCATCCGCACTGCTTCTCGTGAGACATTTGTTGAGGTATGTATCATGGCTCACTGGGTCAGCTCAAGACGGCACGAACAGGGAGGGGTTGGGGTGATGCTCATGGAATAGGGGAGTAGACCGGTGGCTTGCATCACCAACGAGGGTAGTCCTGGCTCAAGGCCACACACCGTTATCCCTGTATCAAGCTCATGGAGCCTTTCTTTTTCAGGATCCGAACTTGAAGAGTCGAAATGGATAGCCAGGGATCCCCCCCCGC
Source organism: Lissotriton helveticus (assembly GCF_964261635.1). Lineage (NCBI taxonomy): Eukaryota > Metazoa > Chordata > Amphibia > Caudata > Salamandridae > Lissotriton > Lissotriton helveticus. The sequence goes on from NW_027611917.1 coordinate 51,920, forward strand.
TCTTCTCCCAGATGTCCCAAGTTGACGAGTCTCAAGCAGGACCTTCTCAGGATGCACAAATGAGGGCACTCATGGACCTGATAAAGGCCAGAGGGGTGGCCTGGGCCAGCGAGCGCTTGGGGGCTACCGGTCCCGGGGATTCCGGGGTTGTCTTGTCACCACCAGCGGTGGAGCCTGAGATAACAGAGGACATTGGGACCACAAGGTCCAAGAGATTGAAGAGGCCCACATGCAAAGACTTTCCTGCGGAACCGGCTCCTGCCAAAAGCCGCAACACAGAGCCAGCCAGGAATGTTATAGTCCATGCGGCTGCATCCCCTCCACCCGTGGTCAGGGCTCCCCCCCCCCCGTGGCAGCGATGGCCCCACCCACGAACTTTGCTACACATGATGAGTTGGGCGAGCTCACCACCACCCTCACAGACTTTATGACTGAAATTAGAGCATGACTAAAGACAACTGGGCAGCCAGCAGGTGGCGAACATGTGGTTGCGGGCGGCGGGACAGGGGCACCGGCAACTGCTCTTTTGGCAGCAGCAGAGGCAAATTTTACACAGGTGTGGGGAAGCGAAATCTCGCAATTAGGAACCAGCAGAAGCAGCGTCGCAGTGCCCCAAGCAGCAGTCTTACAGGCCCTTCCACCCCCTGCCGAGCAGCAAAGCGTAGCGCTTGTGCCCACAACCCAGCATTATCTCCCCCGGCCCCCGCCGCTCAGGTGCCCCCCGCGCCAACTGCAGCACCCACCCCCATGGCAAGCACACCATCATCCAGCGTGCCACCAGTACCGCAAATGTCCATGGCTCCCATGCTGTCAGGAAAGTGCTCTTTAGCTTGGCAGGTGCCCCAGGCGGCAAAGGAAGGCATCTGGCGGAGGGAATTTATTGATATTTTATCCCTCCTCATGATTGGGGCCGAAGGGGTGGACATCTGGAAGATGGGGGCTAAGGATGAGGAGAAGAAGGTACGCTATCAGGCCTGGCCTGAGAAATCTATAAAGAATTGGAGGCAGGCTTTCTCGATCTTAGCCGCGGTCATCACAGAGCGTTTCCCAGAGCAGGCGCAGGGCCTGTTTCAGTACGCAAGCGTAATCCCAATGAGGCGGAATCAAGCGGGGGCATGGGGTGGTACAATTACAATTGTGAATTTAGAAAAAAATGTCAGTGTGTCCCGAACTGGACTGGGACCAAATGGAGGTTAGGCTATGGATGCAGTACATGGGCAAGGGTAAGGCTGAAGTCACTGCTAAAGCCAGCTCCGTTGAGAGGAAAGTGGAGGCAGGGAAAGGCCAGAGCCAAGACAAAAAAGGGCATTTCAAACAGTCCTTTCGGGGGGGCGAGGAGGAGGTGGTTACAACAGGGGTGGCAAAAGATCTTTCTTTGGAACTTGCAGGTTGTTCAACGCAGGGAACTGTACGTGGGGCAAGGCTTGTAGATTCGCTCATTCATGCAGCAAGTGCAGCGGCGCCCATCCTGCCTCGTCATGCGACAAGCGGGACTCAGCTGGGGGCCAGCAGAAACAAGAAAAGTAACAGCCCCGTCATATCCTTTTCAGCCCCTTCTCCATTGCCATCCGCCCCGTCTCCTGCACCTCCACATGACCCTTGGTTACAACCCGACAGGGCAGACACCACAGCTGGTTGGGCTACCACATCTGTTTCTTCCCTTCATTCGAAAGGCCCTTCCCCCATTGTTGTTCCCAACCTCCTGCCTCTGTTGAGGTCATATCCCAATGCGAAAGACAGGGCCACATTGTCTGAAGGGTTTTTAGAAGGTTTCAAAATCCCTTACGTGGGGCCCAGAGTCAGTAGGGACACGGAGAACCTGAAATCTGCTAGGGACCTCCCCGATGTGGTGTCGGAAAAGATCAGAAAAGAACTGGCTTTGGGGAGAGTTGCAGGCCCGTTCGACATCCCCCCCCTTCCGGATTTTGTTGTATCCCCCTTAGGAGTGGTCCCCAAGAAGGAACTGGGTGCGTTCCGGCTCATCCATCATCTATCCTTCCCGGAGGGGGACTCTGTTAACTCTTGGTTGGAGGAGGGTGCATGTTCTGTATTTTATTCTTCACTAGACATGGCCATAGACATCATCAGGAGAGCAGGGAGGGGGGCGTGGTTGGCGAAGGCCGACATTGAGGCAGCATTCAGACTCTTGCCTGTTCACCCTGAGAGCCATCACCTGCTGGGTTTCAAGTGGGGAGGCCAGTACTTTTTTGACAAGTGCATGCCCATGGGATGTTCAGTATCTTGCGCATTCTTCGAAGCATTCAGCTCTTTCTTGCAGTGGTCACTCTCTGTGAGATATGAGGTCAAGGCGGTGACTCACTACCTGGACGATTTCTTATTCATTGGGAGGGAAGGCACTGACGAATGCAGCAATGGGCTTTCATGCTTCATGGATCTGGCAGGACACCTGGGGGTTCCTTTGGCTCCAGGCAAGACCGAGGGCCCGGCACAGGTTCTCACATTTCTTGGCATAGAGCTAGACACAGTTAATGGTGTGTCAAGACTCCCTGCCGGGAAGGTGCAGGATCTGCAACGGGACATCCGCGGTCTGCTGGGGAGGGACAAGGCACCACTAGGTGTCATCCAGAGCCTCCTTGGCAAACTCAACTTGGCGGCGCGTGTCATCCCTGCGGGCCGGGTGTTTGCTAGGCGATTAACTAGGGCAACGGCAAAAGTAGTCAAACGCCACCACTTTGTGAAATTGTCAGCGGGCTTGAAGCAGGACCTGATAATGTGGGAGGCGTTTCTGGATGACTTCAACGGCACGGTCATCTGGAGGGCACCTTGGGCTGACAGTACTGAACTCAGCATGTTCACGGATGCTTTAGGCAGGGAGGGCTTTGGTGCAATTCTAGGCGAACAATGGTGTGCGCAAGAATGGCCCAACGCCTGGCGCAAGCGAGGCATCACTGCCAACATCACGGTGTTGGAGCTCTTCCCCATTGTTATTGCTCTGCATCTCTGGCCCAGCCTGTTGTCCGACAGAAAGGTCCTCTTTTGGTCGGACAACATGGCTGTCGTCCAAGCTATCAACGGGCAGACTGCCAGTTGCCCGTTGGTCCTCTCCCTCCTGAGGGACTTAGCGAGAACGAGCCTGCGCCGCAACATGGAATTCAGGGCGCGACACATTCCTGGGGTCATTAACGTTGTAGCTGATGCTCTTTCTCGTTTCCAGTGGGACCGTTTCCGTGCCGCCTGCCCGCAAGCGAGAAAGGAGATGACCCCCTTCCCACCGGCACTCTGGCGCATCTTGGAGTGGAGCAAGAACTGAGAGCAATGGGGGAGAGAGCATTGGCGCCAAGTACCAGGAAGCGTTATGAGAGGCACTTGGCAAATTTCAGCGAGGCAGTCATAGGCATGGGATTGGCGGGAATCCCCCTTGAAGACAGAGTACAGGCTTTCACTGTGTGGGCAAAGAAGCAGGGCAAGTCTCACTCCTGGATTTGTAGCCACTTAGCTGCTGATAGCAATGATGCCAAGCTGAAAGGTTTGAGGGATCCAGCCCAATCCTTTGTCATCAGGGCGGCCCTGAAGGGGTGGGCAAGGGACGAACCTAGGACACCGTACAATAGAGCCCCCATTGATTTTCGTACTCTGCAGTCCATGCTGGTGGCGTTGCAAGCCGTGGCACGATCCCAGTTTGAATCATCTTTGTTTTCGGCAGCTTTCTGCCTGGCTTTCTTCGGAGCTTTTCATAGTAGCGAGTTGGTTGCACGCTCCAAGAGTGACATCTCAGGGGATGCTCTGGGCAGGGAGGACGTCAGTGTAGACACGAACCTGAAGATCACGCTCAGGAAGTCAAAGACGGACCAGGCTAAGAAAGGGGTTGTCATTGTGCTAGCTCCCCTAGAGGACCAGATAGGTTGTCCAGTCTCAGCGGTCCGTGCCTACCTCACCCTCCGACCACCAGTAGCGGGTTACCTCCTCATGCATGAATATCTAAGCCCGCTCACCAGGTACCAGATGGACAAAATCATGTTGGCATGTCTATCCAGAGCAGGTTTTGCAAATAAGGGAAAAAAGTTCTCCAGCCATTCTTTTCGAATAGGGGCGGCCACTGCGGCTTCCTGCGCTGGCATGCCAGCGGCAAGCATAAAAAGAGTTGGGCGCTGGGAATCCCCTTCCAAAAGCGTTACATCCACCCCTGAGTTATGGGTCGATATTAAGTTTGCAGTGATGATTTAGTGATATTTTCGTGTGCAGTTTGCTGTGTGGTACCATTTGTGTTAATAAAAGAACAAAAAGTGAAACTGTGTCCTTTGTTTTAACAGGTTCAAGAGTGTGGGTTCTGGGGCAGTCAACCGTCGCAAGGTTAGGCAGATGGGCGGCCATAAGGAACTGGATGCGCAGTTTCTCCAACACGAAGTGCGTGTGAATGGGCTTCCCTGGCATGTGCTGGAACTGCCTTTTGCCTAGGCTCAAAGACTCCCTAGCTTCAAGGGGGGCAGCTCCCCATCATCTGGTCATCCACCTGGGGGGCAATGACATAACCAACCTGGGAAGGTCAGCGCTTTTGCAAAAAATGAAAACTGACCTGGGAGATGTGTGCAGATTAATGGGAAGCTGTGAGGTATGGTGGTCCGATAGGTACCACGCAGGGTATGGCAGGGCGCTAAGTCAGGCGAAGCAATAGAGAAGTCTAGGAGGAGAATTAACAGCGACATGCGTAGATTCACCTTGCAGAGGGGCATTGGTTTCATCAGGCATGAAATGATTCAGGACAAGATAAAAGGTTACTTTGAACCGGACGGTGTCCATCTATCTCCTGTCGGGATGGACCTTTTTCTATTGGACTTACAGGAAGCACTGCAGGGTAAAGGCTGCAAGTAGTATAGGAAGTCAGGTGGTGGGGGGCCCGGGCGGCGTCGGTTTCCGCCGGCCGGGCTGTGGCGTAGTTACGGGGCGATCCGGAAGCAGAGAGGTGCAGCACTGTACCTCAGCAGGCACATAGGGGTGCCAGAGCCTAAGACCTGGACCTCAGGGGAGGTCCGGGAACCCGTGTCGGCGCCCCAGTAGTCCTTCGGGCGGTTGTGGGCCTGTGCAACCGGGGGCTTGCCTAACTGCGCTCCGTCCCACTAGGGGCGCGAGTACATTAATTACCATTAAGGGGCAGCACTCAGGTGGTTCGCCACGGTGCTGCCTGGCTCATCAGGCGGGCAGGTGGCAAGAATGCGGCCTGCCCTTGGATTGCCCGTCAGCTAACCCATCATGATTACATAATGTTGTATGTAATAAACCTGCAGCAACTTTTTCCCAACATAACACTTGTGTCCTGTGTGTTATTTGCGGGTTTGTGGTATGTTGTGGGGCGGGGGGGTCCTGTTGCCATGATGTAACTATGGTTGCGTGCTATCAGTATGGGGGAATAAGATGGATTTGGCCCAGTTAATTTATATGCCTGAGTAGCCACCAAAACAAACCACCTCCCAGCTCAAAGGAGCGAGATTCTCCTCTGGGTCACAAGCTTATAAGCTTACATGGAGACTACTAGACCCCTGGAGGTGAATCCAATGCTTCTATTTGCTTGGTGTTGTCAAAGCCTCTCCGCTCACTGCACCATTGTGTAGTGGGCGGCGAGGCCACTCTTGTGGCCGTACTGTGTACTGCGTGATCGTGACCTCGTGCCCTCAGACGTGCTGACGTGCTACTGCGAACCGACGAGGTGAGTCCGAGTGCCTGAGCCGGGAGCTGAGACGCTGTGTCAAAGGGAAGTCCTTGGCGTGTGTCTGGAAAAGAAAAGGAAAATCTCTGCATCCTTTATTTATGCCGCCCGCAACTTGATGCCACTGCTACCTGCTTGCCCCCAAAGAAGATTAAATACCACGCTACTTGCCACTCGAGTGCAGCTCGAGCCCCCGTCTGTCCAGGGAGGTTCAGCAGGCGTGAAGTAAGGTGGGGGGAGCAGAGTATGCGGTTGAAGTGCTGCCAAAGACAGGAGAAAAGAGCATGACAGGAGCCAGCAGGAGAAAGTGGCTTAACTCAACCTCGCATAACCTTATACCTTCTCTACTTTTCACCAATATCGCAGTAGTTATTTAGCGAGGGTGCTTAAGGAAGGACTCTGTTTTACTGTTTTACTGGAAATTAGAGACACTTCAGGAAAAAGAAGGGCAAGGTGCGCGGCGCAAGTACAAGCTTAAGGCACAACAGAGGTAAGTGATAAAAGTTGTTATCTTTTAAATATTGGTATCACCCCCTCCCCGTCCTGAGGACTGAGTTTGATAAATTGGGGGTAGGTTTTGGGGTAATACTGTGTGTGAAGTATAATCTGAAGAGCTTAAATGGCCCCACGGAGAAAAAAAAGCGCATTGGGACTAGCACAGAAAGAAAAGGCTATGGCAGGAAATCAAAAAATCATTGGAGAGACTCTGACCTGCCATGGGGAAGAGCCAAAACCCACACATGTGCAAAGAAAAAAAGGGAAAGCCTCTAAGGAACCGTTACAAGGAGGAAGCAAGAGTGGCACAGCATCAAACCCCCTCAAAGATTTTGTGGGAAAGCACTTTAAAAGGGTCTGTTCCCCTGCTAAATCCCCGGCCACAGAAGAAGGGGAGGATTCATGGAAGGAGGGGTTCTTCCTTAATCTTTGATGAATGCACGGTGGACTCTGTAAATCTGGCTAATCAATTGGTACAGTCTTTGATAGGACATAAGGGGGCAATAATGTCACCACGTCTTTCTTTATCTCCGCGACTGCGATTCCAGATGTCAGATGAAGCAGAAAGCCCGGGGTTAAGGCAAAATGAAGAAGTAATTCAAACCCCAGATGGAAGACTAAATGGAATTGAAAGCCCGGTCCTACACGGAGCCAAGGGACCAGTGCATGTGGACAATATTGGTGATACTAATGGTGGGAATCAATCCTTAGAGATAAACTTGGAATCTTCGGAAACCCCATCTTTTAAATGCTGGAGTTAATGCTACTGCTGCAAAAATCACTCCAAGGCTTGTTGGATGTAACTATGCTAAACCATAATATTTTAAAAACCCAGAAATGCACCTCTTCAAAATCGAGGGAGAATTACATGGCATTAGGGGGCAAATGCCATTAATGCTAAGACCTGTCTTGGCCCCTGTGTCTATAACCCCGGTGAGGGAGGGGGAGGAGGAGGTTGGAAATGTCGATCCCCCGATGGTTATTCTTGATGCTGAATTACCAACTGCCAAACATGAAGTTTATGTATCAAGATGGATGATGTTGATAAAAAGAAGGGGTCATTGTACAAGTTATGGTCTGCCAAAACGAGTGAGATTGGCAGGAAGAGATGTACAAAGAAAGGGTAACACAAGAGTAATGAAAAAGAGAAGGGAGCAGAAGGAACTAATAGGAGTACCTGAACAAGTACCTATGTCTGAACCCCCTAAAACAGTGAGAAAAACAAGAATAACTAGAATAGGTACTGAGAAATCGGCAAGGATGCTAGTAAAAAAGGAGAATTGTATTAGGAAGAAAAACCATCAGGAAAAGGAGATAAAAAATATAAACCATATGCCTCTTAAGGTAGCAAGAACACACAGCCTTATGGTTTCCCCTAAAGATAAGATATACCGGGGAATTCGCTCGGTGGAAGGGGCTAGAATTAATACTCAACTGCCACTGAGGGGGCCCAGACAGGAAGAAGAGGAGGATAAAGGTAATAAGTGGCTTTACTTTGAACAAGTGAAAATGGGAAGGGGTGGGGAAAAAATGAAGAAGAGTTCTCATTTAAATAGATCCCACCTTCTTAACTCATTTGCCCACTGCCCAAATCTAAAAGGAATAGGATCCAAAGATCTTAGGCAGGTGGGGTTTCAAGAATCTGGTGATGGTAAGGAGTTTACTAGGGTACAACTTTACTCTGATCTGGTTAAATCTGCAGTGATAAATGCAGAGGATGAGATACATAAAGAAGGGATCAGGCTAGTGCCCAAAGAAGAGGTGGTACCAGAACAAAATGCTCCGCAACAGAAAACGTTCCTACGGTTCCATGCGGGCCTAGGAAAAAGACAAGTGATGCTACCAGGAAGTGAAGTGGACCAAGGGCTGGAAAACTTCAATATAGTAATAAATAATTCAGACAAGATGAATGACTGAAAGAATTGGAGCTATTGAACACGCCCAGCAGGTCCTTCCGGGCGTTATATGGAGGGAACCGAATTTAACGTGCCACTAAGTGATGTGGAATAGGTAACGGGGAAGCCACATGGCATACAATTGGTCCCTTGGAATATAAATGGTCTAGGAACACAGCTAAAGCAGGAATTAAAAAAATAACTAGTGAAAAACAACGAGATCATTTGTATACAAGAGACCTGGCTTTGTGGAGAGCCCCCTGTAGTTGAAGGGTTCTGACAAATCCATCCCTCAGCTCCAAAATCTAGATCTGGATGCGCTGCAGGTGGCTCATTGATCTTATTATCCACAAACTTAGTGATTAAGATATCCCAGTTACCTGTGACGTGTAAGTGGCTCTTGGGTTGTAGGATATTGACAACGTTTGGCGACAAAAAATATGAAAATATTTTGATCTTAAATGTCTATATGTAATGGGGCACACAGGAAAAATATGGGGTCGAACTGGTACATTTTAACCCCTTCGACGCTCATGACGAGCCCAGCTCGTCATGCAGTTTCCATTGGTTTCAATGGAAATTGCATTGAAGATCTAAAATAGCCTTAGCATCCAAGTGGTTAAGAATGATCTGGATTCAATTTGTGATAAGTATGGGACTGATTTAATTTTGCTGGTGGGAGATTTTAACCATAAATTAAACTCATAATTGTTAGATCTGTGATTCATATGATATGCAAAAAAAACAGAGTTTTCTGAAAATATAATTCCAACTGATGCGGCTAAGCTGGGAAATTACTTAGCATCAAAAAGTATTTTCTGCATAAATGGCAGGGTAGTACAAAATTGTCCAGCAAAAAAAAAACCTTTAAATATGGGACTCAAAATTGCCCTTTAGATAACGTTTTTATGCTGGCATGGAACTTTGAACTAGTAACAGATTTCAGGGTTAGCACTACGGAATGTAGTGACAATAATTTAATAAAACTGGAGCTGATAATATCCCCACTGGTTGCTTGCGATAAAGTCATCTTACAAGAGATGGATTACCCGAAGCAGATAACTACTTGGTTATCTGAAGTATTTATAGAAAGGTTAACTAGACTGCAACAAAATGTTAAGTTAGGATGCGTGAGCGGCCAAAATCTATCATGGTATGTTGATAAAATAGATCAAGTAGTTAAATGCATAAGTGTAGAACTAAGAGCAGATGCAAGGGCACCCAAGTATAAAGAAAAGATGCCGGCCAAACAATGAAATTGGTTTAATATAGATTGCCTAAATAAGAAATTAGAATTAAGGAGAGAAGAGCGTAGTCTACGTAAAAAATTTGACCCGGCTAGGGCTAAATATCTTGCCAAAATAAAGTGAGAATATACCTCATTACTCCATAATGCTAAAAGGGCCCACAAAGAAACATGCTGGGAAAACTATTGGAGGCAATAGAATCTAAGAAAATGTGCCAGTTCTGGAAGCTAATGAAATCAACTACAGAAGCTTTGGTTGCCCCAATGAATTGTGTTGTGGAAGAGAGGGCTTGGGAAGAATATCTACAGAAGTTATATTCCCCGGGGAGGGAAATTGGAGAGGAGAGATTAAGGGATTGGAGAGGGCTAGTAGAGGACTTAAAGACAGATTGCTCAATAGTTAATGTGCGTAGTACAATAAGGACTTTGAACTTAACAAGAGCAGCAGGCCCAGACAACTTACCAGCCCTGATAACAAATTCAAATCAGACCTGGTGGGCAGAATTCTTCTCTAAAATGTTTTTGGTAATCTTAGAACTAGGGAAGATTCCCTCAAATGATAAGGGTGCAATAATAAGGCCGATTCATAAGAAAGGGGATGTTTATGCCCCTATTAATTGAATGTTTGCTATAAGTATACTCTTTTTCCAAAGTATATGCCCCTAAGAATTACTGACTTATTAACCTGTTAGATATAGGAGAAAAGATCTTTGCGAAAATAATATTAAGCAAGCTAAAAGATTGGGTAGAACAAGGATCTATCGTTCCAATTGAACAAGGAGGGTTCAAAGAAGGTCACTCCACTATAGATCATTGCTTTGCTTTGTGGGCATTGGCCAGGAAATTGATAGAGCAACAAGGTAAACTGTTTTGCTGTTTTGTCGATTTGCGGACGGCATTTGATTCTGTGGACCGTAATAGCCTCTGGGAAGTCCTGGAAAATTATAGAATACCGGAAGGCATTTTGAATTTTTAAAAGAGTTACACAGTGGCAACTGGGCCCAGGTAATTAGAGATACAAAGGGGTCACTAATCCACAAAATATTAGTAAAGAATGGCCTTAGACAGGGGTGCGTTCTGGCACCCTTGCTCTTTTCCATTTTTCTAGCAGATCTCCCTGCAGTGCTAGAAATAGAAAGAAGTGCGAATCCGCATATGAATAGAAATAAAGTGGCTTGCATTTTATACGCTGACGATCTTGTGATCCTTGACCAAACAGAAATGGAACTTCAAAGGAAATTAGATGTGTTAATAAAATTACTGTGATAAAAAGTTTTTAATTGTTAATATGGAAAAAACAAAGGTCTTACGATTTGGGAAGAGAGTTAAAAATAAGAATTTTAATTGGTTTTTATGACAAGATAAATTAGAAATAGTAAGCGAATATAAATACCTAGGCCTTTGGTTTGATAGTGCATTGAAGTGTGGCATCCATTTGGAGGCACAAGCCGCAAAAGCCTTCTCATCAATCTGTGGCCTGAAAAAATGTAACAAAGAATACGGCGACATGTCACACAGACCCATGTTAAACGCATTTGAAGCTATGATCCCCCGCAAGTCTTGTATGGTATAGAAGTACTCTATCTAAGCGGCAAAAGGGGGTGGGATGGGGAAGAAGGAAAGATTTTAAAAATGCTGCTGTCTTTATCAAATAGTACCATGATTCAGGCAATCAGAATGGAGGTTGGGCTAATAGCCTGGAATGTAAAGACCTTGATTATCTGAGGGTGAAAAAATCGGTTAATTGGGTAAGGAGTGCATGGGAACATGAGGCCCGGTTTCCATATTTGGATTTTTTGCCCAATAAATAGTTAAGACACGAAATTCTATGGGCTCGTGTAGGTATTAAACCTTGGAAGTTGGATGGAAAAATAAAAGCTGCATTGATCCAACCAGATGATATTTGTAAATGTGGCCTTGGAGTAGGAAATTATATTTTACATACATTTCTTGATTGCACATTGATTTTAGTAATACGAAAAGTATTTTTATGTCCAATATTTTTCAAATATAAGGTGAATTCTCGCGCCCAAGCTGCTTGTCTTCTTACAGATATGTCATTCCTAGATATTACAATTGCTTTGGGGAAGTTCTTCAAAGCAACACAGGACTTTGTAAAGGAGAAATTAAAAGAGGGGTGCTGAATTATTTTTTTTTAGAAGTTCTCCCAATAAAAATAATTTTATGGATTTATTCATTTTGTAAATTGTGTTAAAATGAAATGTGGGTTAATTTTGCTATCACTATGAGGATCCAAAAGTTATGTATGGTTTTAAAGACTATGGTCTAAATACACATTGTTTTATCTCTCTCACTGCACCATTGCAATGGCAAAAAGAATCAGTGACATTGGGCAGTCCTGTTGCGTGCCCTGAGTAACTAGAATAGTATTGGAGATCAACCCACTTAAGCGCACCCGAGCGGTAGGTAGAGTGAAAAGGAGTTGCACTTGCTTTATAGAGCCAGGAATTAGGCTCAACCGGGCCATAGAAGGAAAACATATGTCCATTCCAGCACATCAAACTCCTTAGTTGCATCAAATAGGGCCGCCACTGCTGAGACCCGAGGTTCAAGGTTGTGCATAACTGCAAATATTGTACAAAGGTTGTGAGATGCTGAATGGCCAGGGATAAAGTCTGACTGATCCAGTCTCACAATCATAGGTAGGACAGGTTTGAGTCTGTTTGCAAGGCGTTTGGCATAGATTTTGTTTTCAACATTTATTAATGAGAGGGGTGGATAAGAGTCACAAAGGTTGAAAGCTTTTCCTGGTTTGAGGAGTGTGATGATAACTTTGTCTCCTGATGAAGGCGGCAGTTCTCCAGTTTCTAGAGTGTCTTAGAACATGGCCAGAAGGTGAGGGGCTAGCAAGAGGTATAGCCTTTATAAAAGGCAGTGAGGAACCGGTGAATGCCAGGCACCTTGTGACCCGGCAGACTTCAAATGATTTGCTCAATTTCTTCAATGGTAATGGGTGAGTCAAGGTTGCCACAGTGAGCACGATCAAGCGAGAGCAGCTGTACTGCGTCAAAATAGTCATTCAGCATGGCTGAGACAAGGTGGGGATCTTGGAATATAGTTGGACATATAAAAAGGGCATGACATGTAGTAAGTCAGTTGTAGAGGACACAGGTTTAGTCTAGGAGTTCTGTGATGTAAGCCGATGTTTGCAGGGTGAGCACGATATTTGCAAGTGTCTTGATTGGAAGGTCACCCTCCCCATATATTTTAGCCTGAGAATGGCAATATAAAAAGCAAGTTTCGCAGAGGGCTTCTGATGTAAATATTTGAAGTAGATGGATCACATGATACTTCTAGTTAAGTTACAGGATAGGTTTATTAAGATACAGCAGAGCACTACACCTCGCCAGCTCACCAGACCATCAACTGGCAAGTGCGGAACATTCAAGTACAAAGTAGAATGCACACAGGTATTCTGGGAGGCTTAAGAGGTGAGAACATAGAGAAAGGTCTAATGACCAAAGGTGGCCATGTTGCGAGGAGCATAAGTGTACCACAGCTTCCTCTTGGAATTTCAAAGTTTGTCCCAGTGACTGGCTGAAGTGATAGCATTATTACAGTGGATACACTGCTGTTCCACAGATTGCATGTCCCCTTCGAGTCTAGCTAGTGTACCCCTGATAGCTTTCAGATCCCCGGATTGCTTTGCGATGCCCCATATTATCACCATGAATACCTCCGAAATAGTTGATGGCAACTGGACAGAACCTATATTATGTATGAAATATTCCAATATATCATTGCGGATCCCTTCCTGAAATAAATCTTCAGACACGTGGTATTAAGTATAGGGTTATGGCACCTCTAGGTGGAATCACCCAAAAGTGTGGAGTATGAAATAAATATAACGACGATGCTATAGGGTATGGATAACCACTAGACTCCACAAACACAAAGCCTGAGCTCTATACACAATCTACTTCACTCCCCAGCACATGTCAAGTAGTACAACCGGTTTCCCTACTGTAGTTCAAAACACATTGTTACTTTTTCATCATGCAACATGAATATGAACAATTCCGTTTGGTTCTTATTTTCAAGCTTTTATTTTCTTTGTCTTGTATTTCAATTTCAACAGTCACAGCCAACACATGTTTCATCGCTATAGGGGCGTGATCCCGGGACTTCCTCAAGGCTATATCCTTTAAAGCGTCGAAATTTAAAATGTGGTGATATTTCCAACCCACATTGGGGTTCCGATCTATGTCGCGTTTCCTCAAGTTATCAGCCAAATCTCAAAGTGTCCTTTTCTATTCAAAATAGGTTTGTTCACGTGTGTAGAGTACGGCACACCACGTTGTTCCAGTGTAATGTCGAGTGAAAATGCAGCATTCAGTAATGCTCCCTTCGTCAAGCTCAAAGTAAAGGCACGAGGGAGCGCCTGTGGAATTTGTGATGTCAGCATGACTGGGACATGTAATTTACCTAGGAGGTCCATGTTTGGACATCCTTAGACACAAGCCAGAGGTCAAGTCTGGACCAAGCACTATGCAAACCCGAGATGCAAGTGCCCTCTTGTGTAAGAGGGTGTGAATGTCGCTAGACATCTATCAGGCAATTGTCATGAACTATTGTGTTTAGTGCTACTGTGGCATGTAGGTGCAGAATTTTTGAGGCAGTACAGCGATCCAGCTGGTTATCCATTATGGCTTTGAAGTTGCCGCCCCGTAAGAGAGCCTGGGGCCAAAGCTAGAGATTTTCACCCAAATCCCAGAAAAGAAGTCAGGGTCATCACAGTTGTGGCCATATACCACAGCCAGTGTCACCGGACTCCTGTGCAGGGAGCTCACTAGTAATATATATCATCCTTCAGGGTCTATAAGAGAGTGGGACAGCTGCCATGGGAGATCTTTGTGCAACAGCACAGTGATGCCCCTGGCATAATTTGAGTATGCTTAGGTATAAATTTCCCCCACCAGTGGGCGAGTAAGGCAGGGACCAATGGGCCTCGTAAGTGTGTTTCCTGTAGGTAACAAATATATATTCTGTGTCTATGTAGATAAGCATGAACAATGCATGTATTTCTGAGATCATTTAATCCATAAATATTCCATGTAATGCAAGAGATAGTGACTATATTATCTGCAGGGGTTTGTCATATGAAGAAGCTGGTGGTAGTTAGTGTTTTTGTGAAAGCAGCTGACATTTGGGGATGATAAAGTTGTGTCGACGTGTCGTGGGAAAGGGTAGGAATACAGGCAAAAAAACAAACAGCAGTACAGCAGAGCAAACCGTAACCCCCTTATCCACACCAACAACCCAAACAGGTTGAGATGCAATTTCCACCACCCAACCCATCCCAAAAACTATTTGCAATATGAAAGACTGGTCTGGGACTCATCTCTCGGGGACATGGAAACATCGGGAGAACAACACTGCCAAATGCGGTTAGGTAGCCGGACTGAGGACAAAGGAGCAATCTAAGCCATGGATTAATATTACTAGCAGCACAGGATTGTCAGGTTAATAGCAGGGTAGGAAATTAGATACAATCAAACTTTTGCTCTCTGATAAAGTCACTCAACAGCTCCCCGGCAACCCAGGTGGAGATAAACAATTGAACATGACATCCGCAATATTTAATCAATCATTGTCACTGAGCTGTGGTCCTGCCTTGGAATGCAGTGAGGCCGCTGTGGATCATCGTGTCTTGGTTACATGCTGGGCAAATTTGAGAGCAGATTTAGCATTAGTGAAAACCTGCAATTTGCTGGGAATATGAGCACGTAGGATATGTCAGCTTGTTGAAAGGGTTTCTTGGCTGTGGAGGAAGATGGGGTCGGCTGCCTGTGCGGTTAGAGTGAAATCAGGATGGAAGAAAATGTTGTTACCATGGTACTGAATCAATCCAAGTTCACATACCAGTCACAGGACTGTGTCTTGATCTTTGTAATTCAACGAGGGGGCTACTATGGGACAAGTTGGCGCACCCAGAGGCGGCCACGAGCTAAAAGAGCGGTGGGCATGCTCCACAATTAATACCATTGAGAGGCCCTCTCCAAAAAGATCAAGTAGCAAGGTCTCAACATAATCCTTCATCTTGGTGATAGCTGTAGATTCTGGAATTCCAGTGATACGGAGGTTGTTACGTCTGGACCATGCTTCCAGATCATTATTTTTAGCTTTTATGAAGTCAAGAACTTTGTCCAGTCGCAGAAGATGCTCCTTGGAATCTGCCTGGAGGTCATATGCATCTTAGATCCAGTTTTCAAGCAGGTCAAGTCCAGTTTCATGTTTGTTGATGCGTTCTTTAACTTTATTCAGTCTGCCGGTCAGAAGATCAAGTTTCAGTCTTGTTTTTACCTCCATGCATAATGCACAAAGGTCTATGTCTTGTGAGTCTTCAGCCTCTGGGCGAGTTGAAGCAGGTTCAGAATCTTGGCCTTGGTCAGTGTGGCTAGTAAGCAGCTGGCTCTCAAAAGAGAGCTTGGATTGCCTGGTATCGCATTTGCCCATGTTGTGCAATTTGAGGTGTATTTGACATGACTGAACGTAAGCAAGGACAGTCTAGCGAGTGAGAGGGTGAGTGGGCAAAACTCCTTGGTTGAAATGAAGTTGTGGTGCAATGTATACCTTCCGAGGTGCAGGGAGTTGCAGCACCCCACCACACCCGGGGCAATTGGCACCCTTGAGGGCACAAGCAAGTTCAGCACCAAGTGCAGCATTGAGTATTTTCAGCTGGTGCCTTCAGCCACAGGGTGCCTGATGCTGGTGTAAGAGAAGTGATGGGAGAGGCCCAGGTGGGCTGGCTGTTTAGTCTGCGTTAACGCTAGGCGTCACCAATGAAGTCTAGCAGGGCAAGAGCAGAAGAGCAATGGGCAGCACTGCAGCATGCAGACGTTGTCCCACTGGGGATTATTTATTATTTATTTTATTTTAAGGTTTTATAGAGCGCGTAGTAACCCTAGAGCATCCCAGCGCTAGAACCAGAACTCAGGAGAGGTCAGAATCGAAGGGGGGGGATTTAAGGAAAGAGAAAGGTTTTCAAGGCCTTCCTGAATTGGAGAAGATTAGGTTCAGTTCTCAGTCTCCGAGGAAGGTTGTTCCAGTGTTTGGCCGTGTGGACCGAGAAGCGGCGTCCTCCGGACCGGGCCTTTTTGACTCTGGGAACAGTGATGAAGTTCTCTCCGCCTGAGCGGAGGACCCTACTCGCATTGTAAGGGATGATGAAATCCTTGAGGATGGGTGGGCCTTTGTCATGGAGGGTCTTATGGGCCAGACAGAGGGCCTTGAAAGCCACCCTTTCTCTGACTGGGAGCCAATGCAGGAGCTTCAAGGCTGGCTTTGCCGAGGATCTGGCGGGGGTGTCGGTAAGTAGGCGGGCCGCGGCGTTTTGGACTTTCTGCAGGGTATTGAGGGTGGCTTCGGGGGCACCCAGGTAGATTCCGTTGCAGTAGTCCAGCCTCGCCATAATGAGGCCCTGAATCAGGAGTTTCTTGGAGGTAGCGGGGAGCAGGGGGAAGACCTTTCTGCAGGCCCTAAGGAGTCCAAAGCAGATTCCTGCCGTTTTTTTGGCCTGTGATCTGAAGCTCAGGTCCTTTTCGAGCCAAACGCCCAGGCTCTTGACCTCCTCCTTCGGTGTAGGGGGGTCACCTAGACAGACGGGCCAGATGTCAGGCGGCAGGGAGGGCTCTTTATGTCCGAGCAGCAGGATCTCGGTCTTGGACCCGTTCAGTTTCAGTGCCGAGGAGTTCATCCGGTTATGAATTTCCGAGAGACAGCTGTGAAGGTCGGGTGGGGATTGGTGCGGGTGTGAGAGGGTTACCACCAGCTGGGTGTCGTCGGCGTAGTTGATAATCGAGACGCCGAACGGGTTGACCAGTTTCTCCAGCGGGGACATATACACGTTAAATAACGTAGGGCTAAGGGATGAGCCCTGCGGTACTCCACAACGGAGGGGGATTGCGGGGGAGTGGCTGTCATTCTCCCAGACTTGGAAGGAGCGTCCGTCTAGGAAAGATTTTAGCCACTTCAAGGCCGTGCCCCTTACTCCGATGTCTCCCAGTCGTTGGATTAGGGTGTGGTGGCTCACAGTGTCGAAGGCCGCACTGAGGTCCAGGAGGATCACTGCCACTGATCCTCCCGTGTCCAGAATGCTTCTGGCCTTCTCCACTGCTGCCAGGAGGGCTGTGTCAGTGCCCTGTCCTGGACGAAACCCTGTCTGGGAGGTCCCGAGTAGGTTGTTGCTCTCAAGGAATAGTGATAGTTTTTTATTCACTAGCTTCTCCGTGATCTTGCTATTTCCTGGGAGGAGGGAGATAGGTCTGTAGTTGGCTAGGTCCAGGGGGTCTAGAGAGGGTTTCTTTAAAAGGCCTTTGACCACTGCCGCCTTCCAGCTAGGAGGGACTAGACCCTGCGAGAGGGAGGAATTAATGAGGGACGTGAGGGGGGGGAGGATGGTGCTAGACACTTTTTTCAGAAAACGGAGGGGGGCGGGATCGCGAGGAGAGCCACTTTTAATTGTAGCCAATGTCGCGGCTACCTCTTCCGTAGACACTGGGCCAAAGGTGTCCAGAAAGGGTAGGTTGCCATCAGGGGAGTGAGGGCAGTAAATGGGAGATTTAGAAGGATCCCCGCCCAGGTTGTCAGCCGTGATTGGGGGTAGGTCCGCGAGAATTTTTTGGATTTTCTCGTCGAAGAAGGTGGAAAGTTTAATGCATTTGCTTTCCGCTGCTTTGGGGTCCAGAGGTTTTACTGGGGGGTCTGGGGCCTGGAGGAGTTCCTTAAGGACGGCAAAGGTTTCATGTGCCGAGCAGGAGGCGTTTTTAATTCTATCTTCGTAGAAGGCGCTTTTAGTATTGAGGAGTTCCGTTTTATAGGATTTTAAAGAGGCCCGAAATATATCTTTTTTGTCTGCCTTTTTATCTTTCCTCCATAAGCGTTCGTTCCTCTTACATTCCTTCCGTAGTAAGTTTAATTCAGGGGTGTACCAGGGGGAAGGGGTGACTCTCTTGGTACGTTTGAGGGTGCTGGATTTCGGGAGGATGTCGTCCAGAGATTGGGAGATCGATGTGTTAAATTTGGTGTCACCAGTGATAGTGTCTTGAGAGGGGGGAGGGGTATCTTCACTTAGTTTAGCTGCCCATTCCTCTGGGACCAGTTTATGCCAGCGTCTAATAAGGGTTCTGAATTTAGGAGGTTGAGGTGGAGGGATGTTAATGTGCCATTCGAAGGGGGCCAGGAAGTGATCGGTCCAAGGGAGGGGGACGTGGGGGCGAGTGCTCAGATCTTGGATGTTAGTGAATATGGGATCGAGTAGCTGTCCTTTGTCGTGAGTCGCCTGTGCGTTTTTTAGGCCGAGGCCCATAGAGGAAAGATCTTGTAGGAGTTCTACAGCCTGTTTGTCGACCGGGTCCAGGAAGTGGATATTGAGGTCCCCCAGTAGGAGATAGTTGGAGGAAGTCGTGCAATCCATGGTGATGTGGTCAGTGAGTTTGCTAGAAAAATCGGTGAGTTGGCCAGGGGGGCGATATACAAGCATTCCCGACAGGGATGTTACTGGGGAGATTTGGATGGAGAAGTGGCAGCTTTCACAACCTTTGATGTTACCATCCGAGATTCTACAGGAGAACACGTCCTTAGATAATATGGCTAGGCCGCCTCCTCTACCAACTGGTCTATTCAATGAGCAGATTTGATAGCCCGGAGGGAGTGCTAGGACTATATCAGGGCCATTGTTGTGAGTAAGCCATGTTTCAGTGAGAAACAGAATGTCCATAGCGTGGTTTAGAATCAAGAGGTTAATTTCATGCGCATGTTTAGCGAGCGATCTGCAGTTGAGGAGGCCTAGTTGTAGTCCGCCTGGTGCCGAGTCTGTGCCAGGAGGGTTGCAGAAACTGCAGCCGGTAAAAGGATTGTCGCCCGAATAGGTGTAATTGCAGAGGGGGTGTTTTTGTGTGTTCAGGGCCAGGAGCCTGTCCCGGGTGTAGTTCGGGCATTTCGTGACAGAAATGGGCAGAGTAACTGGGCCCAGGTCCGGCTGGGCCCGGACGGGCCCAGACGGGCTTGCCTTTGGCGCGCCTTCGGCGCGCTGACGGCGCGCCTGCTGCGCCCGTCCGCTGCGCGTCCGAATGCGGCACATGATTTTATACCGACAGGGGGGGCGTGGCCAAAAGTAGTGGGCGTGGCCTGTAATCAGGCTCACTCGCTAATGGCGGTGAAGGAGACTTTTCTTCCCCGTGGCAGCGTTTAGGTCGGCTGCACGGGTGTTTTCAGAGTCTAGGTGAGTGCCCCTAACAGGTTAGTGGGAGGTGTACAAATTCTAAAATCAATTTACACACACTTTAAAAAAAACATAACATTTTTCATACAATTTTTCAGCAGAGCTCCCGGCTGTGCCTCAGGAGTATAGGTTCTGAGAGAGACTGGGCGTCGGCGCTTTAAGTAGTCAAGGGGGCGTGGCCAAAAGTAGTGGGCATGGCCTGTAATCAGGCTCACTCGCTAATGGCGGTGAAGGAGACTTTTCTTCCCCGTGGCAGCATTTAGGTCGGCTGCACGGGTGTTTTCAGAGTCTAGGTGAGTGCCCCTAACAGGTTAGTGGGAGGTGTACAAATTCTAAAATCAATTTACACACACTTTAAAAAAAACATACAATTTTTCATACAATTTTTCAGCAGAGCTCCCGGCTGTGCCTCAGGAGTATAGGTTCTGAGAGAGACTGGGCGTCGGCGCTTTAAGTAGTCAAGGGGGCGTGGCCAAAAGTAGTGGGCGTGGCCTGTAATCAGGCTCACTCGCTAATGGCGGTGAAGGAGACTTTTCTTCCCCGTGGCAGCGTTTAGGTCGGCTGCACGGGTGTTTTCAGAGTCTAGGTGAGTGCCCCTAAGAGGTTAGTGGGAGGTGTACAAATTCTAAAATCAATTTACACACACTTTAAAAAAAACATAACATTTTTCATACAATTTTTCAGCAGAGCTCCCGGCTGTGCCTCAGGAGTATAGGTTCTGAGAGAGACTGGGCGTCGGCGCTTTAAGTAGTCAAGGGGGCATGGCCAAAAGTAGTGGGCGTGGCCTGTAATCAGGCTCACTCGCTAATGGCGGTGAAGGAGACTTTTCTTCCCCGTGGCAGCGTTTAGGTCGGCTGCACGGGTGTTTTCAGAGTCTAGGTGAGTGCCCCTAACAGGTTAGTGGGAGGTGTACAAATTCTAAAATCAATTTACACACACTTTTAAAAAAACATAAAATTTTTCATACAATTTTTCAGCAGAGCTCCCGGCTGTGCCTCAGGAGTATAGGTTCTGAGAGAGACTGGGCGTCGGCGCTTTAAGTAGTCAAGGGGGCGTGGCCAAAAGTAGTGGGCGTGGCCTGTAATCAGGCTCACTCGCTAATGGCGGTGATGGAGACTTTTCTTCCCCGTGGCAGCGTTTAGGTCGGCTGCACGGGTGTTTTCAGAGTCTAGGTGAGTGCCCCTAACAGGTTAGTGGGAGGTGTACAAATTCTAAAATCAATTTACACACACTTTAAAAAAACATAACATTTTTCATACAATTTTTCAGCAGAGCTCCCAGCTGTGCCTCAGGAGTATAGGTTCTGAGAGAGACTGGGCGTCGGCGCTTTAAGTAGTCAAGGGGGCGTGGCCAAAAGTAGTGGGCGTGGCCTGTAATCAGGCTCACTCGCTAATGGCGGTGAAGGAGACTTTTCTTCCCCGTGGCAGCGTTTAGGTTGGCTGCACGGGTGTTTTCAGAGTCTAGGTGAGTGCCCCTAACAGGTTAGTGGGAGGTGTACAAATTCTAAAATCAATTTACACACACTTTAAAAAAAACATAACATTTTTCATACAATTTTTCAGCAGAGCTCCCGGCTGTGCCTCAGGAGTATAGGTTTTGAGAGAGACTGGGCGTCGGCGCTTTAAGTAGTCAAGGGGGCGTGGCCAAAAGTAGTGGGCGTGGCCTGTAATCAGGCTCACTCGCTAATGGCGGTGAAGGAGACTTTTCTTCCCCGTGGCAGCATTTAGGTCGGCTGCACGGGTGTTTTCAGAGTCTAGGTGAGTGCCCCTAACAGGTTAGTGGGAGGTGTACAAATTCTAAAATCAATTTACACACACTTTAAAAAAACATAACATTTTTCATACAATTTTTCAGCAGAGCTCCCGGCTGTGCCTCAGGAGTATAGGTTCTGAGAGAGACTGGGCGTCGGCGCTTTAAGTAGTCAAGGGGGCGTGGCCAAAAGTAGTGGGCGTGGCCTGTAATCAGGCTCACTCGCTAATGGCGGTGAAGGAGACTTTTCTTCCCCGTGGCAGCGTTTAGGTCGGCTGCACGGGTGTTTTCAGAGTCTAGGTGAGTGCCCCTAACAGGTTAGTGGGAGGTGTACAAATTCTAAAATCAATTTACACACACTTTAAAAAAACATAACATTTTTCATACAATTTTTCAGCAGAGCTCCCGGCTGTGCCTCAGGAGTATAGGTTCTGAGAGAGACTGGGCGTCGGCGCTTTAAGTAGTCAAGGGGGCGTGGCCAAAAGTAGTGGGCGTGGCCTGTAATCAGGCTCACTCGCTAATGGCGGTGAAGGAGACTTTTCTTCCCCGTGGCAGCGTTTAGGTCGGCTGCACTGGTGTTTTCAGAGTCTAGGTGAGTGCCCCTAACAGGTTAGTGGGAGGTGTACAAATTCTAAAATCAATTTACACACACTTTAAAAAAAACATAACATTTTTCATACAATTTTTCAGCAGAGCTCCCGGCTGTGCCTCAGGAGTATAGGTTCTGAGAGAGACTGGGCGTCGGCGATTTAAGTAGTCATGGGGGTGTGGCCAAAAGTAGTGGGCGTGGCCTGTAATCAGGCTCACTCGCTAATGGCGGTGAAGGAGACTTTTCTTCCCCGTGGCAGCGTTTAGGTCGGCTGCACGGGTGTTTTCAGAGTCTAGGTGAGTGCCCCTAACAGGTTAGTGGGAGGTGTACAAATTCTAAAATCAATTTACACACACTTTAAAAAAACATAGAATTTTTCATACAATTTTTCAGCAGAGCTCCCGGCTGTGCCTCAGGAGTATAGGTTCTGAGAGAGACTGGGCGTCGGCGCTTTAAGTAGTCAAGGGGGCGTGGCCAAAAGTAGTGGGCGTGGCCTGTAATCAGGCTCACTCGCTAATGGCGGTGAAGGAGACTTTTCTTCCCCGTGGCAGCGTTTAGGTCGGCTGCACGGGTGTTTTCAGAGTCTAGGTGAGTGCCCCTAACAGGTTAGTGGGAGGTGTACAAATTCTAAAATCAATTTACACACACTTTAAAAAAACATAACATTTTTCATACAATTTTTCAGCAGAGCTCCCGGCTGTGCCTCAGGAGTATAGGTTCTGAGAGAGACTGGGCGTCGGCGCTTTAAGTAGTCAAGGGGGCGTGGCCAAAAGTAGTGGGCGTGGCCTGTAATCAGGCTCACTCGCTAATGGCGGTGAAGGAGACTTTTCTTCCCCGTGGCAGCGTTTAGGTCGGCTGCACGGGTGTTTTCAGAGTCTAGGTGAGTGCCCCTAACAGGTTAGTGGGAGGTGTACAAATTCTAAAATCAATTTACACACACTTTAAAAAAAACATAAAATTTTTCATACAATTTTTCAGCAGAGCTCCCGGCTGTGCCTCAGGAGTATAGGTTTTGAGAGAGACTCGGCGTCGGCGCTTTAAGTAGTCAAGGGGGCGTGGCCAAAAGTAGTGGGCGTTGCCTGTAATCAGGCTCACTCGCTAATGGCGGTGAAGGAGACTTTTCTTCCCCGTGGCAGCATTTAGGTTGGCTGCACGGGTGTTTTCAGAGTCTAGGTGAGTGCCCCTAACAGGTTAGTGGGAGGTGTACAAATTCTAAAATCAATTTACACACACTTTAAAAAAACATAACATTTTTCATACAATTTTTCAGCAGAGCTCCCGGCTGTGCCTCAGGAGTATAGGTTCTGAGAGAGACTGGGCGTCGGCGCTTTAAGTAGTCAAGGGGGCGTGGCCAAAAGTAGTGGGCGTGGCCTGTAATCAGGCTCACTCGCTAATGGCGGTGAAGGAGACTTTTCTTCCCCGTGGCAGCGTTTAGGTCGGCTGCACGGGTGTTTTCAGAGTCTAGGTGAGTGCCCCTAACAGGTTAGTGGGAGGTGTACAAATTCTAAAATCAATTTACACACACTTTAAAAAAACATAACATTTTTCATACAATTTTTCAGCAGAGCTCCCGGCTGTGCCTCAGGAGTATAGGTTCTGAGAGAGACTGGGCGTCGGCGCTTTAAGTAGTCAAGGGGGCGTGGCCAAAAGTAGTGGGCGTGGCCTGTAATCAGGCTCACTCGCTAATGGCGGTGAAGGAGACTTTTCTTCCCCGTGGCAGCGTTTAGGTCGGCTGCACGGGTGTTTTCAGAGTCTAGGTGAGTGCCCCTAACAGGTTAGTGGGAGGTGTGCAAATTCTAAAATCAATTTACACACACTTTAAAAAAAACATAACATTTTTCATACAATTTTTCAGCAGAGCTCCCGGCTGTGCCTCAGGAGTATAGGTTCTGAGAGAGACTGGGCGTCGGCGCTTTAAGTAGTCAAGGGGGCGTGGCCAAAAGTAGTGGGCGTGGCCTGTAATCAGGCTCACTCGCTAATGGCGGTGAAGGAGACTTTTCTTCCCCGTGGCAGCGTTTAGGTCGGCTGCACGGGTGTTTTCAGAGTCTAGGTGAGTGCCCCTAACAGGTTAGTGGGAGGTGTACAAATTCTAAAATCAATTTACACACACTTTAAAAAAAACATAACATTTTTCATACAATTTTTCAGCAGAGCTCCCGGCTGTGCCTCAGGAGTATAGGTTCTGAGAGAGACTGGGCGTCGGCGCTTTAAGTAGTCAAGGGGGCGTGGCCAAAAGTAGTGGGCGTGGCCTGTAATCAGGCTCACTCGCTAATGGCGGTGAAGGAGACTTTTCTTCCCCGTGGCAGCGTTTAGGTCGGCTGCACGGGTGTTTTCAGAGTCTAGGTGAGTGCCCCTAACAGGTTAGTGGGAGGTGTACAAATTCTAAAATCAATTTACACACACTTTAAAAAAACATAAAATTTTTCATACAATTTTTCAGCAGAGCTCCCGGCTGTGCCTCAGGAGTATAGGTTCTGAGAGAGACTGGGCGTCGGCGCTTTAAGTAGTCAAGGGGGCGTGGCCAAAAGTAGTGGGCGTGGCCTGTAATCAGGCTCACTCGCTAATGGCGGTGAAGGAGACTTTTCTTCCCCGTGGCAGCGTTTAGGTCGGCTGCACGGGTGTTTTCAGAGTCTAGGTGAGTGCCCCTAACAGGTTAGTGGGAGGTGTACAAATTCTAAAATCAATTTACACACACTTTAAAAAAAACATAACATTTTTCATACAATTTTTCAGCAGAGCTCCCGGCTGTGCCTCAGGAGTATAGGTTCTGAGAGAGACTGGGCGTCGGCGCTTTAAGTAGTCAAGGGGCGTGGCCAAAAGTAGTGAGCGTGGCCTGTAATCAGGCTCACTCGCTAATGGCGGTGAAGGAGACTTTTCTTCCCCGTGGCAGCGTTTAGGTCGGCTGCACGGGTGTTTTCAGAGTCTAGGTGAGTGCCCCTAACAGGTTAGTGGGAGGTGTACAAATTCTAAAATCAATTTACACACACTTTAAAAAAAACATAACATTTTTCATACAATTTTTCAGCAGAGCTCCCGGCTGTGCCTCAGGAGTATAGGTTCTGAGAGAGACTGGGCGTCGGCGCTTTAAGTAGTCAAGGGGGCGTGGCCAAAAGTAGTGGGCGTGGCCTGTAATCAGGCTCACTCGCTAATGGCGGTGAAGGAGACTTTTCTTCCCCGTGGCAGCGTTTAGGTCGGCTGCACGGGTGTTTTCAGAGTCTAGGTGAGTGCCCCTAACAGGTTAGTGGGAGGTGTACAAATTCTAAAATCAATTTACACACACTTTAAAAAAAACATAACATTTTTCATACAATTTTTCAGCAGAGCTCCCGGCTGTGCCTCAGGAGTATAGGTTCTGAGAGAGACTGGGCGTCGGCGCTTTAAGTAGTCAAGGGGGCGTGGCCAAAAGTAGTGGGCGTGGCCTGTAATCAGGCTCACTCGCTAATGGCGGTGAAGGAGACTTTTCTTCCCCGTGGCAGCGTTTAGGTCGGCTGCACGGGTGTTTTCAGAGTCTAGGTGAGTGCCCCTAACAGGTTAGTGGGAGGTGTACAAATTCTAAAATCAATTTACACACACTTTAAAAAAAACATAAAATTTTTCATACAATTTTTCAGCAGAGCTCCCGGCTGTGCCTCAGGAGTATAGGTTCTGAGAGACTGGGCGTCGGCGCTTTAAGTAGTCAAGGGGGCGTGGCCAAAAGTAGTGGGCGTGGCCTGTAATCAGGCTCACTCGCTAATGGCGGTGAAGGAGACTTTTCTTCCCCGTGGCAGCGTTTAGGTCGGCTGCACGGGTGTTTTCAGAGTCTAGGTGAGTGCCCCTAACAGGTTAGTGGGAGGTGTACAAATTCTAAAATCAATTTACACACACTTTAAAAAAAACATAACATTTTTCATACAATTTTTCAGCAGAGCTCAGGGCTGTGCCTCAGGAGTATAGGATTGTGGGGCCCCCTGACCATGCAGCACCCATGGTGCAGGCCTGATGCCCACTTGTATGTGGAAGCATGGTCGGCCACGGGAACAAGGCTGCATGCAGGATGTTTAGGCCGCAGCCTGTCCCCAACACCAGCCCACAGCCCACAATCCTAGTCTCCACACCACAGTGGGGCCTGCAAGGGCAGAAGCACAGAGGCACCACCAGACCCGCATACACACCCGTCACAGAACTGGGCCGAGGGCAACACAGGCAAGCAGGAGCTGGCACCAGCCAGGCAATGAGCAGCAGCACCACAGGAGGTAAAATAGGGCAGGTGACATTCGGTCTCTGTGCACTCACCCATCCAGGCCGTTGGGCTCCGCCAGTCAACCCTGCCTATGATATTGCGGCCTCCGCCACAGACACTCCCTTCAGTGGTGTCAGTGTGATGAGTGCAAAACATGGCTGGGAAGAGATGCAGCACCCGGTGCAGCGCCCTTAAGTGGGTCCTCTAGTCGTCATCCGATATATCTGGCCCTCAGCCCAGCGGGAGCAGCCAGAAACCCGCATGCAGTAGCAGCCAACCCTCGTGGGCACTGGATACAGCGAAGCAGACTGGGACAGCGGCAAGTGATTATTTCCAGCCACTGCAACATACCAGCTAGGCAGCAACGAGCCCCAGGCAGGCCCAACTTCGTGGCTGTCACCATGGGCTCCGGTGTTGGATCTAGCCCTGATCTTTTGACTGGGTGAGAGTATTCTGCTTAATTCAGAGACTCTGTCCCTCACCACCCCTTGTTGTAAATATTTTTGTCCACCCTAAGCGTGGAAGGGTATACTCAGACATGAGTCCCTTGCTCATTGCACCATCAGGATTCAAGCAAGCCGGGCCGAAGACGGCTGTAATGCCAGAAACCGGTCCCCGGAAGCTTGTTTCCTTCCCAGTGTAAGAATTGGCTTTTGTAGTTTGGTTTGCCCTGTTCCCATCATGCACTGGGACAGGAACAGACTAATTTGCATACAGCCAGGTTCTGAAACTGGGATGGTGCAATGAGCTAAAAAACGGTGTTGGATCTAGCCCTGATCTTTTGACTGGGTGAGAGTATTCTGCTTAATTCAGAGACTCTGTCCCTCACCACCCCTTGTTGTAAATATTTTTGTCCACCCTAAGCGTGGAAGGGCATACTCAGACATGAGTCCCTTGCTCATTGCACCATCAGGATTCAAGCAAGCCGGGCCGAAGACGGCTGTAATGCCAGAAACCGGTCCCCGGAAGCTTGTTTCCTTCCCAGTGTAAGAATTGGCTTTTGTAGTTTGGTTTGCCCTGTTCCCATCATGCACTGGGACAGGAACAGACTAATTTGCATACAGCCAGGTTCTGAAACTGGGATGGTGCAATGAGCTAAAAAACGGTGTTGGATCTAGCCCTGATCTTTTGACTGGGTGAGAGTATTCTGCTTAATTCAGAGACTCTGTCCCTCACCACCCCTTGTTGTAAATATTTTTGTCCACCCTAAGCGTGGAAGGGTATACTCAGACATGAGTCCCTTGCTCATTGCACCATCAGGATTCAAGCAAGCCGGGCCGAAGACGGCTGTAATGCCAGAAACCAGTCCCCGGAAGCTTGTTTCCTTCCCAGTGTAAGAATTGGCTTTTGTAGTTTGGTTTGCCCTGTTCCCATCATGCACTGGGACAGGAACAGACTAATTTGCATACAGCCAGGTTCTGAAACTGGGATGGTGCAATGAGCTAAAAAACGGTGTTGGATCTAGCCCTGATCTTTTGACTGGGTGAGAGTATTCTGCTTAATTCAGAGACTCTGTCCCTCACCACCCCTTGTTGTAAATATTTTTGTCCACCCTAAGCGTGAAAGGGTATACTCAGACATGAGTCCCTTGCTCATTGCACCATCAGGATTCAAGCAAGCCGGGCCGAAGACGGCTGTAATGCCAGAAACCGGTCCCCGGAAGCTTGTTTCCTTCCCAGTGTAAGAATTGGCTTTTGTAGTTTGGTTTGCCCTGTTCCCATCATGCACTGGGACAGGAACAGACTAATTTGCATACAGCCAGGTTCTGAAACTGGGATGGTGCAATGAGCTAAAAAACGGTGTTGGATCTAGCCCTGATCTTTTGACTGGGTGAGAGTATTCTGCTTAATTCAGAGACTCTGTCCCTCACCACCCCTTGTTGTAAATATTTTTGTCCACCCTAAGCGTGGAAGGGTATACTCAGACATGAGTCCCTTGCTCATTGCACCATCAGGATTCAAGCAAGCCGGGCCGAAGACGGCTGCAATGCCAGAAACCGGTCCCCGGAAGCTTGTTTCCTTCCCAGTGTAAGAATTGGCTTTTGTAGTTTGGTTTGCCCTGTTCCCATCATGCACTGGGACAGGAACAGACTAATTTGCATACAGCCAGGTTCTGAAACTGGGATGGTGCAATGAGCTAAAAAACGGTGTTGGATCTAGCCCTGATCTTTTGACTGGGTGAGAGTATTCTGCTTAATTCAGAGACTCTGTCCCTCACCACCCCTTGTTGTAAATATTTTTGTCCACCCTAAGCGTGGAAGGGTATACTCAGACATGAGTCCCTTGCTCATTGCACCATCAGGATTCAAGCAAGCCGGGCCGAAGACGGCTGTAATGCCAGAAACCGGTCCCCGGAAGCTTGTTTCCTTCCCAGTGTAAGAATTGGCTTTTGTAGTTTGGTTTGCCCTGTTCCCATCATGCACTGGGACAGGAACAGACTAATTTGCATACAGCCAGGTTCTGAAACTGGGATGGTGCAATGAGCTAAAAAACGGTGTTGGATCTAGCCCTGATCTTTTGACTGGGTGAGAGTATTCTGCTTAATTCAGAGACTCTGTCCCTCACCACCCCTTGTTGTAAATATTTTTGTCCACCCTAAGCGTGGAAGGGTATACTCAGACATGAGTCCCTTGCTCATTGCACCATCAGGATTCAAGGAAGCCGGGCCGAAGACGGCTGTAATGCCAGAAACCGGTCCCTGGAAGCTTGTTTCCTTCCCAGTGTAAGAATTGGCTTTTGTAGTTTGGTTTGCCCTGTTCCCATCATGCACTGGGACAGGAACAGACTAATTTGCATACAGCCAGGTTCTGAAACTGGGATGGTGCAATGAGCTAAAAAACGGTGTTGGATCTAGCCCTGATCTTTTGACTTGGGTGAGAGTATTCTGCTTAATTCAGAGACTCTGTCCCTCACCACCCCTTGTTGTAAATATTTTTGTCCACCCTAAGCGTGGAAGGGTATACTCAGACATGAGTCCCTTGCTCATTGCACCATCAGGATTCAAGCAAGCCGGGCCGAAGACGGCTGTAATGCCAGAAACCGGTCCCCGGAAGCTTGTTTCCTTCCCAGTGTAAGAATTGGCTTTTGTAGTTTGGTTTGCCCTGTTCCCATCATGCACTGGGACAGGAACAGACTAATTTGCATACAGCCAGGTTCTGAAACTGGGATGGTGCAATGAGCTAAAAAACGGTGTTGGATCTAGCCCTGATCTTTTGACTGGGTGAGAGTATTCTGCTTAATTCAGAGACTCTGTCCCTCACCACCCCTTGTTGTAAATATTTTTGTCCACCCTAAGCGTGTAAGGGTATACTCAGACATGAGTCCCTTGCTCATTGCACCATCAGGATTCAAGCAAGCCGGGCCGAAGACGGCTGTAATGCCAGAAACCGGTCCCCGGAAGCTTGTTTCCTTCCCAGTGTAAGAATTGGCTTTTGTAGTTTGGTTTGCCCTGTTCCCATCATGCACTGGGACAGGAACAGACTAATTTGCATACAGCCAGGTTCTGAAACTGGGATGGTGCAATGAGCTAAAAAACGGTGTTGGATCTAGCCCTGATCCTTTGACTGGGTGAGAGTATTCTGCTTAATTCAGAGACTCTGTCCCTCACCACCCCTTGTTGTAAATATTTTTGTCCACCCTAAGCGTGGAAGGGTATACTCAGACATGAGTCCCTTGCTCATTGCACCATCAGGATTCAAGCAAGCCGGGCCGAAGACGGCTGTAATGCCAGAAACCGGTCCCCGGAAGCTTGTTTCCTTCCCAGTGTAAGAATTGGCTTTTGTAGTTTGGTTTGCCCTGTTCCCATCATGCACTGGGACAGGAACAGACTAATTTGCATACAGCCAGGTTCTGAAACTGGGATGGTGCAATGAGCTAAAAAACGGTGTTGGATCTAGCCCTGATCTTTTGACTGGGTGAGAGTATTCTGCTTAATTCAGAGACTCTGTCCCTCACCACCCCTTGTTGTAAATACCATGGGCTCCAGGGGCAGCCTCCCAGCCCCATCACATAGCAGGTGAGTCACAGGCACAATTCAATGCTTTGCACGCGGCTGAAGTCCATATGATGGCAGGATGGTGGACGGATTTGGAGCCCTCTAAGGAGCGGTCATCGTGCTGCTTGGCAAAGCCATGCCCCAAAGTCTTATGATCTAGCTCTATCTGGAAAGTTCAATTATTTTTATTGACTTTTCCAAAAAAGAATTTACAATTTCTAGTAGGCATACCCACCTCACTTGTTCCCTCCTGTCTACCTAAACCTCCTTGGGCCCCACCCTTTCTTTTTGATTGGACTATCCTTCTGTGTTGCAACTTTGACTATGTGGTTCCTGTTAACCCGTCCACCCCCCCCTACCCACCCATGAGGCACTTTCAAATAAGATGCCTTTACCTATGTGTTATTGTCATTGTGGCACTTTCCTTAGTTTTCCATCTCACCATGATAGTAGATTACAGCCGTTTTCAGATTCTAAGATCTGAAGGGCTCTGGGCGTTCTGGGCCTATTAGGTCTCTGCACTCTTTGGGGAAATAATCTAAAACAGATTTCTACAGGGTACAAAATCATTATTTTGCCAGTGTACAGCATTTCTGATTTTTTCTTTGCCCAGTATGTGCCAGAACCAATTATGTTAAATTAGGCTAGTATCTCTCCCCTCATGATGACTGAAGTATCTGTTTCCCGCTGAGCGTGAGCAGGTTGACCTTTGATTGTCAAATCAAATCAAAATTAACTTTATTCGGTTTTCATTTTTGCAAAAAACCATAAAAGTACAGTACAAATAAAATTCATTCATTAATAGCAAAAATACGTTTTCATAAAAAAGTACATTTACATGATAAAATTTTCCAGCTAAAAAGACCTTATACAATACAGGTTTTAATAGCCCCCCAAATTTGATCTGTGTCGGACAATACGTTTTAAAAATTTGGGTACAAGCATTATTACCCATTCCTCTTCCAGGAACTGTAGGAATAACATTGCAGGACGGCATCTCCGAAAACCCATATGCTTGAGTGCAGAAATAATCCAAACCCCTCTGGCTTCAATATAAAATTTACAAAATAAGATGGTATGAATGGTGGTTTGAGTGGAAAGACCATCGCATGGACCTAATGGTAAGACTACTGACCAGTCATTACTTTTCGGAAGAATGACCAGTCGATGGAAAAGGTTTAATCTGAACCGGGTCAGTAGGAATCTATCGTAGCTGGTGATATTAATCGTTAAATAAGGTTGAATTGAAAAGGTGGTCTGTATGGCCAAACTATGCGCGGCGGACGATTTGACAGCTTCTTTTGCCAAGCGCAAGTCGGCTAAGTGTGTTAAACAATGTGTCTGAAGACCTTTGAGTGTAGTTCCCTGTGTTGGTCTATCCCAATAGAACATTACCAGGAGACTCAGCAATTTGCCCTCCTTTCATGGCCACAGTCGCTGTGCAGATCTCTGCTGAGAAGAGACTAATCTGGTGGCAGTCTCACAGAATGTGAATCATAGTGCCCACTGGGTAGAGGGTACTGTGCAGAGGGGGACAAGATAGGGCTATCCTATATCCACTTTGGTTCTGCTTGGTGATGGAGCCTCTGGTGCAATACATCTGTGATAGTGTGCACCATGGGATCTATACATATGACCAGATCCACTCCATCTCACTGTACACAGATGATATTTTATTATTTATGCACAATTACCATACAGGTTTACCGGTGCTGATGAACCGGGTCCTGACTCACGCTGCTCTAACAGGAGCCATAGCATCTGTGGGGGGTGATGGTGTAAAGTAGTGGAAGACAGATGCACTCACACGCACACAGGGTAATAGCAGAAACTTCATCATAATTGCTAATATATTCATTGGAGAGACCAAAATCAAACCACTGACCCCGTTGCTTATGGAACAGCTCACGGATGCAGAATGGTCACAGGTCCTTCAATATGTGTGCCATGTCTCCATAAATGCACAACTTAAACTTAATCAAATCAATTTTCTACATAGAAACGTATCTAACCACTGCACAACAGCAAGCTCCATGGGCCCGATTCACAGAAATAACTTAAGACAAAATCCTAAACTTACTACCATTTTGGTATTCACAGAAGGCACTTACTCATTTTGGTATTCACAGAAGGCACATACTCATCAATGAGTAAGTGCCTTCTGTGAATACTAACATGAGTAAGTGCCTTCTGTGAATACCAAAATGAGTAAGTGCTTTCTGTGAATACCAAAATGGTAGTAAGTTTAGGATTTTGTCTTGAGTTAGTTCTGTGAATCGGGCCCTATGTCTCCAAATGCCATTGGTATGCCCAAAATGCGACCAGAAGGCAGGCAGATTTTGGTCATAGGGTTTGGGCTTGTGGAATGGTCAGGCATTGTCAGGGAGAGATTGTGAGCCAACAATCTGAATGGACTGGTAGGAAAGATTTGGCGAAACGAAATATTGCCTGCTGGGCCTTATGCCTAGAATAAAAGCCAAGCCAACAAGTCCACTAGCAAGTTCATAGATCTTGCTCTGGCCCTTGCCAAATGCCAATTAGCAATGAACTAGAGAGGTTCTTCTGCATGGCCTCACATGGCAGGCAGATCCATACAGGCTTGCAATGGCGGAACTCGATGCATACTCTCATCCAAGCAGCGTCAGACTCACCACTAAGCCGGACTGAGAACCTTTTCTTTTGGCCATCAGTCCCAAATCGGACAATAAGCTATGTTAGAGGCCCATAGAAATGAATAGGATTGTATTCGCAATTTGCGAGTACCAAATAGGTAATCGCAAATTGCGAATGCAATTTCAAGGGTACAAGGGTGCCAAAAGGAAACACTGTTGCACCCCTGAAATAGGCATGTGTGCTCATGCAGCGCAAATACCTGCCCTAAGGGCATGTATGTGCGCCACATGCCACTTTGAAAAATGCTAAAAAGTGCATTTTTAAAGGAATTTGCAAATTACCACCAACTACAAGTTTGTGGTAATTTGCGATTCCTTAAAGTCAGGTCGCACTTTTTTATTGCTTCCTGCATTGCATTTAAGGAATCGCAAATTGCGATTGCCTAAATGCATTCGCAAAATAGGTCATCGCAAGAATTGTGATTACTTATTTTGCAAATGCCTTTTGGGATGATACATCCCAAAAGGCTTTTTCCCATTCACAAATGGGAAAAAGCTTGATACATCTGGCCCTTAGAGTACACTGAGCATCTCTAAAAGCTAATCTGGAATATCTAAGGGTGGGCCAAAGTTTTTGAGAGTTGGTTAAGAGTGTCGGAAAGCAGGCAAAAGGTCTATTGGGCAGGGCTGCAAAATCTACGAAGGCTTTCGTGGAGCACATAACAAGGGTTTCTCTGAACCCAAGTGCCATGGGATATTGATGAACCAGCTGGGTGTGTCTCACACACAGTGATAGCCCTCTGATGACAAGATGACAGTCTCTGGGCACTGTCTGAGTTAATTGAATGCCATTTGGAGAGGAGTGGGAGTCTTCAAACCTGTCTGAGGAAAGACTGATAAGGTTTTAGGAGCTGTAGTGTCATGTGAGTTTGCAATGACGGAGCCCTTGCGGCTCCTGATGGACTCTGTAGAACTGTGGCGTAAGCATTAGAGAGTAGTGAAGTAAATACAGGTTTAGAATGTTGAGTTTGTGGTTACAGACAGAAGAATGAAGACATTTTATACTAAGCTCCATGTTTGGCGTAGTCATTGTTGAATACCTGGGCTGGGGAGGACGCTACAAGTGGCGACGAAATAGGAGATAACTAACACGAAGATTGACAGTGCTCTCCCAGAGGGTTTGCCGTTTTCCAACAAACTGCTCATGCCTGCCATGGGTGCCTCCATTGAAGTGTGAAATGAACATTTGGTGTATGTGGAGGCAAAGCACGGCCCCAGTCCTTGTAAAGCATCTTAAGGTAACGAAAGCTTCATTAAGAAGTCTACACATCGTTGGCCAAGAAGCTGCAGGGAAGGCCAAAAAGAGATACTGTGCTACTAAGCCACTCAAAGCCACATATCCTATTGAGTGATAACGCTATAGGCGGATGTAACCAGGCTGTGAAAGAGCTACAAATAGCTACAGAAAATTGTGAGAGAACTCTATGAACAGAAGCGCTTTGAGGCAGAGACCAACCAGGTGTCTGGCAGCACAAAGAGATGCCTAACGGGCAAAGTGCTAGAGATACAATGATAATAATACATTTCTTTATTCAGTATTTCATAGTAGAAATCCATAAAAGCAATATTGTTCACATTATGTCAGAAAATAGAAAAACAATATTTACAGTAAAAGCTGAGGAAGAATGGTTAAAAATAAATCACTTCTCTTTACATTACATTCATTTCACTGTGTTATAAACATCTTCCTCACAGATTATTTCTATGTTTAAAGATACATTTTAAAAAGTTAACCACATGGTAACAGGTAGCTTCAGAATCTAGGAATTGGAGTCGCAGCATGGCAGGGCGGCACTGTCTTAAACCCCACAATTTCAGCAATGGCAACAACCAGATTCTGCGATGAGCATGATAATACTTACAGAACAATACTGTATGTATAGTAGTCTGAGCTGATATGTCATCGCAGGGACAGTAGCCCAACGTTTGCTCCCAGGTGTTTGTCATGGGGAAAGCTACTAACCGGTGGAAAAAGTTTAGTCTAAATCTAGTTAGTAGAAAACGGTCAAAAATGCCAATTTCAAGCGTTAGGTAAGGCTGAATTGTGGCAGTGGACTGGACCATAATTGCGTGGTGGGCAGAAGGTTTCCCTATTTCACTGATGAGCCTTAGTCCATCTAAATGGCTCAAAGCCATTTCTTTCAGCTCCTTCTTGGATATCTCGCTGATCTTCCTGGTGTAATGTAGTATGCCTCTAGGCCTAAGTCAGTGAGGAAATTTCTAATGTAGGCAAGCCATTTTATTTTTCCCGAATAATCTAATACCATTGAATCTGCCACAATCCCTTTAGTTAACAGGTTTTTGTCAGAGGTCCATATGCGCCGCCACAATAGCAATGGTTGGATTTTTGCCAGGTCCTCAATGTGTGGTACGCCTAATTCAATGTGAGATGCGTATGTGGAAATTCGCCTTGGTGCCACCAGAAGGAATCTTAAAAAGGAGTTTTCTGCCACCTGTAGAGCACTGACATCCACATGCCCCCAAACGCCCCCAAACGCCAGCCCCGTACAGAGCTGCTGACTGGCATTTAGCATTATAGATTTTCAGTAGTTCCACAGGCGACCGTTTACCCAATTTTTGTGGTACGGGCCAGAATGACGGCGTCGTCTGCATAGAGGAGAGCGGGAATCGGGCGTTGTTTTACCTGCGGGAGGTCCTGGGCCCCCCTTAGAAGCTCCGTCTCCAGGCTGTTTGTATATAAGGAGAATAAAAAGGGGGCCAGGACACATCCCTGCCTCACTCCGCACTCTACTCCAAAAGGTGCAGTCAACTCGCCCCTTACACCGTAACGGACTCTCGCGGAAGCCTTGGAATATAGTTCCCTCAGAAAATCTAAAAGTGAGGGGTCCACGCCCATTTGTGACAATACTAACCAGAGTTTTGAATGGGACACGCAGTCAAAGGCTGCGGAGAGGTCCACATACACCATATAGAGCTTATCTTGTTTTACATGAATGTATTTTCCCAGAATCATTGACAGGTTTAAGGCCTGCTCTACTGTACCGAAGCCTTCCCGGAAGCCAAATTGTAAATCGGACAAAGCACCCCTATCCTCTGCCCACTGCTGGAGACGCTCAAGGATGACCCTACCAGCTACCTTGCCCAGTGAGTCCAGCAGTGAGATAGGGCGATAGCAAGTAGGCTCCTGGCGATCTCCTTTTTTAAAAATGGGGACCATGACGGACTTGGTCCAGGATTCCAGGAGCCCCTTTTTTGCGGCTGCCGCGCACACCCTGGTAAGTATAGGGGCCCAAAGGTCCGTGTTGTATTTAAAGATGTCCACCGGGACTACATCGGGGCCCGGAGCTTTTCCATTTTTACTTAATTGTAGGGCCATAAGGACTTCGGAAATATCAAATTCTATTAAAATGGGGTAAACGACAGCTGGATGAGTTACTTCTTCGCTTTCTGAATGTGTTTGTTTCTTGAAGATTTTTGAGAAATGAGAAACCCAAGCTCCTTCTTCTATGGCCACTTCTATTTTTGGAAGGTTATCATCAACTAAAAAAGGGGATTTTACTACTCTCCAAAAAGCCTTGCTGTTTTTGTTAAGGGCACTTTTGTGTAGTTCGTCCCACAAGGCCTGTTTTAATTCAGCCTTTCTCTGGTTTCTCGCAGACAGATATTCTTTTCTGAGTCTGGCAATTAGCTGTGGATCTCTATCTTCGTTATTCAGGGCCACTTTTAACTTAGTGTGTGCCAGAGTACAGCTATGGTTAAACCAACCTTTCTTATTTGATGTTTCTACTTTTGGTTTTGTTGTTAGGAGGCCCTTAATGGTGGTTAGAATTTTAGAGAAGTTGCTTAGGACTTCCTCCTCTGTCGTAGTTAAATCAAGGCATTTTATGATGTAAGAGTAGGTTGATTTAATCAGCTCTTCAGGAATTTGCCCAGGGTTTATCTTCCCCCATTTTAAAGTATAACCATTTAGCTGAGCCAGATGTAGTTTATTCTGGTACAGAGCTTTGGCTATCGTTGAGGCAAGGGATTGTTGGTGGACTAGGTTGAGTTCTATCCTAATAGCCGAATGATCACTTAGTGAGTTTGATAGAACCTCAAAACATTTAGTCCTATTTAACAGGCCGTCTGATAGAAGGATATAGTCAACAGTAGACTGGTATCCCCTCCCTACATATAGTCATAGTCATAGTCATAGATTCTTATATAGCGCGCAAATCACCAAAAAGGTCTTGAGGCGCTTATGTTGGTTCTAACTGTTTAGTTTTAGAATTCAGATTATTAACTATTAAAAGGCCCAAATCATTCATAGCTGTGCCCGATTTTGTATGGCAGAAATGGGTAAGGGGGGTATCCAACTCGTTGACCATCCCACCACCGTTTTTACCGGAATGTGAACAGGGGTGTAGATTGAAATCCCCCCCCATAGAAAAAAGACGGCACCTTTCCCTCCTTTCGCCTGTCTAAAATTGGAGAGTTTTTCATTGAGATTTGATATCACCCTCAAGAATTCTCCTTCCTCCAAGTTGTTATAGAAATTAATGAGCAGGACAGTCTCATTTCCCTTAAGGAAGTCGCTCCCACCATCATCCCTCCCCTCACCAAGCTGATTAACGCCTCTTTTCAACAGGGAGTCGTCCCACCCAGGTGGAAAGCGGCAGTCGTTAAGGCGCTGCTAAAAAAACCCTCCTTGGACCCAGCCGAACTAGCCAACTACCGACCAATATCCCTCCTCCCTGGGACCAGTAAGGTCGCTGAGAAACTGGCGAATAAGAAACTCTCCCAGTTTCTAGAATGCAATAATCTGCTAAAAAACTCGCAGACAGGATTCCGCCCAGGACAGGGCACCGACATCGCCCTCCTGGCTGCAGTGGAGGAGGCCAGAGCGCTCTTAGACGAGGGAGGATCAGTGGCAGTGATCCTCCTCGATCTAAGCGCGGCCTTCGACACCGTCAACCACCAACTCCTGGTCAAGCGGCTCAAGAAGGTAGGAGTAGAAGGCACCGCCCTATCCTGGCTTACCTCCTTTCTGGCCCAACGCTCCTTCCAGATCTGGGAAAACGACACTCGCTCCTCCGACACACCCCTCCAATGTGGTGTACCTCAGGGCTCCTCCCTGAGCCCCACATTGTTTAACATCTATATGTCCCCATTGGAGGAGGTCGTCATCCCGTTCTGAGTGAGCATTGTCAGCTATGCGGATGACACACAACTAGTTGTCTCCCTTTCCCACCCTAGCCAGCAGCCAGCGGACCTATTCAACTGCTTGACGCAGATCCAAGGGTGGATGAACAACTCAGCTCTCAAGCTGAATGGCTCTAAAACTGACATTCTCCTTCTGGGTCAGAAGGGACTCACCCTCCCTGTGAACATCTGGCCACCATGTCTGGGACCCCCCCCTGTCCCTAAACAGGAAGTAAAAAGCCTGGGAGTTTGGATCGAAACGGACCTCTCCTTCACCACGCAGGCCAAAAAAGTAGCAGGCACCTGCTTCGGGCTACTCAAATCGATGAGAAAGATCCTGCCCCTCCTTCCACCTACATCGCAAAGACTTCTCATCCAAGGCCTCATATTGTCCAGGCTTGACTATAGCAACGCCATATACCTGGGCGCTCCCGAAGCAACCCTAAACAAACTGCAGAAAATCCAAAATGCGGCCGCCCGGATCCTTACGCATACTCCGGCCAGAACCTCAGCCAAACCTGCCCTGAAACTCCTCCACTGGCTCCCAGTGAGGGAACGAGTAACATTCAAAGCCCTAAGCTTGGCCCATAGGCTACTGCAGAATCAGGGCCCGCCGATTTTGAGGAAATTCATACAACCCTACAAAGCCCCTAGATCTCTTCGATCGGATACGGAGTCCCTCATCGCCGTCCCTAGATTCAAGAAAACCCGCACGGGTGGTAGACGTTTCTCGATCCACACAGCGCGTCTATGGAACGCCCTTCCCCGAGACCTGCGGAGAGAATCGAACTACCTAAGATTCAGAAAACGACTTAAAACCCACCTGTTCCCTTAAACTCTAACCACCCCGACCTAATCAACTATTCGTTTTGCTTCTGTTATAACTACTTCCCCCCCCTTTTCCACCCCCAGCCCCCACTGGTGTAGGGTTCTTCAGCGCTGGGATACCTCAGGGTGACTACGCGCTCTATAAATTTTAATAATAATAATAATAATAATAATAATAATTTTTAGGTAAGGAGAGGGAGAGAAGCTGGAAATTTACATCCAGTTCAAGAGTGGTTATTTTTAATTGCTGAATGGTATTTGCTATATAAATGGTTAATCCCCCCTTGGCTCTGCCCATACTCCCTACCAATGCTGGGGGAAAAAACGTCCTAAAACCCAAGAGGTGGAGTTCCGTTGGTGACCATGTCTCCTGGAAACATACGATTTGCTGTCTGTCTAGAAAGCTCATAGCGGTCCCATCCTCAATCTTGGGACGGAGGCCGGCAATGTTCCAGGAGACAACGTTCAAGGTTTGGGGGTCCCTATTGGGAACTTCAATTGTTTGTGCTCCGGAATTACACTCTAGTTCCATTTTTTTGGGGCTGGGATGGTCTTCAACCTGTAGTGGTCAGTCAACTAGCTCGAGGCCACTATATCTGTTCATCGTTGGGATACCACTCCAGCCCTCCCAGGACAATGGCTCTCTATAGGGATCCCTCTGGTATGGTCCTCCCCACTCATCCCTTTCTCTACCCCGATGTCGAGGGCCTACTGTGTGCCAAGATCCGTCGTAATGGTAACCATTACGGTGTCTCGGGGGGTAGAAGAAGGAAAGGCGCTTTGTTCCTATGCCGCCAGTTAGACTCGGGTGTTCCCATGAGCAGATGTGGTCGACCAATCTAGAACCTTCGAAGGTGATAAGGACACAGTCACCCTGTATTGTTTTTTTTACCATGCCCTACCCAAGGAGCTCTTCTCACCATCAGAATCTTGGTTGAACAATAAGACGGAGGTGGGCGGTTCGCACTGAGCCAATGTTGGACCTTGTTCTTTAGTGACCAGGTTGCTTCATTGGTTTGATCCACCAGTTCCGGTACGCCGGTCATTACGACTATAAAAGGACTGGCCTCTGGTGGGAGATTAACGGAAAATCTTCCATCAGAGGGTCCTCTGTCCCACCCTCTGTTCGATTGTGTAGCTGGTGTTTTTGAACCCATGTTGTTAGATTCCGGATTAGTGTTAGTGATGGTATTTGGGGTATTACTTACGGGATTTTCTATTATCTTGCTTTTGGTCACTATAGTTTGAGATGGTTTAACTACTGGGGGAATAGAATGTTTGTTTTGGACAATAGAAGTAGAGGAAGGCTGCTTGCTTCCCCCAGTCTTTTGTCCCCCCTGGTTTGGCTTAGCTTTAACAGAGGTTGTCAGTTCAACTAGTGCTTTTTCTATTTGGGCCAGTCTAGCTTCTAATGGTGTGAGTAGTTGCCTGAATAGGTCTCCAATTTTTATTAGTAATTGGGTGTTAGAATTAGGAATATCATCTGCCTCCTTTCTTAGTGGTAGATCAGTTACGATTTCCACGCTGATAGGGGGCGTGGTGTCATGTGGTGTTTGATGAACAATCACCGTATGAGCTTCCTGGTCTCCTCTCAAAGGGGTACGAGATCGGGACTCTCCTGTCTTATTAGGAGCCTTATTTACTTTTTTAGATTTTTGATTGATGGGGGCTGTGTTATTTTTTCTCCTTATTGCTCCCTCTCTCCTCCCTCTTGACTGTCTTATTTCTTCTGGGGTAGTATGGATCACTAGATCTGGAGTCTTTTCTAAGTCCAAAGTTAGTAGTGATTCGGAAAGCTGTGAGACCGATAGATCGACCGTGGTTGGTAGGCTATGCCTTTGGCCACAGCCTTCACTCGGTCCAGGGTCCCTGAGTTGATCCGGGGTTCTTGCATCCGCCAGATGTCCCATAGAGGACCTTTTTGCATTAGCTAGATCTAGGGACACTCTACGTTCTATGAGGGAGATACTCTGATCTATGAACGAGTTGGCCCTAGTGATGAAGTTATCTAGGGGGCCTATGATTTGCCCATCCTTGGCAGCAGTTTTGCTTCTGCTTCCTCGTGTAGACATAATAGAGGTTAAGGTAATGCCTAAGTTGGAATAAAGCAATACACGCATGAAGATAAATAAAATTTAAAAAAAACAAGATTGCTGTGGGACAAAAAGGAAGAATAACTAAAGTTTAGGGGTGGACTTGGAAGATGGTTCTTTTTAGGGGGGGGGGCCCAGCCAGGTCTATACCGGTCTCTAACGGGCACAAACGGGCCCGCCCTTGGCCCGGGCTTCGCCCGGCCCCGCGCGCGTCCCGCGTGCGCGTAAATGGCCTTGTCTTAAGTAGTCAGTGGGCGGGTTCGGGAAGAGGCCCCAGCTGCGGCCAATGATGTTGTTGCAAGGCCCGCTGGACCTCGCAGTCCCGAGTCCCTGGTCTCCTTCTCCTGTCCGGCGTTGTTCCAGATCTCCCGAAAACCAGCAATGTCAGGCAGGGTTACAGCGCACTCCGGCGCAGGGACAAGCGTTCAAGGACAGTCTCAGCCTACGAGCGGCTCCCGCGAAGCGGGGGCCGCGAGGCGTAATGAAGGGGCAGTGGGCGGGCTCGGGAAGAGGCCCCAGCTGCGGCCAATGATGTTGTTGCAAGGCCCGCTGCACCTCGCAGTCCCGAGTCCCTGGTCTCCTCCTCCTGTCAGGCGTTGTTCCAGATCTCCCGAAAACCAGCAATGTCAGGCAGGGTTACAGCGCACTCCGGCGCAGGGACAAGCGTTCAAGGACAGTCTCAGCCTACGAGCGGCTCCCGCAAAGAGGGGGCCGCGAGGCGTAATGAAGGGGCAGTGGGCGGGCTCGGGAAGAGGCCCCAGCTGCGGCCAATGGTGTTGTTGCAAGGCCCGCTGGACCTCGCAGTCCCGAGTCCCTGGTCTCCTCCTCCTGTCAGGCGTTGTTCCAGATCTCCCGAAAACCACCAATGTCAGGCAGGGTTACAGCGCACTCTGGCGCAGGGACAAGCGTTCAAGGACAGTCTCAGCCTACGAGCGGCTAGAGATACAAGAAACGGTCATCTGCTTACCAGTACTGCTTAAAGAGAGTCATCATGATACACCACTGGAGGGAGTTACCCCAGAGGAAGTACCTGGGGTTGTGTCAGTCAACTAGCTCGAGGCCACTATATCTGTTCATCGTTGGGATACCACTCCAGCCCTCCCAGGACAATGGCTCTCTATAGGGATCCCTCTGGTATGGTCCTCCCCACTCATCCCTTTCTCTACCCCGATGTCGAGGGCCTACTGTGTGCCAAGATCCGTCGTAATGGTAACCATTACAGTGTCTCGGGGGGTAGAAGAAGGAAAGGCGCTTTGTTCCTATGCCGCCAGTTAGACTCGGGTGTTCCCATGAGCAGATGTAGTCGACCAATCTAGAACCTTCGAAGGTGATAAGGACACAGTCACCCTGTATTGTTTTTTTTACCATGCCCTACCCAAGGAGCTCTTCTCACCATCAGAATCTTGGTTGAACAATAAGACGCAGGTGGGCGGTTCGCACTGAGACAATGTTGGACCTTGTTCTTTAGTGGCCAGGTTGCTTCATTGGTTTGATCCACCAGTTCCGGTACGCTGGTCATTATGACTATAAAAGGACTGGCCTCTGGTGGGAGATTAACGGAAAATCTTCCATCAGAGGGTCCTCTGTCCCACCCTCTGTTCGATTGTGTAGCTGGTGTTTTTGAACCCATGTTGTTAGATTCCAGATTAGTGTTAGTGATGGTATTTGGGGTATTACTTACGGGATTTTCTATTATCTTGCTTTTGGTCACTATAGTTGGAGATGGTTTAACTACTGGGGGAATAGAATGTTTGTTTTGGACAATAGAAGTAGAGGAAGGCTGCTTGCTTCCCCCAGTCTTTTGTCCCCCCTGGTTTGGCTTAGCTTTAACAGAGGTTGTCAGTTCAACTAGTGCTTTTTCTATTTGGGCCAGTCTAGCTTCTAACAGTGTGAGTAGTTGCCTGAATAGGTCTCCAATTTTTATTAGTAATTGGGTGTTAGAATTAGGAATATCATCTGCCTCCTTTCTTAGTGGTAGATCAGTTACGATTTCCACGCTGATAGGGGGCGTGGTGTCATGTGGTGTTTGATACACAATCACCGTATGAGCTTCCTGGTCTCCTCTCAAAGGGGTACGAGATCGGGACTCTCCTGTCTTATTAGGAGCCTTATTTACTTTTTTAGATTTTTGATTGATGGGGGCTGTGGTTTTTTTTTCTCCTTATTGCTCCCTCTCTCCTCCCTCTTGACTGTCTTATTTCTTCTGGGGTAGTATGGATCACTAGATCTGGAGTCTTTTCTAAGTCCAAAGTTAGTAGTGATTCGGAAAGCTGTGAGACCGATAGATCGACCGTGGTTGGTAGGCTATGCCTTTGGCCACAGCCTTCACTCGGTCCAGGGTCCCTGAGTTGATCCGGGGTTCTTGCATCCGCCAGATGTCCCATAGAGGACCTTTTTGCATTAGCTAGATCTAGGGACACTCTACGTTCTATGAGGGAGATACTCTGATCTATGAACGAGTTGGCCCTAGTGATGAAGTTATCTAGGGGGCCTATGATTTGCCCATCCTTGGCAGCAGTTTTGCTTCTGCTTCCTCGTGTAGACATAATAGAGGTTAAGGTAATGCCTAAG
This sequence comes from Lissotriton helveticus, assembly GCF_964261635.1. NCBI lineage: Eukaryota > Metazoa > Chordata > Amphibia > Caudata > Salamandridae > Lissotriton > Lissotriton helveticus. The sequence continues at coordinate 95,317 of NW_027611917.1, forward strand.
TTGGAATAAAGCAATACACGCGTGAAGATAAAGAAAATAAAAAAAAACAAGATTGCTGTGGGACAAAAAGGAAGAATAACTAAAGTTTAGGGGTGGACTTGGAAGATGGTTCTTTTTAGGGGGGGGGGCCCAGCCCGGTCTATACCGGTCTCTAACGGGCACAAACGGGCCCGCCCTTGGCCCGGGCTTCGCCCGGCCCCGCGCGCGTCCCGCGTGCGCGTTAATGGCCTTGTCTTAAGTAGTCAGTGGGCGGGTTCGGGAAGAGGCCCCAGCTGCGGCCAATGATGTTGTTGCAAGGCCCGCTGGACCTCGCAGTCCCGAGTCCCTGGTCTCCTCCTCCTGTCAGGCGTTGTTCCAGATCTCCCGAAAACCAGCAATGTCAGGCAGGGTTACAGCGCACTCCGGCGCAGGGACAAGCGTTCAAGGACAGTCTCAGCCTACGAGCGGCTCCCGCGAAGCGGGGGCCGCGAGGCGTAATGAAGGGGCAGTGGGCGGGCACGGGAAGAGGCCCCAGCTGCGGCCAATGGTGTTGTTGCAAGGCCCGCTGGACCTCGCAGTCCCGAGTCCCTGGTCTCCTCCTCCTGTCAGGCGTTGTTCCAGATCTCCCGAAAACCAGCAATGTCCGGCAGGGTTACAGCGCACTCTGGCGCAGGGACAAGCGTTCAAGGACAGTCTCAGCCTACGAGCGGCCCCCGCGAAGCGGGGGGCGCGAGGCGTAATTAAGGGGCAGTGGGCGGGCTCGGGAATAGGCCCCAGCTGCGGCCAATGATGTTGTTGCAAGGCCCGCTGGACCTCGCAGTCCCGAGTCCCTGGTCTCCTCCTCCTGTCAGGGGTTGTTCCAGATCTCCCGAAAACCAGCAATGTCAGGCAGGGTTACAGCGCACTCCGGCGCAGGGACAAGCGTTCAAGGACAGTCTCAGCCTACGAGCGGCTCCCGCGAAGCGGGGGCCGCGAGGCGTAATGAAGGGGCAGTGGGCGGGCTCAGGAAGAGGCCCCGGCTGCGGCCAATGATGTTGTTGCAAGGCCCGCTGGACCTCGCAGTCCCGAGTCCCTGGTCTCCTCCTCCTGTCAGGCGTTGTTCCAGATCTCCCAAAAACCAGCAATGTCAGGCAGGGTTACAGCGCACTCTGGCGCAGGGACAAGCATTCAAGGACAGTCTCAGCCTACGAGCGGCTAGAGATACAAGAAACGGTCATCTGCTTATCAGTACTGCTTAAAGAGAGTCATCATGATACACCACTGGAGGGAGTTACCCCGGAGGAAGTACCTGGGGTGGTGTTTGCAAAGTTATCCACACGCAAAGCGGCCCACCGCCAAAGCTGCCGAGTGGGGCTCAGAACAACCCCAGAGGTCCCCGAAGTTCAGAAAGCCAAGAAAAGCTGTTGAAAAAGAACTTGCACCTTTACTCAACCATGATATCATTAAGCATTCCACTGGTCCAACGCCATGGGTTTCTCCCATTGTGGTATTACCCAAAAAGGACAGTGAAGGAGCAATACGCATCTGTGTGGATATACATGAAGCAAACAAAGCAATCAAAAGAGAACGACATCCAGGTCAGCACATTGCTGACATGATAACACAGTTGAATGGTGCAAATTCTCTCGCCTTGATCTGAATACAGAAAATCATCAGTTGGAACTCGAGGAGAATTGCAGGTACATTAAAACCTTTTCTACACATATTGGTTTGATCCATTCCAAAAGACTACATTTTGGTGTGTCATCAGCTGCCAAGCTGCTTCAAATGTCATTCTAAGAATCATATAGCCTGTCATGAATGCTTTCAATTATAGTGATGACACATTGGTTTTTGGAGCTACACAGTAGGAGCACGATAAAGCTCTCACACAAGTGTATCATTTGGTCGCTGATGCTGGTTTAACTTTGAATGCTGAACAATGTGATTTCCATAAGACAAAGTTAAAATTCTTGAACATATCTTTTCTGATGAGGCCATGACACCTGATCCAGATAAAGTGCAAGCATTATCAACTGCCAGTCCGCCAAAAATGTTTCCATGTTACATGAATTCCTTGGCAAGGCCAGCTACAGTTCAAGATATATACAAGACTTTTCCACTGTCAGTGCGCCTTTAAGAGACTTGATGAAAGGAGCAGCGTGGCTTGAACGGCAGAGCCGATGGCTGTGTGATTCTGTCGCTCTGTTGGATGCGGAGAAGAAGCAAATGATTTCCGGAGTTTTTGGAGAAGGCTGTGCCTCGGAAGACCCGACTTCGGCCCCTGGCGGAGCGCTGCTTCTGTGGATATCATCACAGGCGTGTATAGTCTGAGGTATTTGAAGATATTCCCGTGGGCAGTATAGTGAAGAGCGGAGTCCAGGGAGCTCAAAATGGCGGATCTTGTGCGTTATGAACGTGGAGCGCTTTGAATGCCCATCGGACTATCAAGATTCATGTTAAGCAGCAGTTCTATGAGACTGCCACCCGGCCATACCCTCGCTGAGGTATTTACATTATTTAAGTAAAGATCTGCTATGTTTGGCGATGGATCTACTGCCCACGGGAATATCTTCAAGTACCTCAGACTATACACGCCTGTGATGATGTCCATAGAAGCAACGCTCCGCCAGGAGCCGAAGTCGGGTCTTCCGAGGCACATCCTTCTCCAAAAACTCCGGAAATCAATAACACTGTTCTGCCATATTTAATAAGTAACTCTCAAGTAGGTTTCCTTAAAAGCCGCTTGTCTAACGATAACACTCAATTGCTATGTCGTGTATTAGAAAATGATGTGTTTAAACCGGATCCAGCTACTGCTATTACATTGGATGCAGAAAAGGCCTTCAATAGAGTCTCTTGGGCCTTCTTAAAACAATGTATGTATACATTTAATTTGGGAGAATCATATATAAAAATGGTAATGTCCCTTTATCTAGTTTCATCAGCTCGTATTGCTATTAATGGATCACTTTCGGATTATTTTATTCTTCAACAAGGCACTAGACAGAGTTGCCCTTTGTCTCCATCTTTGTTTTTGCTGGCGCTTGAACCGTTAATTCAGGATATTAAAATGAATTTGGATATAAAGGGGGTGGGTTTTAAAGATATTCAGGTTAACTTAGCTGCCTATGCGGACAATATCCTAATTATTACTGAAAATCCGGGCCCTTCAATTACTGCCTTGATGGCTAAGATTGCTGAATACTTCGTACACTACAAATCAAATAGGGACAAATCGGAAGGGACAAATCGGAAGTGAAACCCTTGAACGTGCATTGCACCAAAGATGTTTTGGGTAATTTGGGCCTGGCAAGGCAATTGGGATATATAAAATACTTAGGGATTGAATTTGGTTGCAATATTATTGATACCCTGCATCACAGGGAGAAGACAACTTTGGAAAAGATCACAAAACCTTTGGATTTTTGATCACCTAAATATATAACGTGGTGGGGAAGGGTAGAACCCATAAAAATGATGATCACAGCTTTGGTTAATTATCTTATAAACATGCTTCTACTTCTCTTGATGGAGTACTTCCACCATAAACTAGACATCCTCCTCACAAAGTTTCTATGGCGTGGCAAAAAGGCTCGAATTGGTATCAAGAAACTGAGACATGACAAATTCTTGGGTGGAGTAAATCTAGTGGATTTTAAATTATATCAATCAGTGTTTCTTGCACATCAGGGTTCCTATTGAATTTCCCCTCCTACTCACTATAACCCAGTGTGGTTAGAGGTGGAAAAATAAATTATTGGTAATCTCAATCCTCTGGTATTACTCACCTCTAACCAGCTCTATCCAAACAGATCTAAATCTATTTTCAAAAACACAAAATTGGCACTCCTGCTGATAGATAAGAAATTAGACGTAAGTATTAGGGGTTCCAAGGTGGAATCTTTATGGCTTAATCGTAGAGTACTATATGAAGGAAAAAGTTTACACTTGGATGAGTGGATCAATCCGGGTATCAACTTTCCTTACCAGCTTGAACTCGCTTCGTATCCCGTGATGTTTCTAGATCTTCAAACCAGTCATAAATTGGACCACATCGAATTTTATAACTTTTTAAACGTAAGAACGGCAATAACTAAAGCCAAATTTCATAATGTGCTCCCATCTTTGCCAACGTTTGTGGCACAGATTAATAAACTAGGCCACCAAGTTTCACATATTTACAAACTTCTCCGCCCTAAAACTTCTAAACTCAACGATAATCTTGTTACCTTTTGGGATTCACACTGTACTGCCCCGATACCCGATTCTTTATGGCCACAAGTATGGAAATCGACAACAAGCAATAAAATATCCCCAGTACTATCCCAAACTGAATATTGGCTTTTGTACGAGGTATTTTGGACCCCAGCCCGGCTACACTCTCTGGGTATTCGTGACGATCCCCTGTGTTGGAATTGTAAAAAGGAAACTGGTGACTTAGCCCATCTTATTCTACATTGTAAGGCTGTGTTATCCTTTTGGGACAAGGTTTTTTTCTTTCTTTCCAAAGTATTCAAATGTGAGTTAAAATAAGAGTTTTCTGCACTAACTACAGGTTTTTTAATGGTTGAATCATGTACTGATACGGACAAAGCCCTTTTGGATCTTTTACGTACGTCAGCAGTGAAGATGTACCCGATAATTGGAAAGAGACACACAAGACTTCATATAAAGGTTGGATGAACTGGGGTCTTCATCTTAGGGATGCAGAAAATATTGTGCTACAGAGCTCTCCATGGAAACCATCTTTTAGATCATTGTGGAACTCCTTGGCCATTTACTTTAATACACACAAACCTCCGTGATCATCCATGCTCCGTTTGTATTCTCTGTAATACGATGTCTATAATATTGAATGCTGTTTTTCATTATTGTTGTTTTTGTGTGTTTATAAGTGAACTTCCCAACAGTTGTATATTAATGCTATTAGCCTCTCAATATAGTTTCTCTTGTTGATTATTACTGAGCTTTCTCCTTTTCTTTCTATTTCTTTTCTTTTCTTTTTTCCATCTTTCCATCATTGGTTTACAAGGTTTGGAATAATAATGTAGATATAATGCAACATTTTAGGCAATAATAGCTTGTTTCTTTGGCACGAATATTCAGATTGTACACTATTCCAAACTTTTCATTTTTGGTTACTTTTGTGTATTGTGGAAAATTTCAGTAAAGCATTAGACCCAATACATACACCCCCTCAGGATCAGAGACGTGGGGCTGATAATCTAACATTTTTTGATATGTCTGGGTTAGGCAGTGCCAGGGTGTGGCAGGGATAATTTAAGCCTTCCTATGAGGCATAAGACAGTCAACCCTATTCTTTTTGATCTACTATAGATTTCTTTAGCCTCATTTAACGTATCATCACCGGGTGGGCTGGATCCACTTGCACCTTCAACTGTGACGTTGTCTAAAGATGGCTATGTTTTAGCCCCTGGTTGCTCAGAGAGAAGGCATGGCAGTAAAAAATAACATGTCAGTGCAGGGCAGTCTTTTTGGGAATATTGCCGGATTGCTGACTAAACTAGAATCTAAAGAATGGGCTGCTTTTATTGGAAAATATAGCATAATATGCCTACAGGAAACCTAGATGCGAGATACTCGACATTGAATGGTAGAATAGGAAAAATCCAGCTTGACTCACCACATTTTCAGATCATTAACATTTGCTCAGGAAAAACTTGACTCTGGTTCTTGTAAATTTTTATCACAACAATTTCAATACCACAAATACAAGTATTGTTCAAGGTCTGGAAAATGCACTATCAAGACATATTGAGGAGATAAATATGGATTTTGTGGTATCCTGGGGAGGTGATTTTAATTGGAAATTAGGCCCCCTCTCAAAACAATCGGTATGGCATTTATTAGCTGGGGATACTGACAGTAGTTGTCATTTTTATCATAACCCTTGTGGAAATATTTTTAACTCATTATTGTCAACATTTTCTCTATTTTTAACTGTCGATCTTATTGAAACGGAAGGTCTTGATTTAGTATCTTATGTTGGGAAAGGTCAAGAAACTTTAATTGATTGTATTGCTCTGTCTGACTATTTTAACACACAGCCTGTGATTTTCACTATACATAAAACTTGTTACATTGATCACTACCCATTAACCTTGGAATGGGAAAATTAATCTGACGACCTAACTATCATCCCTGTCAAATCATCTCCATTAACACATGATAAAAATAAGGGGTTATTATGGAAGTGGTCCACTTTAGATCCCGATCTTGTTTTACATCAGATTATAAAAACTAATCTAAATCAAGTTTTGACTTGCCTGGAAGACAATATAAACCCTCAAGACATGATAACATCCTTTAAGGCTATAACAGAGACAATAAAGGTGGTATTGACTAAGAAACAAAGTGATAGACCACGAAGAAACATAAGGTGGTTTAATAGTCAATGCACACATTTACACAACAAATGAATTAGGACATTAAAAGTCAAACCGCAAAACATACCTGAGGTAAGACAGACACAAACTGAATATAAGCAGGCACTACAGAAACACAAGCTAGAAATTAGGCAAGATTCGTGGGAACAACTTCATGTAGCCTGCCAGAGTAAAGACTCTAAACTCTTTTGGCAAACTGTCTACCAGGAGTATGTTGATGGCATTAATAAAGGAAGCATTGATGTTACAATCATGCCCAACACCTGGGTAGATCAATTTTCTGGCCTTCTCAAAATTGATAGTGATTCACACTCCAGCATCTAATCTTCAATATGAGGCATCAACCCTGGCACCTTCAAACACTTGACGAGGTGGAAAGACCTTATCTCAGACCGTGAAAAACAAGGCCTTGGGGCCCGACGGTATCCCCATGGACCTGTTCTTAGCCAATATTCCTCTATGGCTCCCGCTATTAAAACACATATTTAAATGCTATGTGGCCCAGGGCCCCCCTGAGTCATGGCGGGTGGTGATAATAGTTCCCAATTTTAAAAAGGGGGACAAGTCAGACCCCAAATGTTACCGACCCATATCTTTAATCAATTGCTCTTGTAAGATTATGTGCCGGGTAATACTGGAAAGGCTGGAGGCTTGGGTAACAGAAAGTGGGAGCTTTTCTGACATTCAATATGGTTTTAGGAGAGGCCTGGGCACGGTTGAACAGTGCCTCAACCTGCACCCAGTCATAGGCAAATACACACTAGCCAAGCCTGGATCTCTCTACCTCTGGGTTCATGGACTTGATGTCTGCTTTTGACTGGGAGCAGGGAGGGAGGCTCTGGGAGAAGATGTTGGCCATGGCTATTGAACCACCCATTGTGCACTTTCTAGCAGCAATGCACCAGGAAGTGACGGGGAGAGTTCAATACGGGGCAGGTGGTCAACGTACTGCCCCCATAATTATGGATCACGGGGTCCGCCAGGGCTGCGTCCTTGCCCCTTTTTATTTTGTTTATATCTAAATGTTTTAGAAAGCCAAATTAAAAAAGGGAATGTGGATACTCCTTTGGTAGGTCGTAGGTCACTGCCAGCACTGCTATACAGGGATGATTGTGTATTAATGTCCAGAACAGGGGTGGTGCCATAGAAGCTTTTAACTAGTTTTAACAACTTTATGAATGATCTTGGTTTAAAAACTAATGTAGCAAAATCACACATTATGGTGGTGGGTAAATCCCCCAAGATTTTAAAGACGTTATATAAAGAATGAAAAATTGTCCTATGTGCCGACCTTCACCTAGGGATCCCTTCCGACCAAAAAAGTTCCTGGTGTCATTTAGTTCAGGCAAAGACCAGAGCTTTCAACCAAAATGTGGAGGTCATCTTCAGATTTACCAACAAGTTAGGCTCACGGCCCATTAAAGCCATTACTGATATTTATAAAGCCCGTACGTGTGCTGTTACCCTGTACGGTGCTGGAGTTTGGGGCTTTTGTAATACTAAAGGCCTACAAAGAGCTGAGAACACGTTTATAAAGCGACTGTTAACAGTCCCCAAAAGCAGTGACACTACCATCTGTCTCAGTGAACTTGGCATGACTCTGTTGTCTTTTCGTATACAATTAGCCCCCCTATTGTTATGGCATAACATCTGGGTAAAAGAAGAAGCAGTTCTGAACCAGGCTGTCATTCTAGATTGTTTGAAATTGAATTGTGTTAAAAAAAATCACTTGGATCACTCATATTAATGACCAGCTGGAGAAATTGGGTTCGTTAGATTGTCTTGCTAATCCTGCAAACATAGCTAAAATATCAAGAGCAAGGTTGAAAAAAGAATTTTTAACTTATTCCTATTTGGCTAGAGACAACCTGGAGAGGGAAAAAAAGGGTGGTTGACCTCACATTTTTTTGTTTGCTCACCAGGTATTGAGCCCTATCTTACCTTCTGTTTCAGCCACGCTAAAATGTTTTATTTGATAAGGTTCAGGATGGGCACTTCCCACTTATGGGTTTCATACCCACGCGACGCACAGTGCGATGCCAATTTGGATTTGTGTCCATGCGACTCAAAGTCATTTCAGAGCACTTTGCATTTTATGTTTTTTTGCAAAATTATACTAAATCGGCATCGGAATATTGTTGGAAAATGAGTATTTTTGTATTTGTATTATACTATTACGCCCAGGATTTAAGGTTCCCTTATGTGGATCTAAACCATGACAGTGATTAATTTTGGAAAATGAGATTGACGTCTATAACGACGCTGAATATAGATGACATCTTTGAGTTTGACATTAATTTGACTGAAGTACTATTATAATTGGGCATTATGGCTTTGTCTATGATCAAATTGCTTTAAAAGATTGTCATACGGATATCTGTAACTACCATCGTCAATGATTTATTTTTCATTGTTTGTATTTTATCAATTTTACTGTGTTGTTTTAAAATTAAATGTTTTATGGTGCATTTTTTTATGGCTGGTAAACAGCCGAATAAATATGTTTTGACTGACTGTCTGACAATAAAGCATTTGAATTTAAAAAGAAAAAAAAAAAGAGACTTGATGAAAAAGAATGTTTCTTTTCACTGGTCATATGAATGAGAGCAAAGCGTCCAGAAAATCAAACATGCTATTAAACATGCTATTGAAATGGCCTACTTTGATCCAAAGCTTCATATTGAGGTTGTTGTTGACACTAGGCTTGTCGGGTTAGGAGCCAACCCTGCACAGCACAGCTGACAACCAAATGCTCGAATACGTGATGTTGCATATGCAAGGAGAAATTTGTCCCTAACTGAGCGTGCTAAATTCACAACCTGAGAATGAAAGCTTAGCAGTTGTGTGGGCTTGTGAACATTTCCACATATTCTGGTATGGGAAGCCCTTCACGCTTGTGGCAGATCCTCATGCACTGTTGACCTTTGCTGGCAATCCAAAGGCAAAAATGCCTTCCTGCATTGAACATTGGAGTCTGTGACTGCAAGAATACAACTACACCATTGTGCGTCCTCCAGGGAAAGGTCAAAATCCTGCTGACTACTTCTTACAAGTGCGTCTACAGTGCCCTGGCACCCCTTCCAAGACGGCGGAAGCATACATAAAATCCATTGTGAAATCAACCACCCCAGCTGCCATTTCGTTGAAACAAATTGTCACTGCCACGAGTCAAGATAGTGACATGCTAAAACTGAATGACATTGTTACACATCAGTCTTGGTACCAGCACCCTTGACCTCTCGCCAGTGACAGTGAATACCAGAAGTTTAAATATGTCAAAGATGAACCGTCCTTTACTCGTGAGGGCATTATTCTAAGAGGTTAGAGAAATGCTATTCCGGAGAGTCTGCAACAACAAATAATTGAAGTGGCCCATGAAGGGCATTTAGGAATTTTTGTCACAAAATGCTCTCTCAGAGACCAAGTCTGGTTTTCACTTCTCGTGGTAGAGTTCAAAGAGAATTTAAGGCCTGTCATCTATGCAACTGCCTGTCATCAAAAACCACTCAACACACAATAAACATGTCAGAGTTGCTAATGCATGCATGGGAAAGAATTGCTGTAGACTTCATCAGTCCTCTTGCAAGGGACATCACCTGATGGTGATCGTTGATGAATACTCCTGTTTTCCATCTATCACTCAAGAAATAGTTAGATTCTATGGCATCGTGACGACATGGGGTGTTCCTGCTATCCTAAAGTATGACAATGGCCCACCTTTCAACAGTCAAGAATTCAGACACTGACTCAGCCATTTTAATATGAAGCACCAGAAGATGTCAAGGCGCATTGTAGCAGAGTACACTGACAGCCGAGAAGCTGTAGTGTGTACAACGTAGGCTGAAGGACTCGTTCACCCAGCAACCTTCACCTTTCTGACGTAACACGCAGGGGTGAGCATGCCGTCAGAAAATATGAATTTTAACAGGAAGACCCATTCACGGAGCTGCCGACTATTTTGTGGATTCCAGGCAGTGCTCGCTCGTGAGGACAAGGCGGTCTGGTAAGGGTGCTCCTAGCACCAACCTTGATTCATCAGGAAGCAGTTTTGTGTGGTCTTAAAGGTGGATTCATTTTTTGTTGTTTTCTCCCGTTGGTGAGATGCGTTCCTTGGGCAGTCTAAAGCAGGAGAAAATGCTTTGGTAAACTTGTTTCACTCTCCTCAGCCCTGTGTGGTAACTCTCTTGTGAAGAGTTACTACTGGCAAAGTAATCTCCTCTGTTGGCGAGTCTATCAGGGCTCTGATGTAGACTCATGAGGAAGATTTTTTTTTAAATTTGAATACTTATTTCCGTTGATTCATGACTAACTGCACATATCATCCAGGTATTGTGCTCCTTGGATTAAAGAGTGGGATTTCATTCATCACATATTTCGGGCACTACTGACTAAGTCGCCCTCTCTGGTATCTAAAGCACACTGGGGCATATTATCAACAACAGTCGATAAAATGATCGCTGCTTTATCGGCAGGAAACTGCCGCTAAAGTGGTGATAATGGGCTTGATAATATGTCCTTGTGAATTCCCATAGCAGCCCAGGTTCTGGTGTTAACCTGAGCTGCTATGGGAATTCACAAGGGCATATATATCAAGCCCATTAATGCCGCTTTAGCAGCAGTTTCCTGCTGATAAAGCGGCGATAATTTTATCTTACTTAGTCAGTAGTGCCCGTAATACGTGATGAATGCATTCCCACTCTTTATCGCCTGTTCTTGATAATATGCCCCTCTGTTTCCCCAGTTCTGTTCCTTACAGGAATAGTGTAACTCGCACTCTGTGATTCTTGTTTCTTATGTACTGCTAAGAACATCTGGGTCCTTTGAGATTGTTTCAACTGGTCCTTCGTTTACAGACTGGGGATCTGTGTCTCCTGCCTCTCAGAATAAGAGATATTTATAGGGAGAACCACGAGTACGATATATCCATATCATTAACTGTAGCCTTTCTATTTTCATACATTTCTTGCAGGGGAGGTCATTAGGGGGTGTCCAGGAAAGATCAGGCGAACACAGTTGAATATCATCCTCTTGTTTCTTAGGGTAGGTGAAGTTGACTAGAAAAGCAACACTCTTCATCAGTGCCTGGTTGTTACCTATCGAGGTTATTGTAATTCTGAATGTATGCTGTTCTTTCTCTAGGATTTTTCACGTGTTAGTATCCTGAACACACCCTCTCCTCTCTCCTGTTGTAAAACAGCTCCTTTTCCTTTACAGGTATCTCTTACTTATCTTTTCTATGTCATACATTACCATATCAAGCGTTAGACAAAACACTAGAGGGATGCAATAGTAATTGTGTTGTTTCTTGTAAATATATCCTGACTTGGGGCTGTCGAGAGGTGGAGCCCTCTGAGCATCAATACGACCCTGAGGATATTATGGTGAACATGACAGAAGAGCACACCTCTTTGGCCACAGGCCATGGCTTGTCAAACTTTTCATGAGTACTTATAAGAAAGCTGTCCAGAGTGCTATACTAGAAAAGCTCAACCTTAAATGACCAAGTTACTTCAATGGACGAGCAGAAGATTAAATACAAATACTGAATCAGAATTCCGATGAAAGACTTGGATTGTAAAATTAAAATGAAGGCCTATGGAAACAAACGTCGACATGCAAAAGACACTACCTTCACTAAAGGAGATAGAGTGATTATTCGTCAGCATAGGAAACAAAAGTCTAATCCTCCTTTCGATGCTAAGCCATTTCATGTTGTGACCAGCAAAAGGCACATGGTGACTGACTGCCCAATGTCCTGGGAAGTCAATTATGCAAGATTCCTTGCATTTCCGACATGTAACTCATCACTCATCAGGCACTGATGTCAATGTAGTTACTGGGTCTGAATGGGTAAGTAAAGACCACCCTGACTGCTGTTGTTTCTACATAACCAACGCAGGTCACAGACACCTTGTAATAAAGTAGCTTACACAGGTTCTGGTAGAAGACAGAGGTATTTATTCCAACAACCTCATCCAACATAACACAGTCGTCTAACTGACTCCCTAGAACTTCCACATTGACCTGGTTCTATGCTAGAATTTAGAACATAGAACCAGATCAGATCATCACACTTCTTCCCCTTTACACTTAAATAAAATATTTAAAACATAGAAGAGAACATTGACAAAAAGAAGAAAATACAGGTTAACAAATGAAAATACTAGAAAGTTCTGCTAGCTAACCCTTATCTCACATAATTATTTAAATAATTAGGAACTTTGTGAACTCTTATACTCTTTTGAGTAGAACTCAAATTAGAACAAACAGCAGATGAATTTCTACTAGAAACCATATTCCTACCAGAAACCATAGGAGCTTGACCGAAGGATGTTTTTCCCTCAACATGTGCCTTGACTATGGTTCCAAAAACGACCATCATCTGTCTTTACAGCATTCTTGAAAATGTTAACAATTGTTTTATTGCTTGTAAATTTTGACCAATTTTGGCACCTCACAGGAGCTTTGACCTTTACTATATCACCCACTTTGAAATGAGTAACCTTACTTGACCTGCGAGCATCAACATACATTTTTATTTTCCTCTGAAGAGAAAGTTATTTCTCTCCCAAATCTCCAACATCATTGTTTTTCAGCCCTTTATCCAAAATCATCCACCCTGGACACAAACTTGTATTTGCAGATCTTCCTTTGAAAAGTTCGAAAGGAGTTTTGCCCGTCGTAGAATGAGGAGTGTATCTGTAAGCAGAAATTCGATTTTGTGACTCTTTCCTCCAGTCAATATTGTTTACTTTAGCCAGTTGAATGCTCTCCTTCAATGTTCTATTGAATCTTTCCAGAGCACCATTTGCCTCTGGATGATACAAAGAAATCTTTTTATGTTAAATACCACACTTGCTTTTAAATATTCTTCCATTACCACTGAACAGAATTGAGGACCATTGTCCAAAAGTAAGGAATTAGGGTAGCTTTCATCTTTAAAAATTGATTCAAAAAATGTAATAATTGATTGAGTTGTAATCTCCCTCAGAACTTACTTCAACCCAACGAGAATATGAATCCAACAAGACAATTAAGTAAGGGGTTTGTTGTTCTCCCTGTAAAGGACCCACTATGTCGATAGCTATTTCATCCCAAGGAGACTTTGGCAATCTCCTACAAACCACTGGAGGGTGTCTGGGCTTAAGTACCTTATCACTTACTTGACAAGAAACACACTCACGAACCACTCGTTCAACCATCAAATCCAAGCTGGACACCAAAAGTCTTGTCTGCTTCGTTCTTTCGTCTTTGAAATGCCCATATGACCTTCATGAGCCATATTAATAATAATATTTCTTAAACTAGAAGGTGGAACCATTCTGGTTCCTCTAGTTAGAACTCCATTAACAATTGCCAACTCATGAGAGATCAAAGACCACGGCTTACTAAGACTTTTCGTCTTATTCTGTGTTATTAAACTCATAACACTCTGTAACTCTTCATCTTTGTTCAATTCTTCTTTCCACTCAATCTCTTTTATCGCACCTAAAGTTATGTCACATACTTTGATCTCAAATTCTTCATTGTACTGAAAATCTTCCTCACTACTGTCCTTTGACTCCACCATATCTACTAGGTGTGACAAACAATAAGCAGACACATTCGTGCTACCAGGAATGTATTCAAACTTGAAATTGTACTCCTGTAATGAAATAACCCCCCTTCTAGTTCTGGAAGAGATAGAATCCAGCGCCTTTCTTCTAAAAAATCTCCTTAAGTGGTTTATGATCAGACTTGACCATGAAAGAAGAACCCCATACAAATTTCTTAAACTTATTTACTGCCCAGTAAATGGCCAGAGCCTCCTTCTCAATTACCGAATAAATGATTTCTGCACCTTTCAGACACCTAGAAGCACAAGCGATCAACTCTTCTTTCCCATTATGTACCTGGAAAAGTAGAGCCCCAACACCTTTTTACTTGCATCCGTGACAATAAAGGTAGTCTCATCCGGTTTAAAGGCTTGTAAATTCGGTGCATTTTTTAGCTCATTCTTTATTTGTTTGAACTCCATACCACATTCATCCGTTCACTCAAACTCCTTATTTTTACACATTAAACCCCTCAGATGAATTGTTTTATCAGCAAAATGCTTTACATACTTGTTATAAAATTCAGCCATACCCAAAAAAGATGATACTTCTTCTTTAGAACATGGTTCTTTCAACATCTCAATAGTATCAACCAGCTCTTTCTTAGGTCTAACACCCTCTCTTGAGATGTGATGGCCCAGATAATCAAGTTCAGTAACTCTAAACTTGCACTTATCCCGTCGTAAAGATAAACCTGCATTCAACATTTTCCTGAGAACCCGAGTTACTCTTTCATCATGTTCTTTCACATTCTTTCCACAGACTAAAATATCATCCTGATAACATCTTACACCTGGTATACCCTTAAAGAGGTCATTCATAATTCTCTGGAATACGGACGCTCTGTCCCCAGTTTCCAAAGACATGTTTGAGACGTGTGATCAAAGCACCACGAAGACTCATTGAAAAGCTATGACTGTGTATATATTTGAAAATGTTTTTATTTTTTTATTTAACAGAGGGGGAGATGTAGTGTTGTGTCAGTTTGTAATGACGGAACGCTTGTGGCTCCTGATGAACTCTGCAGAACTGTGACGTAAGCGTTAGAGTGTAGTGAAGTGCATACAAGTTTAGACTGATGGGTTTGCGGTTACACGCAGAAGAATAGAGACGTGTTTTACTAAGCTCAGTGTGTGATGCAGTCATTGGTGAGTATCCGGGCTGGGGAGGACACTACAGGAGGCAGCTTGGGTTGTCTGAAACAGGGCTGTTACAAAGGGGAGGCTACAATATTTTTCCCAAGTGCAGCACCTCTGATAGCCCCAAGTCTGTGATTAATGTCTAGTTTCAAAAGGGCTGAATAAGGACTTTTATTAACATAAAGCCTCCCATTCTCCAGAGATTGGTCTGTGGTGACAAGAAAAGTGTCTAAAAGAATAAATATTAAAATACTTAGATGAGCTGAGTTGTGCTAAAGCCAAGGTACACTATTATGTAGAGGCCCTCCTGCTACTCCTCTGCGTACGTTTATGATTTCCATCAAACGTACAATTTCCCACGTTTAAAAAAAAAAAATGTAATTTACTTTTTTAGCAGAGGAATATTTCAGAGAGTTTATCTGTAAATTAGGGTGTATTGTGCAATTTTGAATGTCTCCTGTATATTTCTAAACTTTTGACTTTCATATTCTGATTGCATGTTTTCTCTTTTTTTTCTTTTCTGTGCTCCCATTAATATAACTCATCGTACACACCAATGCTCCGAATTTAGGCGAGAAACTCCCCTTTCTTTAAGCTAAATACAATTCTATTTTAGCTTCCTCCAATTTAAAACATCCTCAGCATCAAGCGGAGTTAGTTGAGTAATTTGTTATTGGCATAATCTCCCTCTACATGGTTGAAAGGGCGGGATTTCACTTCTAGAGTCTGCTTACCATTCTCCAGAATCCCGTCACAGGTCGACTGGACCTTTTTACCTGTCACAGAATGAATTAGGCAATCTATCCACCAGTAGCCAATCAGATTCCAACAATCCTCATTGTTTCCCCCAAAGAACTAGAGACTAAGGTCTAAGTTTGTAGATTTATTACATAACCAAAAACAACTGAAGGTATAAACACCTCAGCAAAAGATTCAGAAGATAAACAGGCACTAATACAAACATAACTCTACGGAAAAGTCTCAGACGGCTTTTGAACAATACAAGTATCAATTCGAGAATCATCAGGTTAATAAGAATTGCTATAACCTGAGTTCTAGTATGCATTGGGAAAGAATATAAATCAGGTTAATCTGTCCCTACACTATACTAAGTGACATCCCTACTCAGCAATAGCCCAACCTAATAAAGGTGTCAGCAGTGGTGACTTCCAAAGAAGTTCACTCACTTTCTTTCTACTTGGTCTAGAGACTCTTCAGTCATAGCTAAGCTCTCTGTCAACCAACTGCTCCCTCTCGCACCTCAGCCCATCTGCTCTGCCTCTACCCCGGGGTACTGTCCCTAATACAAAACCCCACAATGTAGACGACACGCCTTCAGGTACGCCCCTCTCGAAGGTGTTGGTTTTCAGAATTTTCCATTATGTCACCTCTCCATCCTTGTCCGTTAAGACGTCCTTCCCTCCCAGACTCTCCGTCGCATCAAGTTGTATCTTTAAATTCCTCGGTGTGGGGTTTCGGGAGGTTTGTCAAAAAGGTTGACCGACACAGGAACTCTGGGTAAGGATGCTTTTATTGTTTTATACAGTCTTCGTTTTTGAACAGGCACTCTGTAGAAAGGGAGTGGTGTTTCCGTTTCCTCCGTTGTGGTTTTTCCTGCTCCCGGCCGCCGTTCCCACTGCCTCCTGGGAGTTGTAGGCCGTCTCTCCGCCGTCTCGATAGCCTCTCGATACCGGCAAAGGAAAAATAACAAGTCTGAGTCAGTCTGTCCTTAACCTAGGACTCGGTGCAGGGAAAAAGGGGTGAGGATTTCACACGTGCACTCCAATACCCTGAACGAGTGTCGGGGGTCAGTGAGGGGGGGGGTTTAATGCTGAGGGTGGGTGTGCGTGACCTCAGGGTGGCTTGCTCCTTCTAATGCCCGCCCACCCGCTGAATCTGGACCGTACCTGGTCAAGCCACACTTCGCGGGAAGTGTGGCTGGGCGATGCGTTATCCCGTTGGCCTCCTGGCTTGATGTAGTAGCTGCCGTCCCGCTCTCCCAGCTTCTCCGACCTCGGCGTCTCTGCCCTCCGTTCCTCCCACCTCCGCTCCTCCTGCGGGTACTCTTCCTCCGTCCTCCGATCTTCCTGCTTGTACTCCTCCTCCGTCCTCCGATCTTCCTGCTTGTACTCCTCCTCCGTCCTCCGATCTTCCTGCTCTCTCAAATCCCACTCTGCTTCGCTCTCGCTCCACTCTCGCCACCAGTCTCCTCCGCCTCCTCCGGGTGTCTCGCACACCTGTGTGGATTCAGGGATGGGTTTTACCTCTGTGCCGGGGGTGTGTCCCAAGTCCGGCTCCGCCCACTTAAAGGTGCAGGGATGCAGTGTTTCCAACCCGGGCCGGCAACTGATGACGTCGGGGGTTTTCCAGGACTCCGTGTGCTGCACAAAGAGAGGAGACACATGAATAGGCAGGCCAGGGGGCCCCGCATCCGGGTCCCCCTCGTCACACTCGGCTACTCCTCCATGTCTGAGTCTAGCATCCTAACACTCATACACAATGGGCCCTTCTACTTTGCTGTCTACTTGAACCGGCACCTGCAAAGGAATACATGGGAAACGGCTCACAAATTCTTTAATGTAGCAATTGTTTTTAGCTAAAAGCAGCTTTTTCATAAAACATTTCTACGATTTAATGCTAAGCAAACATTTTCGATCAGGCCTACACAATTTCCATAGACTGGGCCTCTGCATGTTTTATAGGCCCAACATCCTAACATGAGCATCTCGTTCTTTTCTTAGGCCTCCATCTTTAAAGCAAATACATTTTCTACTCCAAGCACTTATATAACGTATACAAAGTACACTATGAACTTTAATATAGCAGAACTAAGCACATAATGGTGATTTCACTAAAACACCTCTTATTAATAAAAGGCTTCACATCAACCGACATTTCTATGTTAGAACGGCCTTATTGATTCTCAAACTCTTAACATTAGCTCTACATGTGTTTCAACTACCGAAGACATTAGTCCTCAACCCTACATTACAGTTTGAACACGATTAGTGAGTCCTCTACATATGCGGGTGTTAACTACTTGTACATATGGAACACCCCTACAACATTTTTCTCTCATTTGACGCTCTCTCAGTTCCCCCCTTTGATGACCTGTGTCATCACCATCATTACACCATCCCTAAGGGTAAGGACTGAGTAATACAGAGCTTGTCGCCATTTTCCCTCGCCTGAGCATCTCCAATGCTCTCAGGCTCCGATATTGACTGTCCTGCAAGTTCTCCATTCTTTGCTCTTGTACTTTCATCGATCTTTCCATCCTAGTTGACCTATACCACTTGTACACCCTCACCAAACCCCACAATCCAATCACACAGGCCACAGCTATGATGAGGGGTTTCAGTACAAACCCAAGGAAACTCCTTCCCAGGTTTGCAAACCAGTTTCCAACATTTCCAACTCCCTTGCCAACTTTCTCCCACACGTTCTCTTGCGTCAGATCCTCAATTTCATAATGAATAGCAGTAATGTTACTTATATATTTCTTCAGATCCTTGGAATGGTCTGGAATATACGTGCAACATTCCTGAACCTTCAAAAGTTTACAGACTCCTCCCTCCTTTGCTAGAAGGACGTCTAAAGCAAGACGGTTCTGTAAAACCATTGTCCTTATCGACAACATCTCACCCTCAACCAGCACTAATGACTTAGCTGTATTCATTGACAGTTCATCCACCACAGTCGCCAACCGCCGTATCTTCACGTCATTCAAAATCACTCCCAACATAGGTATCACTGCTCCAAACACATCTCCAACTATTGCACCAGCACTTTCACCTCGCTTTACCCTTGTCTGCCGTCCTCCCTCCAAAAGAGCAAAATCCTCAGTATGGTAAATCTTGGGAAAAATGATCGCTAGGTAACACGTTCCGTACCATTTTTCCGGCAATCTTACATACGCATTCCTCCCGCAGACAAAGTAAACAGTAGGAATCACCTGCACCACGCTCTTCAAGAAATCCTTCGTGTAATACTCCAGTGTGAAAGTGTGTTCACATGTAGTATGACCCACATACACATTCTCATAATACGTCTGTGGTCTGTGAATACACAACTTCCCTTTCTGCACTTCATCTAGGTCTATAGGACCATAACTCCCTCTTGACTTGTGCTGCTTCTCTTCATCCGTCCAATCAACTTTACCCTGAATCTTGCAACTGTTTCTGCCTTTTGTACCTGTCCTCAACTTGTTCTATGAACTTTTTCTCTGTCTCTGATAACAAACATGTCAAATTGTGTCGGTGTGCATATGAGGTGTCTAGCTCTTGTGTCGGAATGAAAAAATACCCAAGTCTATCCTCTGACATATAATAATCAAACTTATTCAGGTGTTTATAAGCAGGGACTTCTGGTAACACAGCGCCATAATTCGAAAAGAAATATTCAAAATGATTTCTCCCATAAAATATACTAAGCAGCAAACTACATGAAATTCCATATGTCAGTGGAAGGTGATGGTATCTAATACCCTCATCTACTGAAGCCGGCAATTGCATACACACATAACAGTCTTTTGCATCCATCGCATCAATGTATTCATACAATAGCTTTGCATACGCGTTCTGCCCAAAATTGCCCTTAGACAGGTCGGTATGTAACCTACGACTCTCTTCTTCCAGCAAAGCCTTCTCCGCTCCTAACTTGACCTCTTTCTTGCTAGAAGTGGTAGGTGTCGGTGTTCCCTCAACCTTCACTGCCTGCTCATGTGGTACTAAATAGGAAACTATAACTACTAAAAATATAAAGAATATCACTGCTCCTATAAGGGAGCCTATAATGCACTTGGCCCTACAAGTCGGATTTCCAGCCTCCATGGTTTCGAAACAATGTAGTTCAATTTCAGCAACAACCCAAAGTCTCTTGAACCACCTTTGAAAGCGGAAATCCCCTGTTTAGCTCTTCGCTGGCATCAGCAACAGACAACCCTAACCCTTCTCCGTCCTCAGTGGAAAGTCCCTAAATTTCTTCTTCTTCCACTCGGCTCTAGGTTAGTTCAACAGCTATTTACAAAAGTCTTTAGTAATCAATGATAATATTTGCTCCAACTGCCATTAGCACATAATCCAGAAGTTCAATGCGAAGCACAACCGATTCGTAAGATGGTATCTCTGGACCAAATGTAGGAAAAATCAGTCTATCCAAGATTAAATCACGTATCTTGCTTAGGTAAGGGGGATTAGGAATGGTGAGTGTCAGTACGCCTTCGATCTCAAGTCCTGGTACCAACAGCACCACTTCCAACTTAACATTTGGTGTCGTACTGGTCACCGACACAGCCCTCACCCTCCCTGATCTCAGTACACCGGGCATTTGTCAAAGGGTAGGTCCACTCAGGAGTGGCGTATCTCCGACAAGGTATTCTCACCCTCCTCGACCTTCTCGGACCTCCTTGCTCTGGTTCTTGTTCTCCCTCTTCTTGGTCTGATTCTTCAGATACAGGGGCAAGATCTCTTTCGGAAACCAGTCTTACATTCAGTCGCCTCTGCCTCTCGGGCCAATGAGCCTCAGCGCTTCTCACTCTTCTGTTCCTCCTTGGTACGCCCTGCTCATCACCACTTTCGGCTTGCTCTGCGCTCAGGTCATCTTCACAGCCACTTCCCCATTCAGAGGCAGACTCAGTGTCACTGTCGTCGTGATTTCCTTCAGTTTGATCAGATGAGTCACCTGCTTCTTCCGACACCCCCACAGCTTGACTTGTCCCCTCCTGTGGATCTTCTTCCACGTCCGGATTTTTGTCTACAAGGGGAGCTGTTTCCTCCAGGGGTGCAGGAACTCGTCGGGTGTGGGACGCATGGACCCAGTTTGGCAGTCCTCCACACTTTACAGCAGTGTTCGTCACCAAGATGACTTGAAACGGTCCTCTCCAGCGCACATCTAGGCAGCTTTTCCTGACGTGCTTCCGCACCAAGACCCAGTCACCCGGGCACAGGTCGTGACAAAGGTCTCTAGATGCCGGAATTTCAGCGGCCTGCACCTGAAGGGACACAGAATGGATGACATCAGAAAGTCCTTTGCAATAATCAAGAATCAGATCATCTGTGATACTTAGTAAGGCTGTTGTAGGAATAGATGGCAGTCTCATAGCCCTCCCCATCAATACTTCATGAGGTGAAAGTCCTGTCCTCCTGTCTGGCGTACTACGCATGCTCATTAACACCAATGGCAATGCATCTGGCCATTTCAGGGACGTAGATGAGCACACTTTCGCCATTCGAGCCTTGAGAGTTCCATTTATCTGCTCCACTATGCCAGAAGCCTCTGGTCGGTAGCTACAATGCAGCCTCTGGTCAATGTTCAGTGCAGAACAGAGCATCTTCACAACTTCGCTATTAAAATGCGTTCCTCTGTCCGATTCCAGAGAGGTCGAAACCCCGAATCGTGGCACTAGCTCCCTCAACAATAACTTTGCTACTGTGAGTGTATCGCACCTACGAGTTGGGTATGCCTCAACCCATCTGGAAAACACACACACGATCACCAGAACGTACCTGAGGCGATTACACCTCGGCATTTCAATGAAATCCAGTTGCATCCTATAGAAAGGTCCGCCGGACCTCCAGATGTGACCCATCGTGACTGGTGTTCTTTTCCCAACGTTCATTTGTTGACATGTAACACACCTCTGACATACTGCTTCCGCAGCCGTTCGGAATTTCGGGTTGTACCAAGTCTGTCTGAACACACGCATCATCGCATCTCTCCCCAGGTATACAGGACCATGTATCTGTCGTGCCATCGGACTCACCAGTTCATTCGACAACAACGCTCTCCCATCAGCCGAAACCCACAAGTCCAACTCTCCCTTGACACAACCAGCCATCTCCCATACCCTTTTCTCATAGTCTGACGCCTGCTCCTGCATGCTCTTCAATTCTTCCCAGGTATCTGCCACCTCAAGCATCATGCTTAACTCAGTCCTTCCCTGTGCCCCTTCAACAGTTTGTTCAGTAAATGAGTATCCCTGCTCGGCACAGTAATGTGCGACTTCATCAGCATAACGATTTCCCTGGGACACAAAGTCAGTACCCTTGGTATGTGCAGTGCATTTCACAACGGCAATCTCTCCAGGACCCTGCAAAGCTTCCAACAGCAATCTGATAAATTCTCCATTCCTGATAGGGGAACCTGATGATGTCATGTAACCCCTTTGAGACCACAACTGACCGAAGTCATGAACCACACCGAACCCATATTGGCTGTCAGTATATATGGTGATCCGAATTTTGTTGGCTGCCAGACAGGCACGCGTCAACGCAATTATCTCAGCCACCTGAGCGGAGTATACTCCTTCCAGGCAGGCCGCTTCGACTATTCCAGTAATGGTACATACAGCAAAAGCTGCTCTCAACTGACCAGTATTTTCCCTTACACATGAGCCATCAACAAAGAAAATTTTATTAGGGTCTACCAGTGGCTCATCAACATTATCTGGTCGGGGTTTGGTGCACAGTTCAGTCACATCAAGGCAATCATGGTCTTCCCAATCATCATCTAAATCATTTGGTACTGGCATCAAAGTAGCAGGATTCAAGACCGAGCACCTCCTAAGGGTCACATTCTCCGCAGCAAGGATAACCTGCTCGTAGCGTGTGAGCCTATTATTGGTCAAGTGCTGTGTCTTGGTCCTGGTCATCAATAGTTCCACTGAGTGGGGAACATGTACAATCAGTGAATGACCCATCACAATGCTTTCACATCTTTCAATGCTGACACCTGTTGCAGCAATGGATTTGAGACATCCGGGCAACGCTGCGGCTACTGGATCTAAGGTAGCCGAGAAGTAAGCAACTGGTCTACGGACTCCTCCATGATCTTGTGCTAAGACTGCCAAGGCACAACCCTCTCTCTCACAACAGAACAGTGAAAATGGTTGGGCGTAATCCGGCATTCCCAACGCCGGAGCGCGACACAAGTCCTCTCGCAGCTCAAGGAAAGCCATCATACAGTCTTTGTCCCATGGTACCGGATCACTCACATCCTTGTGCGTCAGTTTCTGCAATGGTTTCGCCTTCAGGGAAAAATATGCAAACCACTGGCGACAGTAGCCAACCATGCCCAAGAACATCCTAACCTCTCTCTGGGTCGAAGGCACCATCATCCTCATGATCACCTCAATCCTGTCAGGCGACACTTTCCTCTTTCTCTTCTCTATTCTGTGACCCAGATACTGTACTTCAGATAAACAGTACTGTAACTTGCTGGGAGATACCTTGTGTCCATTCTCTGCCAAATGGTTCAACAATGCAATAGTGTCAATTCTGCAAGCATCTTCTGTCTCTGACGCAACAAGGAGGTCGTCTATGTACTGTACGAGAACGGAGTTCTGCGGCAGTACCAGACTCTCAAGGTTCTTCTTCAACAGCTGATTAAAGATCGATGGGCTCTCTGTATACCCTTGGGGAATACGACACCACGTTAGAACACGATTCTCCATTTTGAAAGCGAAAAGAAATTGGCTCTCCTCATGCAATGGAATCGAAAAGAAAGCCTGACACAAATCTATCACAGAAAACCATTCGGCTTGGAACGGTATCTGAAACAGTATCACTGATGGATTCGGTACCACTGGACAGCATGGGACATCTATGTTGTTCACTTTTCGCAAATCCTGCACAATCCTAAACTTCCCGCTGGGCTTCTGCAAACCCATGATCGGGGAGTTGCATGGGCTGCCCATGACTTCCTTCAGAATTCCCTGTCTAATCATGGATTCGATCACGGGTCTTATCCCTGCAATCGTCTCCGGAGTCAGCTTGTATTGGGGTGTTCTTGGGAACTCAGCATTCGGCCTCACTTGAATCTTAACTGGCTCCACTCCTCTAATCAACCCTATCTCCTCTCCTGTAAAGTCCCACACTTCTGGTGAGACTGAGTCCCTCAAATCCCAAGGGAGTTCCTCCACAGTTAAAGCAGGGTACAATTCTATGCACACATGCGTGTTTGCAACCTTAAAGGCAGCATCATCGTCATTTGTCTGCAACTCCACTCCCCTCGGGGTACAGTAGATGGTACAATTGAGTTTACACAGGAGATCTCTTCCTAACAGACACACAGGACTGGAATCACACACTACGAATTGGTGATTGTCCCTGAAACTTCCGATCTTCACTGGGACTGGTTCAGTCAATGGGTTTGTCATTCTTCTGTTTGCAACGCCTACAACTTGGATAGTCTGTCCTGAAAGGGGTAAGTTGGGGACTACTGCAGACCGTACAGTGGAACGAGAAGCACCTGTATCAACCAGAAAGGTGGTTGGATGTCCATCTACATCCGCCTCCACGAATGGTCCCCTCTGATCTACTTCCAAAACTGCCCCGAGGGTACAGTCTTCCTCCCCACTCAGGCACCGTCCCGTCACTGGGTCAAAGTAATAGTACTCGTCCCCTTCAATCATGAAAGGCATCTGCTTGTAAACCTTGTTCCCTGCTGAAATCCTTGGTGGCTAGGGAACCGTAGCCCTAGGGGCCGTCGTCCCCCCTTTAGCCGTCTTGTACTTGGTTACTGTTACTTTCTGTACCGGAGGGGCTTGTACCTCCTCCTCCTCTTCTTCTTGCCCTTGATTCTCTGGGTTATGGGGACACTCGCGTCTCCAATGTCCGACCTCGTGACACTGATGACACTTGGTTGTCTTTTTCAGAGTCGCCAGGTCCATCCTAGGTCTTAGGCCTTCCTCGTTGTCCCTTTTCTGTCCCCCTTGTTTCCTCCCTAATGTTCCGTTTCCTGACTGACCCTGTCCTCCCGATTGCATCTGGACCAACATCAATTTATCCTTAAGCTTCTTTGTCTTAGAATCTATCTCGTCACTGCAATACCTTGTGTACCTCAAGACCTCGTCCAGGGGCTTGTTCTGCCAACAAACCAAATGTTGTTGTATCATGAGACAAATATCAGGTCTCAGTCCCAGAACAAACTTGGACACAAACTGTCCCATGTCCTTTGGATCCATCACATCCAATCCACTGTACTGCTTAAAAATGTGCAATAACCTCTCATAGAACTCGTGAACTGTCTCCTTCGGTTCCTGCCTAGTCCGATCTATCTTCACCCAGTCAATGTCCTGTGGTGGTACCTTAGTCTTAAACCACGTGATCGCCTGCTCATATTTTATCATTACCCTGGGTGAGGGTCCATTTGTGGTAGCATCTCGGTCTGGCTCCACTGTGGGCCATTCAACACTGACCTTACACGCTACCCACAGGTCTCCTGGAACCACAATGTCAAACAATATGTTTAGATCAATCCATAGTACCTTTGAGATCTTTTCAAACCTCTCTACCTGCTTGTACCATTCCAGTGGACTCTCGCGCAACTTCGGAAACGAGTTTGTAAAGGCAGCCAAATCCCCCCTACTCCAGGGTCCATGTACATATCCCCCGTGAGCCACCTCCCGCAAGGGGTACGCCTCTGCATGCATCAACCCTCCTCCCGGGGATGTCTCGATAGCGCTTCTCCTGACACTCTTTTTCTTTGACCACCTTTCCTCCCATTTGTCTAATTGGGTCCAAGATCGGAGTCCCACGACCAGTTCCCTGATGTGGGTTTTTAATCCGATCACCCTCTTCTCTTCTAGATCTTGGTCCGAGTACTGCAACCTATGGCCGCCCTGTAATGCTTTCGTCCTAGTCAAATCCACAGCATACTTATTCGCTAATTCAGACAATTTCTCATGAGCTGTCCTGGCCCTTCGAGTAACATCTTTCGCCACGAACAATAGTTCATCTGGTTCATAGAGTTCGATTCTCTCTAGAGGCAGTGTGCCCTCCACTATTTCCTCCACTTCTGACTTGAGTCTCAGTACATCAATCCTTCTTGCCTTTATCGCTGCCCTCAATGTACCTTGGCTAGAGGTCCCATTAGAGTCCCTCCCGCCACAGTCCTGACTCACTCGTCTGTCCTCTTCGGGTGTGTTATGGGGAACCCTTCGATTTTCCCAACTATCGCGGTCCCATTCCCTTCTAGTATCGCTAGGGGTGTGTTGGGATGCCCCCCTACTCTCCACACTCCCGCGATCCCATTTCTGCCTGCTTTCGCTAGGCGCGCAGTGAGACACCCCCCTGCTTTCCTGGTTTCCACTGTCAAAATCATTCCTCGACCTGTTGCTCTGGGTATCCACAATCGTTTCCCAAGTTCTCAAATCAGGCCTTAATTCTCTAATTGACCTTGGCCGTGGTCCTCTCAAGTCCATCGGTCCTCTCAAACCCCCCTGTTCTTCAGATGAGTCTGCCGATGCTGCCAAAGGGGTGCTCCTTTCTACAGGTCTTGGTAATTGGCTCCACCTGTCTGCCCCGTTACTCCTTTCTTCACTGACACTTCTCTCTCTCTCTGTCTGTGGCGGACCCTCGCCTTGTGTCTGATCTGGATTGTACACTGATACTATGGGACCTATGGTAACAGGTACCGTAAGAGCATCTGGCAGTCTCCGGGAGTCAACCCCCTCTTCGACCTGTACTTTTTGTACCGTGAATCTTCCCACTACTCTCGTCGTTGGAGAAGGTGGAGGTGCCCTTCCTCCCTCCACCGAGCTGAACCTGTTCCCTAAGGGGCTCATGCTGCTCTCCGTTGGGACGTCACCGTCCGCAGCGGAGGCTTCCCTGCTCATTCCTGATGCTGACCCTCCCTCCACCTCAGGATTATATGGAGCTGGTCTCTCTGACAACAGTCTCTCTATCAGACTGTCATCTGTTTCACTGTCCTCGTCTTCTGTACTTTTTCTCTGCGCATCCCCTGTGTTGACCAACAACGGGTACAACCTGTCCCCCTCGATGGTCTGCACTCTCCACCTCTTGGCCAGTGCATCCCATCTCGCATCTTGAACCGCCCTAACTGATCTCTTCACTCTTTCTTGTCTCCTATCTCTGTTCCTTTCATGGGCTGCCCTGATCCACGCGTTTAGCGCTTCAAACTGTGTTGGTCTAGGCAAAGGTCGCAACGCAGCCATAATCGCTTTTAGCTGATACAACACCTCTAATCTAAATGTTCCATATTTAGGAAAGGTCAATTCCTTGCTTCCCTCTGTCATCTGACACCAATTCTCAAGCCACAATATGGTATGCAACCTGACGTTTGTAGCTATATAATGGGCCGGGGTATCCTCGGGTGGAGCCTCTTCCCCACCCCGAGGTTCTAACTTCTTTTCACCTTTGAAACAATTTCGCAACCCTTTTAAGCATTTCATGATGAAACCCACAACGTTTCCTTGTTTACAGTGCTCTTTTACTTCCCGATGACAATCCACCAATCCCAGCGCGGCTCCACACTAACCGCCCTATCCCAGCGCGGCTCCGTCTGACGTCACTCGCCTCCGTTTCGCAGCAGTTCCCCTCCTCTCTCCGCTCGTCTCTCGGTCACACATGCGTCCCAATCATACACTGGAAATGATCACTTCCGACCAAGCAACCACCTCCTTGACTGTACGTCCACAGTCTGACTGTAATTGTCACCGAACTGGCAAATGTCTGTCCGCGAACGACCGGACAATCGCCTCACTGATAGGTTACAAACACACTGCAACTTCCGACCAGCGTCCGTTACCCACGCACTCACACATCCGTTCCCCCTATCTCGGTCCTGCGGGCGATCAATGGTACCTCATGACCCCCTTAACAATGGTCGACAATTACTATAGGTGTTCGATACACCCGAACCACTTAAACTCCACTTGAGCCTAAGATTTTCACTGGTTGCGCGCGCTCACAACCTGATCTCCTTACACACTACAGGCATTCAACTCCGCAAGATAATACGACACAACAATACAAACGCAACACCGCAATCTAACAACGCATGACCCTTTTTCATACTCACTCTCTTTCCGACCTTCTGCTTTCTGCCGCACCGTCACTCTCCGTCAGTTTCCGTGGAACGCCATCCTCCGTCCGCGACTCTCTGGACACTCGCCATTGGTTCTCTATGGGCCTCGGGGAAATCTCAACCTACTCTAGATTGCCCTCACTCCAGAAGATAAACCATCCTACTCTGCTACCAACTGAAAGGGCGGGATTTCACTTCTAGAGTCTGCTTACCATTCTCCAGAATCCCGTCACAGGTCGACTGGACCTTTTTACCTGTCACAGAATGAATTAGGCAATCTATCCACCAGTAGCCAATCAGATTCCAACAATCCTCATTGTTTCCCCCAAAGAACCAGAGACTAAGTTCTAAGTTTGTAGATTTATTACATAACCAAAAACAACTGAAGGTATAAACACCTCAGCAAAAGATTCAGAAGATAAACAGGCACTAATACAAACATAACTCTACGGAAAAGTCTCAGACGGCTTATGAACAATACAAGTATCAATTCGAGAATCATCAGGCTAATAAGAATTGCTATAACCTGAGTTCTAGTATGCATTGGGAAAGAATATAAATCAGGTTAATCTGTCCCTACACTATACTAAGTGACATCCCTACTCAGCAATAGCCCAACCTAATAAAGGTGTCAGCAGTGGTGACTTCCAAAGAAGTTCACTCACTTTCTTTCTACTTGGTCTAGAGACTCTTCAGTCATAGCTAAGCTCTCTGTCAACCAACTGCTCCCTCTCGCACCTCAGCCCATCTGCTCTGCCTCTACCCCGGGGTACTGTCCCTAATACAAAACCCCACAATGTAGACGACACGCCTTTAGGTACGCTCCTCTCGAAGGTGTTGGTTTTCAGAATTTTCCATTACGGTACCTCTCCATCCTTGTCCGTTAAGACGTCCTTGGCTCCCAGACTCTCCGTCGCATCAAGTTGTATCTTTAAATTCCTCGGCTACTCCTCCATGTCTGAGTCTAGCATCCTAACACTCATACACAATGGGCCCTTCTACTTTGCTGTCTACTTGAACCGGCACCTGCAAAGGAATACATGGGAAACGGCTCACAAATTCTTTAATGTAGCAATTGTTTTTAGCTAAAAGCAGCTTTTTCATAAAACATTTCTACGATTTAATGCTAAGCAAACATTTTCGATCAGGCCTACACAATTTCCATAGACTGGGCCTCTGCACGTTTTATAGGCCCAACATCCTAACATGAGCATCTCGTTCTTTTCTTAGGCCTCCATCTTTAAAGCAAATACATTTTCTACTCCAAGCACTTATATAACGTATAAAAAGTACACTATGAACTTTAATATAGCAGAACTAAGCACATAATGGTGATTTCACTAAAACACCTCTTATTAATAAAAGGCTTTGACATCAACCGACATTTCTATGTTAGAACGGCCTTATTGATTCTCAAACTCTTAACATTAGCTCTACATGTGTTTCAACTACCGAAGACATTAGTCCTCAACCCTACATTACAGTTTGAACACGATTAGTGAGTCCTCTACATATGCGGGTGTTAACTACTTGTACATATGGAACACCCCTACAACATTTTTCTCTCATTTGACGCTCTCTCATGGTCATAAATTTCAACACGTTTATGGGAGCTTAACATGTGTGCTGAAGATTTGGCATTCTTTGATTTGGGTTTAGCATCTGTTGATTGATTTAAAAAAGCACACACACAATGTAACTGGGGCACGTTCCAACACATGCCAACAGTAACAGCTTCAGCCTGTCCTGACTTATCTTTATTTAAAAGCCCTTTAAATTCCATGATTTTTTAAGTTGCTCTCAAAATGTTAACAGTGAAATTAAAAGTCCCAGAATGCACTTCTTGCTGACTAATAATACAAAACTGATTGCTTACCTGACAAGGTACTTCTATTTTATTGTTTTGCAGAATCTCCTCTAAATAGTTATTTCCCCCTGGAGAATCATCCGTTTGTTTTTTGTGGGCTGCGTTTTCAGCTGCTTGGCTCTTTATCTGTCAGCTGTCATGAATACATGTGCCAGATTTACTTGTGCTCAGACAAGCAGTGTTTGTGGGAGTATCAGAGCCAGAGTCAGAATGTTGCATTGCATTCTCCATGGATCTATGTTGCTGTTTCTGCAGGCATCATTCTAAGAACTACTGTATCATATTATTTATTGCCAAATAGCAATGCTGCAAGTCACAACGGTTTAATGTTTACGTGTTTAATCTTGATATTCGAATTCAATATTTATAAAAGCGGAATGTAGTACCTTAGTCGGCATTAGCTGCTTAAATAACAATAAGTGGTGCAGGAGAATGCCTATTGAATTGCTGTTCGGTTAAGATTGCAGATTCAGGTTACATCCTTAATATTAGCATGGTTACTGCCTTGTATCCACTAAATAGTGGTTGTATGATGGTACAACGCATGCCCAAATAACTAATGCCTGTACCACGCGGTATCAACTACGACCACGTCTTCGCCATGCATGCCTTTACCATGCAATTTCGTGGTACAGACATGATGGTTAACAGGACTTGTGTGTTAAAGATAATAGCCCTGCCCTGTAAACTGTCCCTTTTTCCTCTGCCCTGAACTATAAAAATTAAACCTACGCCTCAAAACCCACCCCGACCCCAGACCCCCCACCCTGAGCCCTAAAAACTGTCCCCTACATCCTTAAATGACCCCAACCCTGTGCCCCTTGCACTGGGGTCTGAAACTGCCCCCTGCCCTCTAAAATGTCTATTTTCACCCCACCCTGAGCCCTAAAAACCTCCACTACATCCCTGAACTACCCCGACCTAGCCCCTCCCGCCCTGAGGCTTAAACCTGCCCTCTGCCCTGTAAACTATTCCTTTTCCCCGCCCTTAGCCCTAAAAATTGCTCCACCACCCTAAAACCTAACCCGACCCCAGCCCCTCACCCTGAACCTTAAAATCTTTCCCATACAGCAGCTAACTACCCTGACCCCAACACCCCGACCCCAACCCCCCTGCCCTGAGTCCTAAAACTGCTCCCTGCCCTACAAACAACCCCCACTCATTCCTGAGTCCTACAAACTACCCCCACCCTGAAAAACTACACCCCCAAGACCTGGTCCCAGCCCCACTTACCTCACCAGGTCTTCTCCCGATTCGCTATAGTTCTTCCTCTTCCGCCCATCCGCCCGGCAACTAGACTGCGCGTTGCCGTAACCACGCATATCCAGACCCTCCAGGATTTCGCGATTTCGCGGTTTGCCGCAATATCTGCACTTTTGTAAAAATGCCGCGATTTTTACAAAAGTGCCCGCGAAATCGGCACTTTTGTGGAAATCGTGCGGAATTTTTACAACAGCCGCTATATCCTGGGGGTCTGAGCAGAGCCACGCTCATCTCTTTCGTCTTTGACACGAGTTGTTGAGCATGCAGCAATACAGCCCTATGTTTGTCTGACGACCGTCACCACTCTGCATCCATATCGGACCATCACGCGCAGTGCCCTATCACCCACGGGACGTCACATCCATACAATCAAAATGCCACCGACCTGAAGCAGAGTGCAGGGGTTTATAGTACCATGGTAATGACGGAAGGTCTAATGAAATCAGTGAGTTGTCCGCATAAAAGTCATGTGCGCGGCATGGCTACTCTGTGGCTAAGAAATACATAGTTCTAAAGCTCAGCCAATAGCTGTTTGGCACATGCATATTCTCCTGAATTCTGCACTACACAATCTGAACGGTCGCATCACAAACGCGTGCGACGCGCTCCCTATTCGCCATTTCACTTATAAAATAGGATACTCAAAGGGCGTCATTTCAGCTACTGATCCCCTCTTCGCATCAGCCTCTTGTTTTTATGGAGGTCGCTGACAAACTGGACCATTTCTATCCCTTCATCCAAAGTAGCTTTTCATTTATATTTTAGGGCGTCATTTCGTTTTTCAGCAGGGGCACCGGACATCTCTCACCTAGCAGGGTGACAAGGGCGTGCTTGTTTCTAAAAGTTTGCCACCAAAAGGCCGCAGAATCGACTCCTACCTCCCCGTCCCTGCTACGACACACCACACACCTCAGAAGGAAGCCACATACCTCAATCCATGCAGTGACTGGTCCCTTCCTGAGGTAGCAAAAGAAATCCATACATTGGGGAAACAGTCCCCCCGCGCTGCGAGGCGCAGGCTCCACTGCACCTGCTGCACCCATCATAACTTGCGGCTGACTTCAGACTTTCCGGCCTCAGCCTCTGGCCTCAGGGCCACGATTGTCATCTCACCTTTGGGCCTCGGCGTAGCCTGTAGGCCTCACTTTTAGTAGTTCCGAAATGTGCGTATTAGCATCAGATTTACTAGGTTTTCCACTCTTTTTGTGTCTCTCCCTGTAAACCGTATGCTAAGGTGCTACCACAGGAAGCGGCCATTTCCTTGCATGAGAAAGGGCAACCAGACAGCGCTGTGTTGCCTCTTGAGAATCAAGTGCACCCCACGGAGCAGGCTTATGTCTCGCTTCCGGGTTAGGCCTAAACTTGTGCCAGTCGTACAGCTGTGAGTCAAATGCTCTCTGGCACTGAAAGGCACTGAGTATATGTTGTGAAAGACTAGATAGTGCCCCAAACCCAGATATTATAATACTTTCAGTGAGGTGTGGTTTTGCTCGTCTGTTTGCAAAGATATCCTATATGAGGAGAGGGGGTTGGGGAATGGCAAGTGGTTAAATGATCATATTTCGGTGCTGTGCATTGAAATTTAGTAATATGCCTAATTATTGCTGCAATGGGATGTTATTGGATTGCTACTGGTAGAATCGCATTAGACCAGGCCTATACCTTGTTGTTGTGGAAGCTGAATGCCACGGAACAGTAAATAGGTGCAGAAGTGTTTTTTCTGCGCGGTTTTACAGTCCTGGTTTTGCTCATTGCAACGTTTTTTCTTTGACATCAATTTAGTTTTGTTTATTAAATCTGATAACTGGCATTCTCCTGCATTGCAGAAGCGGCACTGCGACAAATGAAATGCTACATGCCTTGCTTTGCCTAAAGCAGAATAGGTCCTGTAGATTCTCCGCAGATTCCATTGTTCGCCGGCCTGGAGGAGTGCTCTTAGGTGCCTTCGCCCCGGCAGACAACACCATATCAGCACCAGTGAGGGAAACCCTGGAGCCTCAGGATGCTCGCCGGGCGCTCCTCTGGCTCCGCGTGCTTCGCCATCTCCACCCCGGCTGGGCCTCGCTGTGGCACTCCTCCCCTGCCGCTTGCACCCCACGTGGAGCTTGGGGAGAGATCCTAACACCCACTATACGGCGCCATGAGTCGAGGATGACCCCCAGGTTGCGTGCGTGGTCGGTGGGTGTTGGAGCTGTTCCCAGTGCGGTCGGCTACCAGGAGTAGTCCCAGGCCGACGGGGTGGATCCGAGGATGAGGACCTCCGTCTTGTCCGAATTCAGCTTCAGTCGGCTGTTCCTCATCCATTCAGCGACGGCCTTCATTACTTCGTGTAGGTTGGTTTTGGCGGTGTGGGGGTCCTTGGCGAGGGAGAGGATCAGCTGGGTGTCATCGACGAAGGAGATGATGTTGAGGTCGTGCAGTCGGGCGATGTAGGCGAGTGGTGCCATGTAGATGTTAAACAGCGTAGGGCTGTAGAATGAGCCCTAGGGTATGCCGCAGATGATCTTGGTGGCTTCAGAGCTGAAGGCGGACGTTCTGTGTTCTGCTGGAGAGGAAGTCTTGCTTTTCGAGGGAAACAAATTGTCTACATTGTAAATAAACCAAATATACATAGCTTCATGTTGTTAAATAACTAAAAAAAACTAAGATATCTGTGTTTGTTGTAGGAAAAATGGCCAAATAAAATGCCGCAAAATTGCCGCTAAATTTCCATATTTGTGCTGCTAAATTTCCATTTTTGTGCCGCTAAATTTGCTAATCCATGCCGCTATATCCTGGGGGGTCTGATATGCGCTGTTAAGGCATATGTGTGGTTAAGGTAAGAGTGGGTACGCTTACTCTGGGCGGACATGCGTGGCTGAGCCTTGTTGTTCCGACAGTTTCCCCTAAATAGTACCAAATTACAACAAAGCAGCTCAAAGAAATGTTGTTTTCTTGGATGGATGGGGAGTGCTCAAAAAGGCAAACAATATTCCTGGTACAGTAAACTGATTGATATATAATATGATCCCTCTCATTAAAGATAGACTGCAATAGTTGTGGTCATACTGAACGCTCATTGCAATCAGATGTCCAGATAATTTTTAAAAGTTGAAGGCCAGACTGGTCCTTACTACTGATACTTGTCTGTTTATTAGAAGATATTGCTTCCATGAGAACCATTATAGACTCAAAATGTGCCTTGACTGCTTCTCAGCCTGTAGCAGTCTGCCTGTCTTTTTTACAATATTGATTTTTTTCAGCGTTTGTCTAATGGCCAAAACTGTAGCAGATACGTCTCGGCCTTTTTAAGGTAAATTAATGTAAATGTATATATTTGAATATCACAGGTGTTTTTACTTGACTTTTATAGGCAACCCTTCAGAGTTTTTATATCATTCTGTACATGAATGGCCGTGACAATGCCTGGAATTGGAAAGAAGCTAAGGAAAAATCTGGGAGTGTGTTAACTAAAAGAAAACTATCAGGAGACATACAGCCTGATTCATGTAGGCAATAGCGCTCGCAAAAGGGCCAGATTCTGAGAATCTGGCCCTTTGCGAGTGCGATTTTTGCATTTGGTATTCACAATCCCAAATGCAAAAATCGCTATTTAAGAATTCGCATATTTGCGAGGAATGGCATTTAAGGAATCTCTAATAGAGATTCCTCAAATGCTATTCATGACACATCAAGAAATAGCGATTTTGCACTTTTGGGGCCGCTATTTACCGAGAGGTCAGACCTGTCGGTAAATAGCAAAAACTCAGAAAAATGCTTTTAAAAGCATTTTTCTAAGTTGCATGTTGCACACACACATGTCCTTTGGACATGTGTGTGCGCAACACCTGTTCAAATGTGCATTTTAGGGGTGCTACGGGGCGTCCTTTGGACACCCCTGGCACCCTTAAAATCGCTATCTCATTTGCGAGTAGCAAATTGCTACTCGCAAATAAGAGGCCCATAGGAATGAATGGGGAGTTTTTGCGAGTAGCAATTTGCTACTCGCAAATAAAGAACATGTAGGAATCGCTATTTTATTAGCAATTCCTACATGAATGCCGTTTTGCGTGTCCTCAATAGCGAGTCGCTATGATTCGCTATTAGGGCCACGCAAAACGGCATGTACATGAATCAGGCTGTTAGATTGCAGACACACATGCAGCAGACATAGCAGAAAGAACGTTAAAGAGAAGGAAAAGCTTGATTGATTGGGAAAGATGTGTTCGATCTCATTTTGTGGACTGGTGTATTTGTTCAAACTAATTATTTTTCTGAAAGATTACAAAATATGCCAATATTAACAATATGCTTGAAAGTCTTCCATTTCTTTGCAGAGAAAAAAAGGTATATTCCTGGGTATACTCTCATAAAATGCATTCAGGCAACTCAAGCTACAATTATAAATAATATATGATTAGGGGCGGGTTGAAAAAATCCGCTCCACTGTTGGAATTTGCAGCGTTTTTTCCACTGGGCATTCCACTTGAAGCGCAGAGTTCCGGCAAAACAACGCTAAGTGGCGGAGTTTTTTCTCACACGCGGCTCGCCAAATATAAGTTATAAAGTGAGAATTTGCGTCTCCTAGAGCGATTTTTTGGGTGCTAGAATGCCTACCGGCGAGATTTCTCAACTCTGGCAGTTGCGGCAGGTCTCAGCCTCTCACACTGAAAAAGCTGCCACTCGAGTAAAAAAATCAACTTTTGCGGCAGAAAGAAGAAGCGCCCTCTGACACGCCGTGTGGTGCCATTTTAACTGATTTTACAGCACCGAATAAGCTCCTGGTGCAAAAATCAGAGTGATGTACCGAATTCCGCCTGCTCACAGAACTCTGCGGAAACTCGCAGAGTTTTTATGTAAATTCCACAAAATGAAACTTTGTGAGTTCTGCCCACCCTCATTTTATCCCATTAGGCTAATGTCATTAAAATGGACAGCCCACTGTAAATTAGCCATTACATTCAGGAGTGTTGAAGTTATATCTCCTGATACTCAAAACATGAGGACTTCCTATGGGGAGAAGAAGATATAATGTCTATTTAGTCCAATGGAAAGTAGACTTTAAATGACATAAACAGGAACAGAGCTGTGACAGGCTGCTTTCACAGCAGAGGGATGCAGTGCACCAATAATGAAAGCTTAGTGTAAAGAATGTAACTTCTATTTTTTAGTATGATGTGAGAAGAAGGTAAAGCAATGAAGGCACACATATCTTCCTTTAAGGAGTTTACTACTCCTGTTGTAGGTTTTCAACATGTGTGTCTTACATTTAAAATAAAACAAAAACTAATGATTAGGCAAAAACCTCACATTTAGGTTTAATTGGTAAACAGCTAACATACAAGAGTAGAGGAGTAAAACAGTGTTATGGAAGGCACAGCAACTGTCGACAACATAGAATAATACCAGACACAAGGCACAGTGATTGAAGACCAAACCTGGCTCCCTTTTCAGCTGCCGGGGAATAGCCTCTGCAGCACGGCTGCTACCAGAGGGGGTCACACTGCTGCAGGGATTGAAAAGGCCTGGCTTGGCCCAGCTTTCTCCCTGGTGCCTATCTAGCAGTAACTCCTCAGCAGGAGGCCTAAGAAGCCTCGTTTACCAAGGTGTGTGGAACAACTCTCTCCTTCCCAGTTCTTCAGCTGCGGTCCCAGTCTGGCTGCCTAATCCCTTTGGCAATCTGCGACTCGCTGTTCTTTGCAGCTGTCTACATGCCACATCTCCCCTGTCCCTGCCCTCTGATGCCACACAAGCCCTCACCCTTCTCTGCTTCATGACGAATCTGCAGCACACCTCACTACCCTCTCTCAATGGCAAGCTATGCATCCTCCACCCCCAGTCCTGCCTCAGGTTCCCACCATTTCCATGAAGGCAACATCTGTACTGCACTAGTCTGCCCATGCCATCCAGGCAGCAGCCTCGACCTTCTAGGGTATGTTTCTTCTGCAGCAAGCAGATGTGTGTGTGGCTGTGAGCAGGATTGTGTCACCTCAGGGCCTATTTGTGTGTCTGGGAATCTGTATATTTTTATGCAGGAGTGGGGGGTGCACATACGTAGTGTGTTTTATCAGTGATTGTTTATGCATGGTGAGCATGTATTAATGGTGTGCCTGCAGAGGACCTGTCTATCAATCAATCAATCAAGAAATTTGTATAGCGCGCTACTCACCCGGAGGGTCTCAAGGCGCTTAGGGGAGGGGGGTCCGCTACTGCTCGAACAGCCAGGTCTTGAGTTGCTTCCTGCACTGTGTAAATATGCACTTTCATGAGACATGCCTGTGTCTAGGTGGGGGAAGGGGGTGTGACTACAGTGCTAATGTATGTCTCTATAGGGGGTGTGGGTTCCTTAGCAGGGCGCTGTTGCTGAACACTGCTGTGAACTTTGTATAGCAATCTTTCAGGCTTCAAATTCGGCTCCTGCGTAGAGGTGATTCTGCTGCCCTCAGCACTTTAGCAGCACCTGCACTGGGAATGAAAACTGTAGTTAGAAAAGGAAAGTACACAAAGCAAAAAGGGGACAGGCAAAAAGAAATGAGAGCATGTGGCAGCAAATAAATTGGGGAAAGAGAAAGGGCAAAATTAAATTAATTTGAAAAAAAATAAAACAAGGCAAGAGCGATGAAAGGATAGACTGCTGACCAGGGAACAAGAACTTGAAAAGTGTAAGACTTTTATTTATAATCTGCAGGACACTGGTTCTAGTTCTTCTGAGAAAGTTTAGTAGGTTCCTAACTGCTGAGATCCATGTTCAGTCTACTTACTTGTCTGCTTGCGTGATGCACTGTATGCAAACAAATGGTATATATGCTTTTATGCTTCACAATATGCTATATGTAGATGATGACACCCCTGCTTCTGTTCTGAACAGTATCCACTGAAGGCAGTCAGTGACCTCAACTTCTGTACTGCACAATAAGAAGGCAGTGACGCATCTGCTTCTGTGCTGCACTGTATGCAGGTGTGACAGGTGCTTCACTACTGCACTCAATGCACCATGTGCAGCTGGTAACATCTGCTTCTATGCTGCACAGTATGCAGGAAGGGACGCATCTTCTTCTGTGAATCATTATGCAGTCTTTGTTCTTGAGTTAAGTAATTAGATGTCATTTCATAGCACATTGCCCCCTAGGGAGATTTTATAGTACTTATACACAGGAAGGCTACTGCTGAAGTCAGTGGACAGTCTACAGTATCTGTCTCAAACCCAATTTCATGAATGATACAGTGCTATCAAACACTATTTGTTAACAAATAACTCAGAACACTTTTAAGTAATGTTATACTGTTCCTACAAATTTAGGACAGTGTATTAGGTCAACAAAACTTTACAATATAGAGACTGAGCCTACTGATATGACAAGTAAATGTTGGTTTTGGCTAGCTCTCAGAACTACATATAGACTGCTAACCTTCCAGAGTTATAGATGTTGTCAGTAACCTTGAACAAGACCACTCTGATTCCCAAAGAATTTGTGGAAACAGATCTAACCCTTTCATTAGAAAAAACACAGTAAAGCATTTTCAAATATTTATAGAAAAGCTCTAATCCTTGTAAATAAAACATGAGTTGCGATTATTAGACAGATCAGATACATCATTGTTATAAGCATTATTAGAATGGTGAAAAATACAAATAATTTAACCATGTTCGTTGTTTCTAATGTTACTCCTTTCGATCACTGATTGATCTATCCTAGCGAGAGCATATCAGGAGTACCCTTCTGCTTGACCTGTTGGAATGATCTAACACCATACATTGGTATAATGTGTCAAGAAGCCAGTCTCAGTGCATTAGAGAATGCATCCAGTCTGAGTATGCAGGCCTGCACACTTCTCATGCACCGCTGTCTTCCTTCTCAGGATAAAGGTTGGGCCGTCGGAGCAGCATCTCAGTCGTAGCTCACACCAGCTTCTGTGATAACTTTGGTGTGAAGTACCTCTCACCAAAATCAGCTTGGACACTGTTTAAATAATCAAACACCAGCCTTATTGTACTGTGCCAGAGGTGCAGTACAATGTGTTTAGTTAACCTTAAGAGAAAGAGTTGTATCCTATAAGCACAAAAATAAAATAAGGGCATTGTGTTCTAATATGTGTGACCCTGGAATAAACTGGGCAGACTGCAGGGTGACAATAACTACCAGGAATAAATGTGTGTGTGTGGAACTTCCTCATAATATGAGAAAACATGTGCACATCACCATCAGAAAAAGATGCTTAGTTAAAAAGGATAGCTGATATGGAGAATAAATGTAAGCTCTACAACAGTAATGATTCAGTTATTTACCTGTAATGCTCACAACTCTGAAAATCCTTTTTCTTGTGCCAATACTTAGTCTATGATATGTCTAACCTCTACCAAGACATCGGGTGACGTAGCTGGAGCCAATTAAAAAAATGTAAAACCAAACCACCCACTGCCTCTCCTTTGTACCTGTCCTACTAACAAGATAATAAAGAGGGTTGTAGCCCATCGCACTTCCTGAATATCCAAAAGCTATGAAAGGAAACTCTGGTTGTGAAAACAGGGAATGGGGAGGGTGGGTTGTACGTATTGGTACAAGAAAAAAGGTTTTCAGAGTATTGAAGATTACTGGTAAGTATTTTAATCTTTCACACCACAACCCATTTTGTTGTACTAATACTTACTCCATGATGATATACCAAAGCTATTAAACCCAACCTCCTTCCCTGAAACAGAAAACAAACTCCAGATTAATACAAACAAACTTTTTTTGTGCAAATATCGGGAGATAGAAATTCTCAGGATATAGCAGCCACCAATCCTCTGGTACCAAAATTCATGGATTCAGCAATCCCCACATGCAATTTAAAATGAGAAATACAGGTAGCCAGTGTAGCCCAAGTGTCAGCTTTACAAATGTCCAACACAGAAGTCCCTCAAGCTTCAGCTCATGAGGCAGCCATTCCTCGAGTAGACCTGCCTTGTTCTTTACCTGGCATTTCTGTGTCCTGTGAGACAAATGCATTTCCTAATCTATCTACTAAGGGTCTGAGTAGAGGTTTCTTGCACATGATGAAAAACACCAACATTTACAAACAAGTTCTTGCATTTTCTATAATCTTGTGACCTGGACAAAAAAATATTTACAGCTCTCAATGCGTCCAATATATGTAAAGATTCCTCTTCAGAAGCAGAGATTCTGGATAGACAAAATTTAAAATGATTAACTTTTCCTTATGAAAGGAAGTTACTTTAGAACAAAACCAGAGTCCCAACCTAGGATTCTATCTGACTAAGAAGATTCTTTAATAAGTTTGGTCTAATAGCCATAGAACCAAACTCCCCTAGTCTACGAGTTAATGTTATAACCACCAAAAAACATACATTCACAGACAACTGCTTCAAGGGCACCTCTTACAAAGATTCAAATGGACCCAGTTGTAAAGCCTTGAGTACCAATGGAAAGTCCCAAGAAGGAGTAACTGATTTGAAATTTGGTTTCAAGAAGAAAAAAAAAACTAAAGTAACCTTGTACCCCATGTATCCATCTCAGGAAAATTCCCAACCGCTCTAATTGCTGCCCATTACACTTTTAAAGTAGCAACAGCTTAGCCTCAGTCAAACCCATCTTGTAGAAATTGAAGGATCCATTTAGTTTCACAAATAGTAGGGTTTAAAGATTTATCTGAACACAATTTTGGAAAAGAAGACCAATGATTGTCATAGGACTTTCTAGTGAATAACCTTCTGCACTGTTTGACAGAACGAGCAACAGGAGAAGAAAGGCTTGAATCATCAAACCCCTCCTTTCGACAGCCATGCCATCAATCGCATTTTCCTGCAGGTAGTCAAAGTAGAGGTGGAGAATGAATTAATGAATGAATTAATGAGTGGATTTTTTTAAAGCGCGCAACTATTCAAGAGTATCCTGGCGCTAAAGCAGGTTCCAGGGGGAAATACTCAGATTATATACTAAATAGGTAGGTTTTTTCAAAATTTCCAGAAGGAGGCCTAATCTGAAATAGTTCGGAGTTGAGAAGTGAGTTGACTCCAAATCCTGGCGACTAAGACAGAGAAAGTGGAGCTGCCTAGTTTCTTTCTCTTCGTGGAACTGCCCACAGCCGGTCATCTCTCGAGGGCCTTAGGAGA
The DNA here is from genome assembly GCF_964261635.1 of Lissotriton helveticus. NCBI lineage: Eukaryota > Metazoa > Chordata > Amphibia > Caudata > Salamandridae > Lissotriton > Lissotriton helveticus. The sequence goes on from NW_027611917.1 coordinate 136,470, forward strand.
GCAATATTCTCGGATCCTGTAATTTAGTTAATTGGGAAAAACCTTGTAAATGGCTTGGTGTGCAATAGTTAGGGCTGTAAAACTACTCTTCATAAGCCTCAAACCCTCCAGAAGCAGGGGCATGAGCAGACGTATATTGTCTGCGCCATTTACCGCCACCATCCACATCTTAAGCACAATGATGGCGCTTAGCAGAGAGCTGCTTGTGCTCCATCGAGATCAATAACATGAAAAAAAATCTTATACAGTGGTTACCAAGGACCAGGGGCTGTCTGAACAAATGGCTAAAGAATAAATAGATAAAAGAGCCTTATTAGTTCCTCTTCACAACTTTTTTTTTTTAAAACCTTCAAAATGAACATGTATAATTTCCAATCCATCTGCTAAAAAAATATAAATGAAGTAATTTAACCACAGGTAGGATTCAACAATTGGCCGCAAGAGGGCAGCGACGCCTAAAATAGACCTTCCTCCTGACGTGCGCTCACCTTTCATCCCAGGGCCCGATGCAGGCAGATTCCTGCCGCCCTGGGAGAAAGATGCCCAGAGACCGCTCAAGACTGTGCGCGCGCACCGCAGACCAACCGCCAAAGCTCCAACTGGGAAGCATGATGCATGCGACCCTGCTCACACTAAGCGAGACGGTGCGACCCACTCACTACTGTGAACAATACCGAGCAGCTGCGCGGCGGGAAAGGACGTGAAGGTGGGAATGAGGACATCCATCCACCATCGGGCACTTGTTAACCCTGGCGACCAGGTAAAAGAAGGCAGGCATGAACAGTGTGATTAAAAATATTTAAAAGCAGATACCCATTAACAAAAATATATAGTAAAAAAACAGGATTATTAAAGGCCCCGCCTTTATGAGATACGATTTTGAAGGGCAGTATAGAACCATAGCTCATGATAAATGTAATTACTCAACCCTTAGAAATGGAACCCTTTAACTCCTGACTGACACTGTACCCCGCACAGTGTCCTACCTACCAGAAGTCGAATAGAGACCTGGAACTTTTAATTCCCAACAGGCCCTGCCCCTCAGAGTTTCAGGGGCGGCCTTAGGCATGTGCAAGCTGTGCACCTGCACAGGGCCACCAAACCCCAGGGGCCGCCACGCCAATATATATCCTTAATATAATAATCCTCTGAGGATGGATACATATTTGCGTGGCGGCCCCTGGCAGGGATTTGGCGGCCTCCGGCTCTGTTCCACTTCCAAACACCCTGACCCCCCCTCTTCACTGGCCTCTGCGCTCCGCCCCACCCGGACCCCCTCTTCCGGGGCCCCCTAAGTACGCTCCCTGCCCAGGGCCTCCATGAGCCTAGAGCCGCCCCTGAGAGTTTACCTTCAAAAAAGTTCTCACAGGCTCGATGGGTAAATATGATAACTATAGAGCAGACAAAAGAACAGGATGGAAGTGTGATCGGCTTCAACCTTGTCATTGGCGGCCGGCAAGGATCAGGGGCGGGGAAGGGGAGCGAGAGGGGATGAGGGGGTTCAAAATAAATAATAAATAACATACCTGATTGTTGGGTCTCTCCTCTACTGTACCTCCCTTGTCTTTCCATGCCGGAACAGGGAAGAAGGAAGCATCTGGCTCCCAGGCTCCCCATAGACAATCACAATGCTGCAATGCAGCCTTGTGATTGGTCTGAGCGCCATCATTAGGCGCTCAGTAAGGGAACGGGAGCCTGGGTATGTTCTCCATGCAGAATGAAATGCAGCCTACGCGGAAAACATGCAAAATGCGCATGGTTGTTTGGCCGGCCCAAGAGGACTGGCCAAACATTCATGCGCATGTAGGGAGTGCAAACCACTCCTCCCCTGCCCTGCTCTGTAAGCAGAGCAGTCCCGCCCACCTACAAAGCAGCCGCAGCAGGGAAACATGAAATGATAATAGCAACAAGTTATTATCATTTTATGCTTACTTTATTGCACTGCTGCAAAGCAGTGGGGCGATGCCCCTCCGCCCTAGCAGAGGAGCCGCTACTCCGCTGTGCACAAATGAGGGATGGAGGTTGTTTTAGTTTTTGATTTTTGATGGGCCCCAGCTAAGTTGCATGGCGGCTGGGTAGAGGTTATACACCTCATAGAATAAGTGTTGATACAAGGGGGGTACCAGAATCCCGACGAGCAAAATGACTGCACCTCTGTGAGGCTCCAGCATTCCGAAGACAATATCCACCATCATCCTGCCTCATCTGGATTTATTTTGCCTTGCAAGGGGACAGAGCACTTCACTGATGCATTAGCAGATGTTATCAAGCCTTTCATGGTGCTTTTTATTGCCTGCTCATAGGCGGTCACTCTGAGTGGCCTCTGCTGCGAGGCAAACATGGCAGACGCTTGAACGATTGACGCATCCCGGTGGCTCCTTTCTGCAGTGATACGTGGCTGGCGACATTACTGACATTGCTCATCCCCCAATGCAGTGTAGGAAGGGACAGGAATGTGTTGTGTTGTGGGCCCTAGGCCCACATGCTACTTAATAAAGGAGGCAGGCACTCAATGTGCAGTTACTGAACTGGCCACAAGTACGTGCACCCGGACCCTTTTAGTGGAAGGGTCACGTCACAATTGGCGCCTGTAATGGATGGGTGTAGGGTGCAAGTGTGTCCAGCCCACGAGGGAGTGGCTGGCAAATGAAGTGCCTGCTCAGATGCTAGAACGTGTCCAGCATGACACTACATCCCTCCCAAATTTTGTTTAAACAAATTCCAACCGATGGAAATGAAATATACACATAGGAGACCACTTAGTCTTGAGAGGCAGTTAGCAGGACAATCGTGGACAGGTGCAGCTGGGAGCACCCGGGCATCCTGGCACATGTGCATAATTGCATAATTTAACCAGCTTCTACTGGACACGAAGGATGCATCTATGGAGCCCAGATTCCTTGGCAACCTGTCTGTCAGATTGATTTCCACTTACACTGTTGAATGGACCTGTGTTTTCTGGCGGTGATGCTGTTGGTTTCCGACAACCCGAACATGGTGCATCAGGAGTGTTGGTGGAGTTCTGCTCTTATCTTGAGAGCACCTGGGCACTATGACGACCAACTGGCGAAGACTGGAGTAGCGATGATGCTTAGGACGTCATACTCCCGGTCCTCCCGGTACATTATCGGTGGAGCTGCTTCCAGACCACCTCTCGTGCAAGGATCCCTGAGTGCAGGAATGTCCTTGAGGCCCTTATGTGGGGCCGCCACGATACCACATGAACTGTGCACAGCGTGGTGACTGCCTGAGGGCCACTGCAGGATCATTGACAGGATTGGATGACGTAGTGCATGCAACCACCAGGGTAGGTGACATCATGGTCGGTGTGCTTGCCAACAGGACACAGGGGCACATTTGCTATCAGATGGCCCTTGGACACTTAGCCTTTCACTGTGATGAGTCACCTCAGTCTCTTGGGGCTTTGCAGGTGCAAGGCTCCTCCCTGGTGATGATTTGCTCCTTCGCTGGACTGGACGATGAACATGGCAATGATGTTGTGGTTGCCATTGGGCCTGCATGACAGGTGGTGATGATTCGCCTGGAGTGAGGATGACCAGACGGACTTTGCAGCCACTTAACGCAGTGTCTTTGCTGAGGCTGTTCTTCAACCGTGACATCTGCAGTTGCGAGAAGGGATGCCATCCAACTTAGACTGCAGAGGCTCGGGAGTTAACAATTGCACTGGAACGAGTTGGGGAGACGCGGTTCGCACTTGCTGCGGCTAATTTTTCATTCTCCCATAGAGCTGTCTCCAGAGACATTGCTTCGCATTGGTGGCTGTCTTGCGGATGTACTCTTGGCTTGTCGTGGTAAGAGTCCTCGTTCTTCTCCTCTTGTTGGTCTTTCCAGCGCAACTGTGTTTGTCCGATTCTTCAAGGTGACAGAATTGTCACTCTTCTTTTCAGTTCTTCCTCCGGTTGCAGTAGCATGCACCATCTTCCAAACAGGCTAACATGGCCCAGAAACATTCAGTGGTCTCTGGATAATGCAGGCAAGACTTCTGTTGCTCTTCTCTCTACTCCCTACTGCGTGCTGGGTGGCCTTCAGCCACTTGTCTCAAGTGTTCCCTCTTCAAGCTCCTAAACCCGGCGTTCCCTCTTCTGTGAATGGCTTCCATGGGCAGTAGGATGATGTGGTAGTTGCTGGCCACCTGGAGTGTGCGACTCTCCTCTTGCCTGTATTGGGTCACTGCCAACTCCATCTTGAGGCATTGTGGGGAATGACACTCTTCTCTTCTTTCATGATGTTGAGTCGTGCCACATTCTCTTCTCCGTGTTGAGGTGGTGGTAGCTTGCCACTTGGAGATGTGCAGCTCTCCAGCCTGTAATGGGCTGATGTATGACTCATTTTTACGGCAGGGCGGGAGGACACTCCCTGTGCAGTCTTTGGAACACTGCGGGCCCCTCTTCCGGGATCTTCCTTTCCATGATCTCCTTGGTGCGTCACTTCAAAGATGGCAGGCAAATTCCCTTCCAGTGCTTGTGCCTCAAGGCTGCGCCATCGCGGCGCTGGGTCATGCCTCCTTGGCAGGTCAACGGTGACCATTTAGTGCTGGGGCAGCCGGCTGGCGCAGCTCCTTGCATGCAGCTGTACATTAGTTTTATTTTATGCCCCCATGGCATTGTCTCTGCTCTGGCAGCGGTGGGACGATTAGACAGTCTCTTTAAGGGTGCTCTATGCTGGCACCTTATGTGTCTGTTCCCACATTCGGTGGTGTCAGAGAGCCACTGGGAGTGTGCGTGCAGCGCACAGTGTTACTTACGGTGCCCCTTGTGCCTTTCGTGGGCTTGCTGGGTGGCTAGCTGAGCTTGGTGCCTTGTAGCTTTGCTGCTTTTGGGCTTAGCTTTTGTTGGACCATTGGCTGGGGCAGCTTTGGGATTCTTGGGGGTGGGGGTCTCTGCAGGGGTTTACACTCTCAACCCTTCTTGCAACAAGCAACAGGCAGACCCTGGGGTGTGTGGTGCTTTGCAGTTTTCACTGAGTCAGTCTCTGTTTCCTTTTACCAACGAGCTGTTCATGCACTTGTCTTGCAGTTTGTTTTATGGGGAGACTCTTAACAGTAGTTTTGCAATTGGGCTGCTCTCACCCACTGATTCTATTCTAAAGTCTATTCCGAATGCCTCTTTTACTTGGGAACCTTGTAGGAGTGATAAACAAGGCTCCCTTTGTGTGACAGGACGTGCTGGGAGCAGTGCATAGGAACGGCCAATAGATGGCGCTGCAGCATTAGTCCTAGGCTCAGGCAGCTTTCCTAACGCTGCGGGCCTGGTCATTCTCTCGGCGTCACAAAGGAAGGTGCAGGAGAAGTTAGCACTGCATCTAACTACTTCTCCTATGCCACATCAGCTCCTCTGACGCTGCAGGTAATTTCACCAAGCCGATGACGGCTTTCCTCATGCTGCGGGCGTGGTGCAAGCTGTGCTGAGGTGTGGTCTCATTAAGTTATCACTAGGTCTTGCCGTACTCGTGCTTGTCGGCAGTTCCAGTGCCTTGCTTGCAGGACGGACAGACTGCTCGAGGCATACCGTGCTTCACGGGCCCAGACACTGCTCACCAAGCCCGAAGACAGCTGCTTACACTGGCAGGTGGTTGGTGATGTTGCGCTGGTGTTTGTACACCCACCAGGTGCGCAACACCCATTGGGCTCACCGGGCTTCAGCCCCCCCCCTCCGCCCCCCCCCCGTCGCCTCCTCTGCCCGGGCTAAGATGACACGCACTGAAATGATGCAAGAAGGCTGCGCATCGGAGCCGAGAATGTGATTTTTTATTATGCATTCTGAGAGGCCCAGCAGCCTGAGCCAGACAGCCAGCCTCTGAACAGTTTCCTCGAGTGAACCCCCTGCCCTCACCTCTTGATTTCCTTTAGAGTGGCGCCGCCGAGGTGAAATCCTTGCCTGAAGGCAGGGATTTCACCTAAGCACTTGATGGGTTGTAAGCATGGGGTGTGAAGATGTGTACAGCAGGGGGAAGGCATGGCCAGTGCAGGTGACGCTTTTCTTTTGTATGGGAATTTCTGCTGGTGTCATAGCCCAGGGTTTGCTGTCTGTGCACTTGTATAGATGTGTATTCCATACAAGTGCACAGACAGCAAACCCTGGGCTATGACACCAGCAGAAATTAATTTTCAAAGGAAAAGCATCACCTGCACTGGCCATCCCTTTCACCCTGCTGTCTGTGTACTTGGATGGAATTCACATCCACTGCACTGCTCACTAGATTAATGGTGAACAGGGCCATGGAGCTTTCTATTTTCGCATCCAAGGGCAGCAGCGAAGAAGCAGAGGAGACCCAGGCAAGGAGAATCCAGGAGACCTATCTACTCTGAGACCTTCGAGGGGCTGGATGCCAGGACACAGTGCTGCTGATCAGCCAGATTCCACAGTATAGCTTTAGAAGAGCAGGCAGCCGTTTTTTATGGAAGTTCCAGTAACTTTAATGCATTTTTCAGCACAGCATTACCTACTGCCTGCATATCTAGGTTACTGTGAATGTTGTTCTTGACTTACATGCATAGAAACGTCAAAGAGGACAGTCCCCTCCAAATATGCAACTGTAATGTAAGTTTGTAGTGTTAATTTTTTTTGGGGGGTGCTAGTGGGTAACTTTAGAGTTCAGGGTGGGTGTGGGTTTTAGGGTGCCAGTGAGTAATTTTATGGTTCATGGTGGGTTACAAATTGGGGTGTCAGGGGTTAATTTTAGGGTTCTGAGCGGGTATGGGTTTTGGGGTTCCAGGGGGCAATTTTAGGGTTATGGGTGGGTATGGGTTTTGGGGTGCCAGGGGTAAATTTAGGGTTCAGGGCGGGTATGGGTTTTGGGGCTCCAGGGGGGTGATTTTCGGGTTCAGGGTGGTAATGGGTTTTGGGGTGCCAGGGGGTAATTTTAGGGTGTGGGGTGGGTATGGGTTTTGGGGTGCCGGGGGATAATTTTAGGGATCAGGATGGGTATGGGTTTTGGGGTGCCAGGGGTAATTTTAGGGTTCAGGGCGGGTATGGGTTTTAGGGTGTGAAGGGGTTAATTTTAGGGTTCCGCGTGGGTATGTATTTTGGTGTGCCAGGGGTAATTTTAAGATTCAGGGTGAGTATGGGTTTTGGGGGGCAAGGTTTTAATTTTAGGGATCACTGCGGGTATGGGTTTTGGGGTGCCAGGGGTAATTTTAGGGCTCAGGGTGGATATGGGTTTTGGGGTGCCAGGGGTAATTTAAGGGTTCAGGGCGGGTATGGGTTTTGGGGCTCCAGGGGGGTGATTTTAGGGTTCAGGGTGGTAATGGGTTTTGGGGTGCCAGGGGGTAATTTTAGGGTGTGGGGTGAGTATGGGTTTTGGGGTGCCAGGGGGGGATAATTTTAGGGATCAGGATGGGTATGGGTTTTGGGGTGCCAGGGGTAATTTTAGGGTTCAGGGCGGGTATGGGTTTTAAGGTGTGAGGGGGCATTAACCGATCCTGTTTATCTGCCATTTTAGCTCCGCCCCATTGATTAACATTAGCCACGCCCCTTCATTTGCCATGTTAGCCCCCCCCGAAATTAAGACCTAATTGCGCCCCTGACACCCACCATGCAGTAATCTAAAAGTGGGTGAAATCTGAGGCACGGGGCATAACGGGCTCTGCACTGCTGGGTGGCAGGGCAGGTTTATGTTTGCCAGAGGTAGTTAGCTTCGTCGGGGCTGCCTTGCTTGCAGTGCAGGCGTGCAGCCACCTCACACAGGCTGCTGCTGACTCGATAATCACTGTTGGCCACATGCATCAAACAGAATTGCATTCGCAAACGGTGCGAATCGCAAAATTCGGCTGTTTGCGAATGCAATTCTTTGTTTTGGGATGCATTAACCTTTTTTGTTTTTTCGCAATTTAAGAAATCGCAAATTATTTGCGATTTTCTTAAATGCAATGCATCATCTGAAAAAGTTTGCGAATTCGCAAATTAGAAGTGTTAAATTAGCATGAAGTCAACCTTCATGGTAATTTAAGAAAAGTTTCAAAAATGCACAAAAGTGCATTTTTGACACTTTCATTTTACACTCACACATGCCCTTGGGCAAAATTGCAAATTTTTAATGCATAGGTATTTGCGATTTCTGAATTGCAATTCCTTAATTTTCGCAATTTAGGAATCGCAAATACCAACAATGATGCATGTGGCCCTGTGTTCTATACTCTTCGCTCCTGCGGGTGGGCGTTTCACTCGCTGGTTTCTCTGACTTGCACAGGGATGGCAGGGCTGCTGGCACGCTCGCAGCTCAGGGTGAGTGAAGCATAGCCGCCAAGGTTTCAAATTGCTATGAGTGACATTTTCATAATTTCAGTGTAATTATGAGTGACATTTCAATGACTATGAGTGACTTTCTCGCAAACAAAATGAAGCAGTGAAGACGAGCGAATCATACAAATGTCAGAAATTACACTCATTTGAGCATAGCTGCTAATGTTCCAGATTGCTTCTGTGTGACATTTTCATGGATTCAGTGGATTTACGAAAGACATTTAACAACTAAATGCACGACAGATAGAGCTACACTTTCTTGTGGCCAAAATCATGCAATGAAGTCCATGAAAACAGACACATTTCATTCATTCATAATCTTTATTTCGGCACAATAGAGCCATAAAAGATACATAATACACAGTTACACAATACAAAATCCATACAGAGGAATACGTGATTTTCCAGATATCAATAACATGGTTAGGAAATCGTTACACTAAAATCATGATTTAAATTAATTTAAAAAGCACATTTCTGAAATCACACTGATTTGAGCAATAAGAAAGTCAAACTCAGTAGCATGTGCTTTTAAAGCAATCATTTAATTTTTTTAATAATCAGCACCTACCACTCCAACCTCAGCTTCAGGTGTGGCTGAACCACAAAAATCAAAGGGTTCTCTGTAACAAAAGAAACAACCCACTGAGCTATTTACATATATGATATAATATAGTTCATTACAATATGCTGGTAGACTTTCTTTGCAGTATGCATATAAACTCTCTGCTCTACTTAATAGAGAGTGAAAACAGCCATGAGACAAAAGTCTAACAGCTATCCAGCGCGGATATAATCATCTGCCTTATCTCTGACTAAGCAAGTCTCACAGTGCTGGTAAAATAAAGGCTGCTGCTTGTGGTACCACTGTCAAGCAAAGATATTAAACCCTTTAACTAAACTAGCAGTTTTTATGATTTATTAGTGCAGACAAAACTTGGAGATGGCCTGCATTTACAGCACAAACAGACAACTTTAGTGTACCCATTTACAAGGCGCTATGCTGTGCTGGAGCCCCCTCATCATACTCTTAATAAACATTTTGAATTTCAGGAGGGCATTATTAAATTACTAACTGACTTACCTGGTGTGGTCTCTTTATAGTCAGAATGATCCACTGAGAGGAGCTGCCTGCGAGTCACAGCGGAGATCGTTAGCCTGTCTCAGGAGAGTCAGACCGAGCCCTGCTGCACTTTAGCCTCAAACTGTGCCACCTGCTCTCACTTGAGACTCTCATGCTTGCGTGGAGAGTCCGGGGCACTAGTTGGGCTCTGACTGCCTGGGCAGGGCACAGCAACAGTATGTGTCGAGGTGATGAGGAGGTGAACAGGTAATGATCGATTCCCGAACACCGGCTGCAGAGGAACGGCAATTAATTCCTCTGTGCCTTGGGGCCCGGCTGGCGGGTAGGAAATTGAAACCTCCTGTCACAGCCTGGGACAACCGAAGGAGGACCTGATAAGACTCGGTAACATGATCTACAAAAAGTAGGTTTGGCGCTAGTTTATTTTAAATAGCTTCTTTGGCATTTGAAAGCCTTTGTTCCAAAGACCAATTAATGCACTTGGAGGTAAGTATGTTCCCCTGCAGAGTAAGTGGAGTTAGAGACGCGCAGCAGTAGCTGCGTCTCCCCGATCCTTTCTCCGTGCAGCGACCCTCCCCTCCCGTAGAGAGGGAAGCAGAGAGAGTGTCTCGCCGCGTCACGCCTTACCTGTTGTCTTACCTTATCTTTTGCCTGTTGCCAGGGCTGGGGGCCTGTTGTCGTGCTCCGGCGGTGTGGGCGCAGGTGGTGGTGCCAGGGGTTGGGTGCTGGAGCGCCGGAGTGCTCCTTCAGTGCCCCCTGTAGTGCCGTGCCATGGCCCAGTGGCTTCTTGGCGGGGGCATCCCGCTGATGCCGCTGACACAGTTCTTGTGCGCCGAGGATCACGGGCGCTGCAGGAGCTGCCGCATGAGCCGCGGGAGCCACCGCCGCTGCCCCCGCCGCTGCCCCCTTTCGCTTGCGGGCAGCGGGCGCAGCGAGAGATGGCTTGCCCAGCGCGAAAGCCTGTAGCGTAACGCGGCGACTTCTGACTCGATCGCGGCAGGTGCCGCTGGCCACTGCTCAACACCCGCCCTTCCAAAGTGCAGTCAGGACTGGGGGGGGGGGCACATCTCTGCTTGGTCGCGGTGCTCCTCCTTGAGCCACTTGGCTGCTCTTCTGGTTGAATGCGATCCCCCTCCCACCGGGACCCATGTAGCGCAGCTGGAGACGCAAAACCCCCTGCAAGTCCCTCGCATCAGCGCGGGGGAGCGTGGAGGGAGCTGCCTGTCACTTGGGGCACACCTGTAGGTGGGGGGGGGAAAGCACTGAAACAGACACCAACTTAGTGTGTTAAAGGCCGCTTTATTTGGAATCAGGTGCACCTACGCAATCAAACCCCACCTGGCCTGTGCCGAACAAAACTAGTACTCTCTAAATAGTAACCGCCTAACAGCCCCCCTCCACCCCCACCCCTAATTGTATCCCCAACATTGCAACAAAGTATCCACATCCGCTCAGCAACCTACCCCCAACTTCAAATGACCTTAGTGACCTTCCTGACCTCCGCTCCCCAACTGCCCCTACAGCCCCAGGTCTCCTGTGAATCCCCCCTTTTCTCCTAGGGAAACGCCACCCCTCTTGGCACCTGTTCCAGCGACAACCACTCTTGTACCCTAACTCAGGTGCACCCTCAACCAACAAAAGCCCCTCGCAACCCCCCAGAGGCCCACCCTGGCCAAATCCACCCCACGGGCACAGGGAGGGAGGGAGGGACAACAATTCACGGCGTACACCCCCGGCTGCCGTGTCACTGCACCTGAAATGGTGCCTAACACTACAAAATGGCCGTTTATATCCTCAGCCAGCCCAAAAACCGCCCAAGGAGCCCAACCAGCCCAAGGAGCCCAAGCTACGGGTGCCTGTCTGGGACACCTATCCCCCCCCCCCTACTGCCCCAAACATCCCCGGGTGTGCAAGCCTCCCCTTGGTCGGCTGCCCCCCCAAATCCCCCTTGGGGCACACCTGTAGGTGGGGGGGGGGGAAAGCACTGAAACAGACACCAACTTAGTGTGTTAAAGGCCGCTTTATTTGGAATCAGGTGCACCTACGCAATCAAACCCCACCTGGCCTGTGCCGAACAAAACTAGTACTCTCTAAATAGTAACCGCCTAACAGACCCCCTCCACCCCCACCCCTAATTGTATCCCCAACATTGCAACAAAGTATCCACATCCGCTCAGCAACCTACCCCCAACTTCAAATGACCTTAGTGACCTTCCTGACCTCCGCTCCCCAACTGCCCCTACAGCCCCAGGCCTCCTGTGAATCCCCCCTTTTCTCCTAGGGAAACGCCACTCGGAAGTCGTTTACGCCTTCCGACCCCCCCCTTAGGACTCCTGCCTCCTAGGATACCTGAGTACCCCCAGCGCTCTATCCAGTGCCTCCTTCAACTGCACTACGTACAGTTCCATGCCATATCTAGAAAGGTGTACCCCATCCTCCCTGAAAAAATACACCGCTCCATATCGCAAGTCCGGATGAACCATTCTCCCCACCCCTTCCTTATCACAGAAATCCCCCATCACCCGATTAATCTTCCGCCGGGCCCTGTCTATCGCACCCGGGCGCTCAGCACCCCTCCACACCCGCCTGGGGATCAATTCGGACCAGATCACATGGCACCCCGCCCAACGCTGCTTGATCTCCCTCAGGTCCCTCATCATCTGTTTTACCACCGCCAGCCCTTTGCACTGCACCAAGTCATTCTCCCCTAAATGAATCACTACCACATCCGGACACACTCCTGCTCTCACCACCGTATTCAACATAGGCAACAACTCGTGCCACCGCATACCCCCCTTGCCCCTCCAGTGACACCTATACAGTCCAGTATCCAATCCCAAATTCAATGCACGATGCTTGTCCCACTCCGCCTGCTCAGCCCGCTTGACAAAGGAGTGGCCCACCAAATATACATTCAAAACTGCCACCTCCGGCCCCGCCACAGCACCTGCAAAGAAACACTTATCAGGCTTCGAAATCACAAAGACGTCACCCCTTCTACCTCCCGCAGCCGCACGTACGTCCGGTAACAATCCGACTTCCACCGTCCCAGCCTCTGTATCTCCTCCTTCCCCCAACCCTTACGCGCCGCCTCCGTCGCCGCCCCGATCCTGAAGGAGTGGGTCCCAAAAGCCAAGGGGTCCTCGCCCAAGCCCCGCAGGGCGCGCCGCAAAACCCACAAAGCCTGCGCCGCCGTCACCCTGCCCCCACTACTCCTGCCAAAAACCTGCCCCGCCTCCTGGCTCCGGATCTCCATCAGCCGCCTACCCCACGCCGCGGGACAAGCCCCTTCCTGCACCCACGGGCCCAAGACCACCCATGTCCCCACCCCCCTCTGATCAGTTTTGGAATGCCGCAGCCGCACCGCCACTTCCCGCGCGCGCAGGTCCACGTCTTCCCACCCCACTCCTGGCGCCCCCTTCGTCCCCAACAATTCAGATACTCGAAAAGCACCATAAAAAAGCCAAGACATTAACGTGGAAAAACGCACCACCTCGCCCTCATCCCTGCACACCTCCGGCAGCGCGCCAATGAGTTTTACCAACAACGCCACCGTGACCGGACGCCGCAAGCGGACCGCCGCGCCCCTTTCCCTCGACCAACCCTCTAGCAGCCGGGCCCCCAGCTCCCCCGCCGACGGAACGTAGCCCCACCACAGCTTACCCATGAACGCAACAGCTGACAACTTGCCCGCGATGGTGACCCACGACAAACCCTTCTCCATGAGCCCCAACATGTAACGCACCACCTGCTCCTCGCGCTGCCACCGGTCCCACGCCTTACCGTGCCAGACCACAAGAATTCCTCCCAGGATTGCTCGTAAGATCTCCACGTTGACGCTGCTACGGATCTCTTCACCAGCTGGAAGACCCGGGCTCTCCCACCGACCACATCTCTCCCGGCACCGGCGTCCTGACCTCCTCCGCCGCCGTGGCTAGCCCATGGAACCTCTCCCACTGCGAACGAGACAAAGCATCCGCAATGTCATTGTCCACACCCGGTACGTGCCGTGCCTGAAAGAGGATGTCAGTCTCCAAGCAACGCAAAACAAACACCCTCATCAACTTCAGCACTTGCGGGTCTCTGGCCGACTGCCTATTCACCACCTGCACGACCGCCATGTTGTCCACACGAAACAACACACGCTTGTGAGCCAGCTCCCCGGCCCACACCGTGACCGCCACCACCAACGGGAACAATTCCAAAAACGCAATGCTCCGGCCGCCAGCCTGCCAGTGTGCCGGCCACTGCTCCGCGCACCACCGACCATCCCAGTAAAGGCCGAAACCGCCAACACCCGCCGCGTCCGAGTACATGGTAACGTCCCACTCCCAATCCTCCGCCGGCGCCATGGGCACTCCGTTGAAACGCTCCAAAAACGCCTGCCACATGCGCAGGTCCTCTTTCACTCCCGCCGACAATCTCACGTGGTGGTGAGGCAAAGCCAACCCGGACAACGCCAGTCCCAAGTCCGACCCGCCCGCACCACGCGGCAAGCAAAGTTCAAGTGCCCCAACAACACCTGCACCTCCCGCACCACCACCTTCTTGCATGCCAGCATGTCGGCCACCAGCCCTAACATAGCCGCTTTCTTATCGTCCGGTAGGCGTGCTTCCATGGCGACCGAGTCGAGCTCGATACCGAGAAAGGACAACACCGTACTGGGACCGTATGTTTTCTCTGGCGCCAGGGGAACACCAAAGTCCTCCATCAACCCGGCCAAACCGTCCAGCTGCCGCTGGCAGTCCGTCGCGTCGGGTCGCCCCACCAGGAAAAAGTCATCCAGGTAGTGCGTCACTGACTCCGAGCCTGTGCGCCTGGAAAAAACCCACTGCAGGAACGAACTGAAACGCTCAAAGAGCGAGCACGAGATGGAACAACCCATCGGCAGTGCCTTGTCCACAAAAATGCACCCTTCAAATTGAATCCCCAGCAGCTGGTGATCCGCCGGATGGACCGGGAGAAGCCGAAAGGCCGACTTGACGTCGCATTTTGCCATCAAAGCGCCCTTCCCCGCCGCCGTGACGAGCCTCCGCGCCACGTCCACCGACGAGTAAGTCACCGACGCCAAGTCCGCCGAGATGTACGCGTTCACCGACTCCCCCTCCGGCCAAGACAGATGTTGTATCAGCCGGAACTGCCCTTCCTCCTTCTTGGGGACCACCCCAATGGGGGAGATGATCAAGTCAGGCATCGGCGGCTCCGTGAACGGGCCCGCCATCCTCCCTTCTTTGACCTCCTTGAACAACTTCTCCCGCACGATACCCTTGTGTGCATTCACCGACTTCAGATTGTCCGCCCAGCGGGCAATCCGAGGGCCCTCATAGCCCAGGCGGAACCCCTCCCGAAAACCCCGACGCAGAACCTCAGCATCCTCCGCCCGCGGATACGCCGCCAACCAGGGTTCCATCTTTTCCAGCCTAACCGGAGTACGAGCCTTTGCCCAAAGCTCCTGCTCCCCCCCCACGCCCACCACCCCGCTGCCCCCCTCCCTGGGGACCTCCGTGCCCCTGCTGGTGGCCCGGCTGTCCAACGAGCCCCCAGCACCGCTGCGCCGGGTGCCGCTTTCCGCAATTCGAGCACTCATGCCTAAAACGGCAAGTTGCCCGCCCGCACGACCCCTTATTGAAATCCCAACAGGCCCCCAGCGCGGCCTGCCCAGTGGACTCACCCCGCCCCACCCCCCGGGTGGGGCGCGCGGCAAAGGGGGGGGATCCCACTGGCAACCCACTGGCCGTGTAAATGGTGTGGCCGAATTTGGCCCCGCCCATCGTCTGCTGGTACAAGTCCGCGTCTAGCTCCCCCCACAATGCTTCCGGATCCGCCGCCATGCGCGCCCGAAACTCCTCGTCATAGTGCGACCATGCGAACCCGCCGTACGTCACCTGGGCCCTCCGCACCACATCCATGTATTTCATGAGCGCCACGGATCGGTCGGGAAACTTCTCGCAGTACACACTTGCGTAGATAAGGAAAGCCGCCGACCAATTGTCCAGTGTCAACGGCACCTTCGGACGCCTGGCCAACTCCTGCTCCTCCTCCTTCGACCCCTCCTTAGACGTCAACTCCCGGTGGAGAAGCTTGAGGATGTCGACGTACTCCCCCTTCCAAATTTTCTCCTACGTAGCCAACGACAGGTGCGCTCCCAGTGGCTTCGTAATGCCCATGTATGGCAACTTACGCACCGGCACCACGCAACTCTCCTTCCCGCTCGCCGCCTCCTTCCCGGCGACCGCACCCGTCCCCTCTCGCGCGCCGGCGACCGCGCCCGGCCCCTCTCGCGCGCCGGCGACCGTGTCCGACCCTTCTCGCGCGCCGGCCACCCCGTCCGCCGCGCCATCCGTGCCCACTCCGGTGTCCCGCACGTACCGTCCCCGCACCAGCCTCCAACCCTCCGCCCCCTCCCCCCCAGTCCCCACTGAAACCTGCACACATCGCCGCTTACCACTCTCCGCCCCGTCTCCCGTCTTACCTGGCGTCAAGGTCGGCGTCCGAACCGGATCCCGCCGCCTAACCAGTTGAGCTGAGGGGGCCGACACTCTCGGTGCTTCCTGCCTCGCCGGCACCTGTAAAATACTGGCAACAACATTACTCTCCCCCCTGTCCTCCCTGATCTCCCCTTCCTCCGCGGACTCCTCCTCCGCCACTTCAACACAGTCCCGACCCCCCCATGGGGGGTCCACCCTGCTCAAGCCCGCTCTCTCCCGACACACTCTCATCAATTCACCCAAATCCACACTTCCACGCCGGTCCACTCCACTAACGCCTGGTTCAGTCATTTGTGCATCCGCAACCACTCCCCTGCCCCCGGCGGCCGTAACAACCCTTCGGGGGGGGCCGGCGGGGCTGACCCCCGCCGCCATCCACCACGCTCCATTGACAGGTCCCTCGGTGGAGCGCGGCCGCCCGCACTAGACAGAGCCGGCCCATCCTCTCGGTGGAGTAGAGCCGCATGCTGCTCACCCGAGCGCCTCGCAAGCAGCTCCTGCCAAGGGAAAAAAGTGGAGTCCAGCATACCGGGGTGAACAAACCCGCCATCCCCTCCCCACTCACCCCACCCACTCTCCCACCCCAGCGGCGCCCCCCGTCCCCACCCCGCCGAGTGACCGCCGTGACGCGAGGGAACCCCTCCGCTCCCCATGCCCCACCCACCCACACTGCCCCAGCCCCCGGGGCCACCCCACCCACCGGACCCCCAACTAGGCCCCGCACCCCCGCCATGCCCACCGTCCCAGCCCCCCGCCGGGCCCCACACCCCCCCCCACATCCCCCCCTCCATCTCCCCCATACCACCCAACATCTCTCGGCCCCCCCCCCACCCCCCACACGCCCCCGCCCTTCCCGCTCTCCATGCCCCCCCTCCCCATGGCCCCCCACTCCCCCCCCTCCCCTGCCCTGGGGACGACACTCTCACCCGGCCCCCCACGCCCCCACCCCCCTCCGACCCCGACGAGCTCCAATCCAACTCTGTGTCCGCCCCCCCACCCATCTCCTCCACCTCAGTTTCCTCCACCACCTCAGGGGACCCCGCCCCCCCACTCCCTCACCCCCTCCCCCCCCTCCATGCACTTCCTGGTTCAACCCCCCCAGCACTCTCCACCCCCGACCCCCCCGCCCCCTCAGCACCCGACCCCGCCAGTACTGCAGACACCCCCTCCCCCCTCGGCCTCCCACCCCTTCGTCACCGTCAATGGCCGCCCGCACCCCCTCCCCCCCCACCGCCACCGGAGCCTGTCCTCCGCCACCCTCCACGAAATCCAGGGCCTTCTTCTGTACCCCCCGCTGGCCAGCCTTCTTACCCCCGCCTTTTCCCCCCGCCTTCCGCGGCACCGCCGCACCACGCTGCTTCGCGGCCTTCGCGCCGCCGCCCCCAGCCCCGCCCCCCCTCTGTTCTACCAGAGCCGGCCGCGGTCGCGACCGCGGCGGCTCGCAGGCCCACACGGCCGCCGCGGCGCCGTTGGCAGCGCGCCGCGGCGGCGGCCTCACCTGAAAGTCCGGCCTCAGCACATCAAGCCGGCCCGCCTCCCCCAACAGCCGCAACGCCTCCGCAACTCTGGGGTCCCGCTCCGCCATCTTCAACCACCGCCTCACGCTATAAATCGAGCACACCGACGCTCCACCGCCTGACACCAGCGCCGCCTGACACCACGTGACCCAGGGACAACAATTCACGGCGTACACCCCCGGCTGCCGTGTCACTGCACCTGAAATGGTGCCTAACACTACAAAATGGCCGTATATATCCTCAGCCAGCCCAGAAACCGCCCAAGGAGCCCAACCAGCCCAAGGAGCCCAAGCTACGGGTGCCTGTCTGGGACACCTATCCCCCCCCCCCCCTACTGCCCCAAACATCCCCGGGTGTGCAAGCCTCCCTTTGGTCGGCTGCCCCCCCAAATCCCCCTTCTCCAGCACGGTGGTGATCATTAACGCCACTGCAACGCTGCAACGCTGGAGACACGAATTACGCTACCAGCGTGGTGGAAGTAATAAATACTGACAAATACTGTTTCTAAAGGCCAGAATTAAGACGCATCTTTCTGTCTGTCTTTTGTTTAGCTGAAAACTGCAAACGCCATTTGACCTCGGAGGAGCCGCATGGCAGTATTCATTCAACGTGGCCAAAGCAGCATAAGTAGCATCTAAGCATCTAAGCACAATAATTACCGTGCTCAGAGACTTACGCATCGTTAGTGCAATCATAAACATGAGAACAAGAAACTCAAACCTGCTACAACATCAAGAGAAGCCTCGCTCCATAAGTCAGCAAGACGACAAAAAGTAAAAATGCTCTACCCTTCGGGCAGAGGGATGTCAAAATTGGGGTCAAGTCCTAAGAATGGCCCCCTGGAGGCCGAGCAAACAGGAGACTCGCTATCAGCTCCAATACTAGCACCTGCAACTCCATTAGGAAAGGCTTCCTCTCCACATGAGCCCACGGCTAACAAGAACAGTCTCAGTCTCGGCTCTAGAAAAAAAACAACTAGCACAGACAGCAATTGAGACATAAGGGAATTTCTGCTCCATACAACGCCAAACTAACCACGTTCAGGACAAACCATCAGTATTGCAAGTCCACCCACAGGCGCCTGTAACATAACTTTAGGACCCCACTCACCTAGGCCCAAGGCTATCCCACTCTCGCCAGAAATAATCATGGTTCAGGGGAGCATAACAGCACAAACAACTACGGTACCAGTCATGTCTACCCATAATAGCCCACACAATTCAGCAACTCAACAATTATGGGACATGCAAACGGGCCTCACGGCTAATGGAGCGAATGGAGCGAATGGAGCTAATGGGGTTAACGGAGCAAACGGGGCCAGTATAATCAATGCTCATATAATAAGTCCAAATGCAGAACCACTAGAAACATCAGAAATCTACTCCTCAAACCATAGTGGCCCTGCACATGACAATGATCATCTGATCCCTAGCCCTCTCAATGGGGGGTCGTGGAACAAGAAACGGAGCAGAAGCCGCCCATACTTGAAAACCATTTAGCATTAATTAATGATGCCCTGACCTCAATGGCAAATGCCGCAATAATGCACGCAGGCAAACTGGACGTTCAAATAAACATTCTACAAACAGTTGCGGGCTTGATTTCAGGAATAGATTCCAATCTAGAAGATTTGAGTTCTCTGATCCACAGAGCTCAGGCAAACACAATACCAACAGTCAAACAAGAGGGCTGTGGCTGCAGTCCTGTATTGCTCAACTTAGAAAAGCTTCCAGAGATAATGAATACACTAATTGAGGACCTTAAGGAAGAAGCTAGCAGGCAACGGAACATTGTACACTCCCAGCAAAACACCAAGGATCTTATAACCACTAAAAGCTTGCAAAATTCACAAACCAACGATAAAGAACTCCAGCAAGATATGACTAGGGCAGTGGCCGAGTACCCATGCAGAGCTAAAGAAATTGCAATAGAAACCAGCCTCCACTCTGCCAAAGACCAAGAAATCAAAAACACTTCGAATCCGGCAAGCTCAGATACTCACCATCTTTCCCGGAAAAACAAGAAAAAATAAAAAAAGCTGAACAAACAAAGAAAAAACAAATCCAACAATAATGGCTCCATTCAGCAGTGGCTTTTTGCCGGAAAATAAGGAGATCGGGGTTCACACCGTTAATCAATATGAGACCAATATTCCTCCACTGATTCAGAATCTTAATGAAAACACTACATGCTCAGTAATACAGGGTAAAACCAACCTCGAAACTAACTCTGCCGATATTGCGGATGACCGCACGGACCATCGATTAAACTCTGTGGATATGAGGAAACAAAAAATCAGCTGGTGCTCCAACCGCCTACAAGGACAGCAAGCCTGGGGTGGAAAGCACGACTTACAAAGAATCCAGGAACCCAACTTAAAGAGTCCCTCGCTGAATAAACCGGTGGATAAAAGTTCAGGCAGTATGAATCGAGATACTCTAAAAATAAATAAACAAATTACCATCCTAACACCGGGCCACATGGCATCTCAAGTTAATAATAAGTCTACCGACTGCAGAGAGATGGAACCTACGCCAACCACATCACTGATCGAGATGAAAGCCCAGCAGATGGTTGCCAACTCAAACCGGGCAGAGGTTAATGTCGATACCCTGGCACAGAAAACCCTAAACGACACAAAGGGCCATGAACCGCAGGAGGCTATTATCCAACAAAACCTGACTTCCACAAATCACGAAGACCTGAAAATACTGCTGTATCCTTAATATGTCTCACAGGGCAAGTGTGATATCCTTAACCGCAGCAATCTTCTAAAACTTTGTGCCAATATCCCAGGTCTAGAAACCATAAAAACAACAGACATTGAGAGTGTCTCCTTCCTTTCCCAGGACCAGGCGAGAGCAATGAGACCACAGAGAGGCTTTTCACTAACTTACCAATGGATGAGGTCTTAAAAAGAAACAAGAAGCAACTGTAAAACTGGGGCATAAAAATCATGACCCAGCCTGCTCTAAAATACCCAATGCTCCTGAAACACAGTAACTTGAAGGAACAAACAGCTTCTCGGGAACTGAACACTCAAAAAAAGTCACCCATGAACGATTCACTTTATTTACTGCCACCAGCAGTGTCCATTCTTCACGGGACTATAAGCGGCACAAAAATAAATGTAATAAGTGACAGCTCAATTAAATTAACAACAAATCTGGGTCAAGGCATTCGGTCTTGCTCAATCAAGGGCAATACCAGCGAAGACTGGTCTTGGGTGTCAAGGGCCTTAAATCCCAACTCCTAACACCTGTCCCACTGCAAGCAAGGAGACCACACTGCATCTGCCAAAAGATGGCCCAGCCAAGCATAGTAACTCGACGGTCAGTACTCAAAGCGTAATCATCACGACCTGGAACGTAGCGGGGATTTCAAAGTTGTGCAAAACCCAGCGACGTTGGCTTTTTAGAAGGAGCCGATATAATTTGCACCCAAGAAACGTGGGCAACTAAACCAACATCAATAAGAGGCTACGCTGAATACTGCAAACCAGCTATTAAGGACAACATATTTGGAAGACCTTCTGGAGAGATTTCTATATACATCAAGCACTCCCTGAAAATACAATTTACAGAAATAAAAACAACATCATGTATGTTTCTGGCAGGCATCCTGAAAGGCCTATCTACAACTAACGGTCCGCTCCCAATACTCTTAATTAACGTTCATCACAACTCTCATGGGCCAGGTGCCAAGGACATGCTGACCCAGCTGATAAGTCAGATAGAAAATCTTCTCCTACAGTTTACTCCTATGGAATCAATTATCCTTGGGGACTTTAACACACATAACATAGGGGTCTCTGTAGCACAAAGCAACCATTCTATGGCCACAGATGTCTTCAACGCCCTGATGCACTGTTATAATCTGCTAACAGCCCACTCTCTGTTTTTAAGGGACGCACCAGGGGCATGCTGCCCTCCTACATACAACAATCAAACGACAATAGATTATATCCTATTAAGCGGACGGATACAAAATCTCATGGCAAACTATAAAGTAGACCAACGAAATGAAAGCGATCACGCCGCCCTAACGATCACGTTAAATCTCACAGCAGACACTCGCCACACTTTACGATGTATTGGGGCATCAAATGGAGAAGAACTGTTTATACTATCAAGAAGGATCAAATGGGGGCCAGTGCCAATTAACAAGTTTGAGGAATGGAAAAAAATATGGTCTGTCTGTCAACAGAGCGAAAACAACAGGGGCGCCATAGACGAATGAGATCGGTCCGCCCGCAAATTAGCTTCACTGCTCCAAGGAGGCACAACAAGCAGAATCCCTCCATATCCATCACACACTTTTGGATGCATCCCAGCAATTAAAGAGAGTGCCAAACAATTAAGTGCCAAACGTAAGGCCTACCAGAAAACGGGCTCAGCATCTGCTAAAAGGCAACTCAAAGAAGCCGCAAAAATTTACTTGACGGAGGTCTGGGCCGCGAAATGCGAATGCATTGAGGCGAAATGGCTGAAGATCTTCGACTTACTGAGACCCTGCAAGTCCCAAGAGTTCTGGCAATATCTAAATACCCTAACCCAAGGAGTCAACCATAAAGAGAACTCACTTGACGCTGGCACCTGGGCCGCTCGTGTGAAAAAACTGTACAAAGAGGATGGAAGAATAACTGCCGAATAAAGACCCTAACGAGGGTGGAGAACTAGACAGCACTGCCCACACCTCAAAAACTTTGGATGACCAAGCGCCTCCAGGAAAAACTGTAGTTCACACAACCTTAAAAAAGATCAGACACAATGGGGCACCGGGACTCAACGGCCTGCCTGGCTCCCTCTTCAGGGCCGACACAGATTTCTGGATGGACAACCTGACCAAGTTATATGCTGAATGCCAGTTCATGGGGGACGTTCCAGATTCCTGGAGAGGGTCGCTATTGCACCCAATACATAAGAAAGGGCCACAATCTAACCCACACAACTATTGCATGATTGCCCTGCTTGACATTGAGGGCAAGGCCTATGCAAGCACCCTTCTTGTGGAACTTTCAAACTGGGCCAGGGTTTCGACCTGGAGCATCAACAGTCGACAATATAACAGTGCTCTCATATCTAGCTCAAAAAGCTGTGGCACGACAAAGCCTGCCGCTTTTTGCTTGTTTTATTGACTACTCTGCAGCTTTTGACGGCGTAGACTGTTCCATCCTCTGGCAGAAGTTGGCACGCTGGAACATCGATCCATCTTTACTACAAGCCATTCACTCATTATACTCAAGAACCTGGGTAAGAATCAAACTTTCGAGCGTATCTGCTACAGGGAAAATTGACACGGATCGCAGCCTAAAGCAAGGGTGCGTTTTAGCTCCGATGCTTTTTAATCTATACACCGCAGACATGGGTCAAGCCCTGACTGGAGCCACATTAGCAACACCTAGGATTGGGCACCCTAAGATTCAACTAATGCAATACGCCGATGACCGGGTACTCCTAGACTATACTAAAATTGGCTTACAAAAAGCACTTACAGCCCTGGCAACCTACAATGCCAAAAATAAACTGGTTGCCAACCCATCCAAATCAAAAACAATAATCTTACCTAAGAAAATCCTAAGAAAAAACTGGTAAAATGGAGGCTAGGCCAGCTGACTCTGGATTTCACACAACACTACAACTACTTGGGAGTTTGGTTCAGTGAAACAGGTCGCCCAGGAGTCCATCTCGATAAAATGCGTATGAAAGGGAAAAGTATCACTTACGCCCTCTGCAAGCTATATGCTACTCTACACAGCCCAACAACAACGGCTATCCAAAGAGTCTTGAGGGTGAAACTAATACCATCACTTAACTACGCACAACAGGCATTTCCAGGGAATCTAGTGAGAGACCTAGAAAAAATCCCCTGCTTAGCCTACAAAAAGTTATTTCACCTACCCGCATGCACCAGGAATAATCTACTGTGGTTAGAATTTAACCTGAACCAACAAAAGCTGGAATAGATGGCCTCTCTGAGCAAATATTTGTATCTCACCATGGCGGCACCAGAGAATACAATGAAGTCTATTATAAAAAGTATCTTTCTGGAACCCGGCAATTCCTGGTCGGCCAGCCTTTCCACCGCCAAAGACGTTTTGAAACTTGCAATAGAAAACTGGGACCCCAAGATAATCAAGTATACTGCTATCAAAAGTACAATAAAAAACAAGTCCACCTTTGCTCTCGCACTTCAGACCTGGAATCATTGGAAACAAGAGGCTTTCACGAGTCCCAAAGCCTCCCATACACAGATTACAACCCCAAACTTCATCTCACACAGCCGGTAGGGAGACAAGCCCTACACAGGATCGTAGCGTTTAGATTACATCCTCTCCCCCTTAAAGAATCATACCCCTCTAGGTCGACAAAAATGGCGATCACGGAGTGTCGGCTCTGAAAATACAAACGTGAGACCTTGGGCCATATCCTATTTTGCTGCCCTGCCTTGCGCCTAGATCGCAGTCTTTACCTCAGGCCCATCTTGCTACAATGGGGGACTAGAACTGTAAAGGAGGCTGTTCATCAACTGTACACATTGGATACAGTGAAACATATGGCTATGTTTGGTAAATTTGTACAACAGACTCGTATGAAGCTGACGGTCACTCCCAGCTAAGTAACTGGGCAAGTACCTGTGTTGAGCTTCTATACCATCTGGAACTAACAGCTTAGCTCAATGAGAGCATGCACAACTGCTGGCCGAGTTAAAAAAAAAACTTTCTTGGACTTAATGATCATTGATTTTTAGACTTTAGATTTTATTCACAATGTTTATGGTTTTAATCGTTCAAGTTTTAATAATGGAATGTTCTTTTTCTACTTCGTTGTTTTTTTTTTTAAACAGTTCTTTATTGAAATGTTTACACTTTTTGATCAGCCCACCCCACCCCACCCCCTCCACCCCATACAAGCATTTAAAAAAAAATCATATAGACATACATATGCATAGGTGGGTGCAAACAAAATGAAATCTATATTCGTGCTTGATACAGTAATGTTTATGTCGTAGTACTATAAGATTTGGTTAAACAGGACGCTCTATCCATTGTGTAATGGGATCCCATGTTTCTAATCCTTTCTTTTTCTTGTTCCTACCCTTCCTGCTGTATATAGCGATCTCCTGGCTATATGTTGCTAGCAAGCATGCCCGCCATTGCTGCGATGTTGGGGGGTAAGGGCCTAGCCAGACCGATGCCAGACATATTCTAAACACTGCCATCGAAATAAACAAAAGTCCCTTTATTATGTCAGGTTGAGTATTCCCATCTAACCCCAGTATTATTTCAGCAGTTGATATCTCTATTCTTGTGTCAAAGATTCCTGAGAGAAAGATAGAGATTTCCCGTCTGATGGTGCTAAGTGTTCTGCAAGTGGCGAACATATGTATGAGATCTACTTCGGGCATCGCACATCTGGGACATTGTGTCCCTTTACCCGTACTCCATTTGGCTATTCTATTGGGTGTGTAATATGATTGGAAAAACGTTTTATAAAATTGGGCTTGTAATTTTGTTGACATTAATAGCGAATGTGAATGTTCAAGTGCCCTCTGGATTGAGGTCTCTGATATCGCTAATTTGTTCTGCCATTTATGGGTATGTTTATCCAGATCGTCAGGTAAACAGGCAATTAAGCTATCATAAATTTCCCCAATTTTGACTCTATTATTTTGAACTATTCTGTCGATTATCTGGATATTCTCAAAGGCAGCGCAGCCTCCCCCTTTTTCATTATAAAATCTCTAATTTGCAGGTATTTGAAAAAGTCTTGATAATCTAGACCAAATTTGTTTTTTAAACCTTCAAATGAGCTAAAACCAGTTTCATTATAAAATGAACCAAATTGAGTGATACCCATCCTGACCCTCCGCAACATACATGTGTCCGTAAAAATCTCTGGGAGGTTATTATTTCTATTGAGGGTCGTGTAATAGGAGAACCATCCAATCCCAAGAAGTTTACGTACTTGGTTCCATGCAATATAGATTCCTTTTAGTGTTTTGAAGCATACTTTTTTAAAATGACAATCATAAGTCAATCGCCACAGACGTTCTCCCAATTCTTTACCAAGGATAAGTTCCTGCGGAGTTGGGACCCCCCTCTCTTGATCAGGGTATCTACTTGGAGTTAATAGTGCTCTGCTATATTTGAGTATTGTGGCCCACCAATAGGCTTCGTTGTTTTATTGTAATGGTTTTGAGTAACCACACAAATAAATTCATTCATTCATTCATTCATTCATTCATTCATTCTGTCACAGCCTTCGGGGAAAGTACGGAAAATGTGTGAATGAGCCGCCCTTGCCCTGACACCTTATAGATTTATATTATGAAAACCAATGCACTGTACTTTCCACTACCTGGAAGTGCTGCGCTTTAGAAATCACACGAGCGCCTGACTTAGGCTTACCAGAGAGCAATTTTAACTCCGTGCGCAGTGATGATAAGATCAGTGCCTGCTGGTGCCGCGCTTCATTCTAACACTTGGCGCCCGCCCCATAACAAGTGGCGCCGGCACCACAACGTCATGAATGTGGTGATTAATCTAGCTGCGGGGCGCATGTCTGGTGAATTTCGGACACATTGTAGCAGCATATAGCTGCAGGCTCGCCCTCAAGACTGCAGGTATCAGGGTGCAGAGCGCACTGCCACTACAGAGACACCAGCTTTACGTTAATAGTTGCTAAGGTGCAGGTTTACTTAGTGCTGCTGACGAGGCACTATTATGCTTGACTTCGCATTTCAGTGCGATGATGCAGACCACCACACTGAAATGCGTTAGTCTATCGGGTACAAGTGGTGGCTATGGGTGACTTCGAATCAAGACCCTTCGAACTCCCCAGGGGGGTCCCTCAGGGATCCTCCCTTAGCCCCACTTTATTTAATATCTACGTATCCTCTCTTGCCCCAGTGATTCGATCCTTCGGGTTCGAGCTAACATCCTACGCAGACGACACCCAAATCGTGGTCTCGGTGATTCCAGGGAAAGAGCAGGGGGTGGCTGCAAGGTTTCAGGACTGTATGTCTGCAGTTAGTTCCTGGATGGCCAAAAGCTACCTAAAATTAAACTCCTCTAAGACCGAGGTGCTTATTTTTGGGTCAAATACAAATCTCTGGAGTTCCAAGTGGTGGCTACCAGATATGGGACTCCTGCCATCTCCGGTACAAAAGGTGAAGAATCTGGGAGTCATCATAGACCACCAACTCTCCTTTAAACCTCAGGTCAAGGCGCTGACTTCCTCCGTACACTGTACTCTAAAAACCATTAGGAAGGTTCTGCCTTTCTTACCAGAGGGAAGCAGAAAAACGGTGGTGACGGCACTCGTACTTTCACGCCTTGACTACTGTAACAGCCTCTTCTTAGAGGCACAACAGGGGGTGCTTGACAAACTTCAGGTTTTACAAAATGCAGCAGCCCGCCTAATTGGGGGCTTGACCAAATTTTCATTGGTTACTAAGGAACTAGAAAAGTTGCATTGGCTACCGATGAGGAAGAGGATTCTGTTTAAAGCCCTCTGCATTGTCTTTAAGGCACTGCATGGCTTAGGCCCAGTGTTTCTTCAGGATCATTTTCAGTGGTACAGACCAGGGAGACAACTTAGGTCTGCCACTATGGGACTGATTAAAACATCTCGGATCAGGAAAGCACGCTGGGGGGGTAGGAGCTTTGTTGGGGAGCAACAAAGGCATGGAATTTACTCCCTCCGGCTCTTAAATTAAACACTAATCTGCTAGCATTTAGAAAAAAACTCAAAACATGGCTCTTTACCCTCTAGGCCGGGAATCTTATACTCAGGGAGTTACCACTTTAGCGCCAGGACACGGATTGGTATTTGTGCGCTCTACAAGTGTTATAAATAAATAACGCATGATGCGTGCTACTTGGCAGAGTTGGTGAAGTACAGTAATTCCACAGAAGAGTGAGGAACATCTGAAGATCTTTAGGAGAAGTGTATTGGAGCAAAGAAACCCCATGTAAACATCAGGGACTGCCACTCTCCAACTGACAAGGAACCACAGAATGTCATAAACCCCACATTCCATCATGCTACATGACACATGAGGTAGGAGGGAAAAACAGACTAAGACATATCATAACACATCTCCCTTCTGTCAAACACAAAAACATGGTAAACGAAGTAAACACAAGACAGACACAAAAGGACAACCCAAAACAAGACACACCACCCACCCCCTCACAAACAAAACAAATAACAGATGAACCAAAAGCGAATGCATCAACGAGTTACATAATCATTTAGCCATTTTAAAGAAGAAACACATATTTTCTTCCAGTCCAAGTTACCATAAGACATGACAGTATTCTTGTTACAACATTTCTTTCCAGTAAGCATTTCACAAGGAGAAACCTTTGAAGGTTTTGACACGTTAGTTGAAAAAGACAAATCTGAAATAGAAGGTGAAGAAGTTTTACATGCCCTTTGAAACAAAGCAATTCTTCTGGGGAAACATCCTTTACAACGCAACTTTTACCACGCAGTGCCTTTACGACGCAACTATTACAACGCATGTCATTACAACGCATAGCGCTGGGGGGCGCTCTAGGATAGGGAATAGATTTAATTTACTATCCAACACCTTCCCTACTATCCACGGGGACTGGAGTTGGAATAGTAAATTAAACTATTCACTGTCCAGCACCCCTAAGGACTATGCGTTGTAAAGGCATGCGTTGTAAAAACTGCGTTGTAAAGGCATGCGTGGTAAAAGCCTGCGTTGTAATGTCATACATCCATTCTTCTGACATTCCAAACCTGTATATTGTCCAAATGTACCCAATTTGTGACCAACCAACATGATTTTGTGAGGACCTCGAAAGTTTAAAAGACCATGCCTGACACCACCAGGTTTCACTTTTACTAAGTCACCCACTTGAAAGAAAGAATCTTTGGGAGAATAATCATTGTGCTTAGAAGAAGAAGGGACTTTTCACAACCAAGAAGGACATAGCTTGATGGAGGGTTTCCTACGTCTCATCATGTCAAAGGGAGTTTTCCCATTAGCAGGGTTGGGTGTGGTGCGGTATGCCCACAACATGACTTTAACAGCAAACTGTACATTCTGCCCAGCTCTGTTGGCCAATTCCATCGTGCCTTTGATTAATCTATTTATTCTCTCAACTTGCCCATTTCCTTTTTTTTTTTTTCTTTATATCCTCATTTGCGTACATGGCTCCAATCTATCAAAACAAAAACTGCCACAGAGCAGATAATCAGGCTGTGCCTCTGTACTGTCTCAGCGTCGGCTGGCAGGGATAGCATAGGAAGGATGGCGACCCAATCCCAACAGTAACTGCTGGCAAGCCATGAAACTCTGGCGTAAGGGCTATTTTGTTGGTCGAGAGTGCCCGAGGTACCAGAGCCCCAAAAGCGCCGCTGCGAACTGCCGCAGAGCCGCCAGAAGGTGAGCCATGTCTGCATTAATCATTGGACCTGGGGAAAAAAAAAAAAAAACAGGCTCAACGTGACCACTCCAGCTGGTTCCAAAAGGCTCTCTTTCCCTGATTCCCTCCCTTTGCCAGATCGAGTTTTGAGATCTGGAGGATTGAAGAACGCCATTCATAGAAAGTGGGCGGTAAGGCGTCTTTCCAATGTCTGCAAATTTCCCTGCGCGCCGCCAGAATGGAATAAAAGACCAGGTTGGAGGCAGCGCTACGGGACTTCCCGCTCAGACCAAAGATGACTAGGCCTAAATCTATGGAGATGTGAGAATCCAGTATCGATGACAGTTTGCTACTTATGGAATCCCAGAGGTGGAAATTTGCGGACATTCAAAGAACATGTGAATGTCGGATGCCGCCCCCAGACCACATCTAGGGCAAGAGACCGGGCCTGTCAGGGAAAATTTTGACAGCCTCTGCGGGGAATAGTAAGCCCTATGCATTGTAAATAGATGGTTCCTTCGGAGCCAGGCTGGTTTGACCAAGTCCCACAGCACCCTACATGAAGTTGTCCAGAGTTCTTCCACGTCTTTTCCTGGCATCGACTCAGCCCATAGTAACGTTGGAAGACAAAATTTGCCATCTGCTTCCTCTAAGATCATGTTGTACCAAAGCGAGATCTCCTTCTTTACAGGGGGTTTATCCATCAGACACGCCTCTAATTCACTTCCTCCCCCTATAGGTAAGCTGCTGTTCCGCGAAGACTGTGTACGAGATGCCTGAGCCCAACTTGAGATTTGTAAATATTTGAATCTTGAGAGTCTAGGCCAAACTTTGTTGACCAAGTAGTTCCATGGAAGTAGAGATCCATCCATAAACAAGTCGCCCCAGGATACAATTCCAGCCTCTCTGAGTGGTAGTGCTAATGCATCTTCCGCCCAGGCCGGGGGGGCAGGTAGATCCCATATAGGAGCTCTGCTTGAGTAATAGCCTAGTTTGATCAAGTGCCTCACTTTATACCACGTATTGGCCATCCCCTGAAGTACCTTCAGCTTTATTTTTTTTTTAAATTTAGGGTCCCCGAATTTAAACAAGAAACTGCCCTGTCCAACTCCCTCACAGTTCAGCAAGGTGGAAAACATAAGGCCCACGCCTGCCCCGGTTGGTATTTTCAAAAGCATTCGTGCATGTGATAACTGAAATGCCCATGCGTAAGCCTGGAGATCTGGGCCCGCCAACCCGCCCATCTCCCTGAGACGCCTTATCTTCTTCCAAGCAATTAACTTGCCCATTTCCTTGTGGGTTGTAAAGAGATGTGCAAGTGTGCTTCACCCCCAACTCAGTCAAAAACAATTTCATCTCAGAGGGCACTAATTGTGTGCCATTATCAGTGAGTAACTTAAGATGAATACCTTCACTTCTAAAACTGTCCTCCAAAAAAGCAATAGTGGACTTAGAGGAAATGTTTGTGACAAAAACCACTTCAAAACCATCGTGAGTTAGCATCCACCAGGACGGCTGCAAAGCGTTCTTGTAAAAACATGAAAGGACCAATGAAGTCAAAATGTACTTACTCCCAAACAGAGTAATTTTCAATCATGTGAAAATATGAGTCTTTGATAGAACCACCACCCAGCTTCAACCTTTTTTTCTGAGTTCTTTCAAGCAGTACTATTTCAACCCACCTTTTAGCATCAGCATCCATCCTGAGCTACCACAGATTTTCCTTGAGCCTTTTTGATGTAAAAGCTTGGCCCAAGTGACCTCCATGAGCCAGAGCAATTAATTTGGATCGCAACAAGACAGGGGGAATAAAACACTCACCCCTGACTATAATGGTGTCAGGATTCACAGACAATTCTTCAACAATTTTGGAGTATGGTCTTATTTCATCAGGATACACACTCTCTCATCACACCTTGAGCAATCATCTTATGGACAGCAATTATAGGAAGGTGGATATCTGACTATATGGTTACTCCAACTTTTTGCCTAGTGTTTAGCTGGTTTTTGACTTAGTTGGCCTGGATTCCTGCTATTCAGGGCCCCTGGCTATCTGCTCTCTCTGTAAAATGGGCTCAATGTACTTTAGGTACATATCTGGGTCACCGTGTGAGCCCCTGTATAGTGTACCATAGGTACCCAGGGCATAGGTGCATCCAAGGCCTACCAGGGGCTGCAGCATGTATTATGCCACCCCTGGCTGGCCATCCAAACTGACACCACAGGCTGATCACTCAGCTTGAGCAAGATCGTGTAATCACCCCTTGCTTAGATATAGTATACCTATATTTACCCTTATATATAGACACATATATACCTGTAAGTCACTCCTATGGCAGGCCTTAACAATCCTGGAGGCAGAGTGCTTGGTTTTATGTGAGATGGTGCTCTAGCATGAGCTGAGCCTGTCTGCAGCTTTCAGAACCATGTCCTTATAGCTGTTCTATGATATAGCCATACCATATACTCTTAAGCGCATTATAATCCTCGCGGTTATTGCTAACTTTGGTTTGGCTTTATCAAAACATGTCGTGCAAGGTGTCTTACGCTTTGGAATACTACCCCCCCCACCCCCCACCCCCTGCCAGTTCTGGTGGCGTGGGTAGCATTCCACCCTTCTAGAGGGAGAAGACATGTAGTTACTGCTTTACCCGGTTAAAGTTAAACAGAGCCTAAGCATCACAAAATGGATGCTGCTGCCACAGATACGAGTCTGACCTCCTGCTGTTGGACGAAACTCCGGCAGGGGAGTCCTGGACAATAGGTTTCCTGCCTTGGGAGATGCTAGCACCTCCCCAGACAGACTTTAGTGTATTGGGGCAGGGTGGGTTGAAAGAAATGAGTCACTGCCTGGGGCACACAAGGTGCTCCATGCATAGCCCGGTTCAAACCAGTTGCTGGGCACTTCAGCCCCAGCTCTGGTGCGAAACTGGACAAAGGGAAAGGGGTGTAGCCACCCCCTTCACAGGTTCCACCCACAGGAGGGACCTAGCAGGTAATCCAGCCCCTTAGTTTAGTATAAAGATAGGAGATGAGTCTAGAGACTTTAGATTTATCCTAGAAAGAAACTCTGACATTAACTCTTGGACCTTCAACGTTCCATATCGACTGGAAGACTGAAGACATCTCCCTTGTGGTCAAGGAGTGACCACCCTGTGCAAACAGGCACAAACAGTAACTTGCCAGTTTTCTTTGTTGACGCTCCAGCCGGATCCCAAAGACTTAGTGATGCAGCTTCTGGACTTCCAGACTTCTCTGACTCCGACCCACATCCACAGCAAAGCTGAGACCCATGGCGGACACGAGAGACGTGGGACCGGACATCCTGAAGTACCTGCTTTTTACTACTTGTGCAGCTTCTGAGGCGTCCTCGAAGTTGTGCATTGGGGATTGAGAAGCCCCAAACCCGAGCAGTAAGTGCACCGAAGCTCAGCCCTCCACACTCCATGAGTGCCACGTGGAGCCTGCGACTGCATTTCTCCTCGACGTGGTTGCTAGCCCATTGGCTAGTGGCCCTCCTGAAGACATCCTTTTGAAACACCACCGCTTGCCTGGTTGCTCTGGGCTTGCTCCTGCTTTCCTGTAAAGGGGAAGCTCCCCAGACCTTGCTGGTCCGAACAGAAGCCGATCTTCTCCTCCTGCTTGGATTGCCTTTGCTAAGGCTTGTTGGGTCCAATCCGGGTACCGACAACACCAACAGCTAGATCCTTCGTGGGACGGTCCGTATCCAGCTCCTGGTCATAGTCGACTCCTCATGGTCCACGTGGCTGCAGAGACAAGCTTCACATCGCCTGGTTCCTTCCTGGTCACTGGCTAGTGACCCAGACTCTGTCCCCTCTGCTTTCAGGTTCTTCACTGCTCCGAACCACCCTGGATCCATCCTGACATCTTCCTCCTGGTCGGTTGCAGCACTTTCTTGCAGCTCTCCATACGATTGATCGGCGAAACCCGACACGAAAAAACGCCTATGCACCCGGCTTCCCTGGGTGAGGTAACTTGAGTACTCCGGTGCTCCCGTGGGTAACAACTATCCAAGTGTCCTAGATTAACAGGGTTTTCCCGTAGTCTACCCGGAAGTGTCCGAAATCAACTACTTTGTAACTTTTACATTCCCATTGATTCTCTATGGTAACTCGCGTGTGTGTTTAGACACTGCACACGCATCCTGTGGGTCTCCTTCTTCCAATCCTTTGGTTGACCAGTGTAGCCCTAGCGATCTCCTAGGCCCTAGGCCTACTCACCTTTCCTGAAGTGGTTCTTATACCACTTCTTTAGTATATGGTTTGTGAGGCCCCTAGGGCAGAATTGTATTTGTGCAACGTAAAGTATGCCTATTGAGTAACTTTTGCTGTATCTCGAACTCTGACCTCATAAAGAGTGCAGAGGGGTTGTGTTAGTAATAAATACATATATATTTGATATATACCTTGTGTGGTGTCTTTTCATTTGGTATTTAAGGGATTGTAATTGGTAAAACAATTGGCTTCACATGCTCTCTGAAGTATTAGCCTAAGACTGCTTTGTCCATGCTACCACTAGGATAGCTGGTCTATAAGGTTGACTTTACAACCATCACCATAAGGGTTGTTTGGACTGGTGCAAGGTGCTCACTAGAATAGTGAACATCATATACCAGGCCAACTTCTCACAGCAATGAGTTTGCAATCATTGTCTGAAGCATCCAACCATTGACGCTGAGAAATGGCAGCATGTGCACCATCTATACTTGCAACAATCTCTTCTGTGGACACTTCACCCCCTTCACACATTTTGTCAGGAAGACTAGAAAGACAATCAGCTACCTTGTTTTTCCAACCAGGCAGGTACTCAATAGTAAAATCACACTCTTGAAGTTTGACGGCAAGCCTAGCTAGATGAGCCGTGCAATTCTTAAAACCATTGGGTGCAAGAACTCTTAATAAGGGTTTGTGGTCAGTTCTTAGAATTACTCTGGAATCCCAAATAAACTAGCAAAAATGAGAGGTAGCCCAAACAGCTGCCAAAGCTTCCCACTCTATAACAGAATATTTTCTCTCTGTGCAAGAAAGAGAGCGGGAGGCAAAAGCTACAGTTTTTTCAGTGCCAGAATGTACTTGAGAGAGAACAGCACAGATACCAACAGCACTGGCATCTACAGTGAGGATAGTTTCCAAATTGCACTGACAAGGGGCCAAAACGTTTGCGTTAGAAATTTCATTCTTAATCGTACAATATGCTTTTTCCTGAGACTCACCCCAAACAAATATTTTGCCCTTTCCTAAGCAAAAACCCGTAATGATTCAGATTTGGTAGCAAAATCTTTGACAAATTTCGAATAATATTCGACCATCCCCATGAAGGAACGTAACATTTCCTTGTCAGTAGGTGTTTGTCCATGAACTATGGCACTGACAAGATTGAGTTTAAGTCTAACACAGTAACCTAAATATTCAACTTCAGTAACCAAGAATTTACACGTATCCTTGCGTAGTGTGAGACTAGCTTCTAACAATTTATGAAGGACAGTGCACAAGGTGTCATTATGGGATTCAATGACATCACCAAAAATTAAAATGTCATCTTGAAAGAAGATTACATTGTTGACACCAGCCAGAATTTTAGTGATGGGGCTTTAAAAACGCTTGCTGCTGACGACAAACCAAAGGCAAAAGAAACACTAACTCTGTGATATTAGGTAGGGGAAAACGATCCATCACTACATTCTGATTCAGGGGACTGCCACTCTTCATCTGACAAGGAACCACAGAATGTCATAAACCCCACATTCCAACAAGCTACATGACACATGAGGTAGAAGGGGAAACAGACTAAGACACATCATAACAGTGAGGGTTGTATGGCAGTGGCTGTCTGGGCCTGAGTGCAACCAAGGTCTTGTGCCGGCGTCTGTCTCATTAGCTGAGCCGTTGGTGGGTGGGCGACTGGGCATGGGGGCAGGGAGCTCCACAGGGCCTTTTCATTCTGCCCTTTTTGTTGTCCTCATGCCGAATAGCCTCACCGATCACCCTGGATTGGGGGCAGCGCTCTATGCCTCCCCGTGGGGGTCAGGGCGCGTTCTTTGTCAGACTTCTCTGATAGCACCACTTGCAGGCTTCTTCCTCAGGCAAGCTATAGCGATGGTGCCTGTGTGCAGTTACCTTCCTCTTTCATGGCGGAGGGCAAAAGGCAGCACGGCGTATAGGTTCTGCTTCTCAGGTGAGTGCCACGCGCTGAACAGGTGGGAAGCGGGCTGCTTAACTTCGCTGACACTCCAGGTGCAGGTGGGGTGCAGCCTGTATTTCTTTAATTGGCTTTTCGGGGCCAGCCTCTTTCCCAAGCACCTTGTGGTGCGCTTCAGGCCAGGTGGGCAACAGGGCGCTAGCTTCTTTGCCTCTCCGTGAGGGGTGACATGGCACTCCCTCCTTGTGGCAGTGACTGCCTTAGGCTTTGTGCATCAGCGGTGTGGTTGCTGGGCGCTCATTGATGACTCTGCAGGGCCTCCATTCGCCGACACATAGTCATGGCTGACCTCACTGCCTTGCAGCAGGTAAGTAGGCGGGTCTCACTATCTTGGGACAGTGCTGCTCCTTTCTCCACCTCCTGCCAGGGCAGACAGTGGCACGTTGGGGTAGGTCATTGGCTCTTTGTTGGGCTATGCCCTCAGTGTGGTGCACCATCACCTCTTCCCCCAGGCAGATGATAGCGGAAGTGCCGTTGCCAATTTCCTCCTCATGCACGACTGATGGCCGCATGCAGCATGGCATGGGAGCTCTGCATCCTCGTCGCCAATGTTGTATTGGGGGCCCTAGTTCCACATGCTACTAAATAAAGGATACAGACACTCAGGGTGTAGTTACTAAATAGGCCACAAGCACGTGCACCCTGCCCCTTTTATTTGCAGGGTCACGTCACTTGTGACGCCTGTGATGGATGGGTGTGGGGTGCAGGTATGTCCAGCCCTCGAGGGAAAGGCTGGCATACTAAGTACCCGCTGAGACACAATACCATGTCCAGCATGACACTACAGAGTGCACCCCCTGCTCTTGCGGCGGGTCTCTGTTTGGGTCCGCAGGGAGTGTTGCTAGGACTTCCGGCTGCCACGATAAGGACAATTGGATGCCCGGCTGCGAGGGACTTCCCGGCTGCCTCTACCATCTTTAAAAACGCTGGGCCCTGGGTAACTTTACACAACTATACTCCGGCTGGTGAGTGCACAGACTATGCCTGATTTTTACTATCTACATTGGATGATGTGGCACTTTTATATAATTATGGAGCTTAACGCCGGGCAAAGTTGAAGCTAACTAGGAGCATTGCAGTCTTTGAACTGCAGTGGGGCATTTGACACTTGTAAAGCCTCAACGGAGATCTCTAATTGTTGGCTGGAGGTGCTGGCCTTGTAAATCCTAAAGTGGATGTCCGGTATATGAGCCTCCTAAACTGCTGCCCAGTTAAGGCTTCCGGAGGACACATGATACATTGTTTGTAGTAGAGGATGCTTCAGAAGGTTCTCATGCTACTTGACCCCATGTGGTACACTATTGTGAGGGCCCGAGACTGAGATAAAAACCCTCACTGCATAAACTACAATTGCAGAGAGGTTACCTGACTTCGATGTTGTGGTGGATGAGCGGCCTGGGATACTGGGGCTCAACTTCATTTTCTGCCATACTAATTTGCATGCATGAGACTGTAGACTACGGGGAGACCTGAGTCTGCTTGTGCCTCCTGGTGACACACTAGTGGGGGTGAGGGCAGGACCAGGCTTCTGTTTGGCCACGGGTGAGTGATCTCAACTAAGCATGGGCGTAAAATCCGTTCTGCTCGCGGATTTTGCGGATTTTCGGTAAATTCACAATCCGCGAACTCTAGCGAATTTGCCAAAAATCCGTCAATTCGCACGCGGCGGATTTTTTTGCTTGGAGATCCAATATTGCGGCGCGGGGCGTGGCGCACGGCGTTCACTTTCCGTCATTCAGCGTTTGCCGAGTTGTTTTTCTCGATATTTTGTGAGTGCTGCGCCATTTTGGATCTTGCTGCGGGATCCCGCGGGAGTTGGCGCCCGCGAATACGTAATCGCGGCTTGCCACCTTACCTTGCACAGCACCCATCGCGAGAGTTCGCAATTGCGAACACGTAGGTGCGGCGGGCAGGAACAATCTTGCACTCGCGAAATAGAGATTTTGCAATTCTGCACAAGAAATCCACCAGCAAACAGCATAAACCTTCAGAAAATGATGATTTTTATCAGAATCACTCCTCAGGTTGACATTTGCCTGCATTTTGTTTTGCAAGGAGTCCATTTTTTTTGGGGGGGCGGGGAGGGGGGGAAGTGCCTAAGCATGGGCGTAAAATCCGCTCCGCTCGCGGATTTTTCGGATTTTCGGCAAATCCGCAATCCGCGAACGCTCGCGAATTTGTCGAAAATCCGTGAATCCGCTCGCGGCGGATTTTTTGCTTGGTTGCGGCGCGCGGCGTGGTGCACGGCGTTCACTTTCCGTCATTTTAGCGTTTGCCGAGTTGTTTTTCTTTGCGAGTGACGCGCCATTTTAGATCTTGCTGCGTGTTCCCGCGGGAGTTTGTCGCCCGCGAATACGTACTCGCGGCTTGCCACCTTGCACAGCACACCTCGCGAGAGTTCGCAATTGCGAACATGTAGTTGCGGCGGAAAGGAACAATCTCGCACTTGCGAAATAGAGATTTTGCAATTTCGCACAAGAAAATCACCAGCAAACAGGATAAACCTTCAGAAAATTATGATTTTTATCAGAATCACTCCTCAGGTTGACATTTGCATGGCCTTTTTTTTTGCAAGGAGTCCATTTTGGGGGGGGGGGGAGGAAGGAAGTGCCCCACAGTCTCCAACTTCCTGTTCCTGTCCAGCAGGCTCCTCCCAGTGCTTTGTCCATCTCCTGGTCACTTTCATTTGGATCTGGAGCTGGAAGGATTACTTTTTGTGGGTGCTGCTGGATATTTGGATTTGAGGCCTTTTTGACTGTCTTTGGATCACTTTTGGATTAGAAATCAACTTTCACAAGTAAGTTTGTTTGGGGCATTACAGTTGCTGCAAGTACAATTTTGGAACTTTTTCAGAAAATTAAATAAATTATATTGTGGGTAGCCACAGTATCCAGTAGGACCAGGGTTGGTTATGGGTGCATGATACAACTGTTTTGTTGAATTTAAACACCATTGAGGCCATGGATGGGCTGGGATTGTGCAGATTTTATTGTTTTTTGTCGTTTTTTTGGGCCTGCTGGTGTGGCCCTTTGCCCAGGGGTGGTGAGTGTTGCATGGGCCTAGTCTTTCTGTGGGGTGTCTTCTTGAATTTAAACATAATTGAGGCCATGGATGGGCTGGGATTGTGCTTATTTTATTGTTTTTTGTCGTTTTTGGGGGGCTGCTGGTGTGGCCTTTTGCTTGCCCAGGGGTGGTGGTGGTGCATGGACTGAGTGTGCCTGTGGTGTTGTCTCACTCTCTTTGATGTAAACATCATGGATGGCATTGGATTGTGGTGATTTCTGGCTGTTTTTCTGTTTTTTGGGGGTGTACTGTTGATGTGGTCTGGCCATGTGGGTGGTGGTGGTGGCCATCTTGAGTGCTGGCTGGTACAGGCAGCAACATGTGCTTGGGGTGTAAGGGGGCCATTTTGAGGAGAGGCAGTGTCTGAGGCCTGCACTTATTTTGCCTACTTTTCATCCCTTATGCCCAGGGGTAGTGAGTGTTGCATGTGCCTAGTGTTTCTGAGGGGTGTCTTCTTGAATTTAAACACCATTGAGGCCATGGATGGGCTGGGATTGTGCAGATTTTATTGTTTTTTGTCGTTTTTTTGGGCCTGCTGGTGTGGCCCTTTGCCCAGGGGTGGTGAGTGTTGCATGGGCCTAGTCTTTCTGTGGGGTGTCTTCTTGAATTTAAACACCATTGAGGCCATGGATGGGCTGGGATTGTGCAGATTTTATTGTTTTTTGTCGTTTTTTTGGGCCTGCTGGTGTGGCCCTTTGCCCAGGGGTGGTGAGTGTTGCATGGGCCTAGTCTTTCTGTGGGGTGTCTTCTTGAATTTAAACATAATTGAGGCCATGGATGGGCTGGGATTGTGCTTATTTTATTGTTTTTTGTCGTTTTTGGGGGGCTGCTGGTGTGGCCTTTTGCTTGCCCAGGGGTGGTGGTGGTGCATGGACTGAGTGTGCCTGTGGTGTTGTCTCACTCTTTTTGATGTAAACATCATGGATGGCATTGGATTGTGGTGATTTCTGGCTGTTTTTCTGTTTTTTGGGGGTGTACTGTTGATGTGGACTGGCCATGTGGGTGGTGGTGGTGGCCATCTTGAGTGCTGGCTGGTACAGGCAGCAACATGTGCTTGGGGTGTAAGGGGGCCATTTTGAGGAGAGGCAGTGTCTGAGGCCTGCACTTATTTTGCCTACTTTTCATCCCTTATGCCCAGGGGTAGTGAGTGTTGCATGGGCCTAGTGTTTCTGAGGGGTGTCTTCTTGAATTTAAACACCATTGAGGCCATGGATGGGCTGGGATTGTGCAGATTTTATTGTTTTTTGTCGTTTTTTTGGGCCTGCTGGTGTGGCCCTTTGCCCAGGGGTGGTGAGTGTTGCATGGGCCTAGTCTTTCTGTGGGGTGTCTTCTTGAATTTAAACATAATTGAGGCCATGGATGGGCTGGGATTGTGCTTATTTTATTGTTTTTTGTCGTTTTTGGGGGGCTGCTGGTGTGGCCTTTTGCTTGCCCAGGGGTGGTGGTGGTGCATGGACTGAGTGTGCCTGTGGTGTTGTCTCACTCTTTTTGATGTAAACATCATGGATGGCATTGGATTGTGGTGATTTCTGGCTGTTTTTCTGTTTTTTGGGGGTGTACTGTTGATGTGGACTGGCCATGTGGGTGGTGGTGGTGGCCATCTTGAGTGCTGGCTGGTACAGGCAGCAACATGTGCTTGGGGTGTAAGGGGGCCATTTTGAGGAGAGGCAGTGTGTGAGGCCTGCACTTATTTTGCCTACTTTTCATCCCTTATGCCCAGGGGTAGTGAGTGTTGCATGGGCCTAGTGTTTCTGAGGGGTGTCTTCTTGAATTTAAACACCATTGAGGCCATGGATGGGCTGGGATTGTGCAGATTTTATTGTTTTTTGTCGTTTTTTTGGGCCTGCTGGTGTGGCCCTTTGCCCAGGGGTGGTGAGTGTTGCATGGGCCTAGTCTTTCTGTGGGGTGTCTTCTTGAATTTAAACATAATTGAGGCCATGGATGGGCTGGGATTGTGCTTATTTTATTGTTTTTTGTCGTTTTTGGGGGGCTGCTGGTGTGGCCTTTTGCTTGCCCAGGGGTGGTGGTGGTGCATGGACTGAGTGTGCCTGTGGTGTTGTCTCACTCTTTTTGATGTAAACATCATGGATGGCATTGGATTGTGGTGATTTCTGGCTGTTTTTCTGTTTTTTGGGGGTGTACTGTTGATGTGGACTGGCCATGTGGGTGGTGGTGGTGGCCATCTTGAGTGCTGGCTGGTACAGGCAGCAACATGTGCTTGGGGTGTAAGGGGGCCATTTTGAGGAGAGGCAGTGTCTGAGGCCTGCACTTATTTTGCCTACTTTTCATCCCTTATGCCCAGGGGTAGTGAGTGTTGCATACTTGCATGTCCCTAGTCTTTCTGTGGGGTGTCTTCAATGTAAACATCATGGATGGCATGGGATTGTGCTCATTTTTCTGTGTTTTGTCGATTTTTTGGGGTGTATAACTGAACTGATGTTCCTCTGTCTTCCATTGCTTTTAGGTGCACAAGAAGACTCAATAGAACCACCAGTGCCAGGAAGAAGTCCTGCAGCGGTGTGTGCAGCATAACGTCACGCGACGTCACGTCTGGACACAGAACCCTCTGCAACTCGTGCAACTGCTGCCTGCTGACCTGCTCTGAAGAAGATGGCCCCAAAAAAAGTAACCCGTAGCTCCTCTAGCAAGAAAGGTGCCAGTAAGGAGCAGAAGAAGCAAGTTACCAAGGACACTGGTGTGCCGCCCGCCCCTTTTTTTGTGAGTAAAAAAAAAAGTATGCCTGCAGCAGCTGCAGCGGGATCTGCTGGGGACCAAGCTGGCAGCAGCACCCCCGCTCCATTGGGCTCAGTGCCACCACCACCACCACGCCAACTTAAGTCCAAGCCCTTGAGTGCTGCAGAGGCAGCCAGTATACTTCTTCAATCACCATCGACCAGTGATGTTGGCTCATCGCAAGAAAGCAGCAGCAATGTCCCTCAATCAACACAGGTTGTTGTAGCTCATCTGACGAGTGTTGAACAACCACAGCGGCAACAACAATCACATGTGCAAGTACAAGCCCAAGTACATGTGGAAGGAGAGGCAGCGCAAGGAGATGCGCATGCAGAGGTGCATGGAGGGTCACAACAAGTGCCCACAATAGTTGTTCCTCCCGAAGTAGGGGCACATCAGGAAATCGACAATCAAGGCGAGGTATCATTTGAGGAAGCCACTCCTCCTGATGATCCTTCATTGTCTTCCACAACCCTAGCAAGGAAGAGATCAAGGGTGGTGTCTACATCCTCTTCAAGCACACCTCCTTCTGATGATACGGATCAAACTTGGGAACCAGCACCACAGCCGTCTGAGAGTGAGGCACACCATGATCCAACAAAGGTACTTAAGCGTAAAAGGAAGCTCGTCCAAAGTCTCAGACTTATGGAGTGTGATGAGGCTCAACAAGAAGTGGCGGATACTGCTGCTGATGAAGACTCTGCCAACGACGACCCAGTCATCATAAAGGTCACTGCAGCCCCAGCGGGCATGCAGCAAACAGACATTTTGACCCTAGCCCGAAGAGCTGCTGAGCGTGATGATGATGATGATGATGATGTTGTCGATGAGGAGGCAGTGGAAACACCACAATCATTGGAGTTAAGTAGTACACCAACTCGTCCCGCTTCCATATTTCTTTCTGGCAAGAAGAGACCTCCGTCAACCTCGACCTTAATTAGTGGCGGTGAAAGTGCAAAACGTACAAAAGTTGGGCAATCCAGATCCTCCACTTCATCTGGCATTAGCTTCATGACCACCACCACCAGTATCGCCGCCTCCTCCATGTCCCACAGACACTTCAAGTCCCCCGTTTGGGACTTCTTTACTGTTTGTCCAAAAAATCCAAAGTTTGCCATTTGTACCATTTGTAAGCAAGCAGTTAGTCGTGGTAAGCCAGGTACCAACTATGGTACCGGAGGCCAGAGAGGTCATCTTAGGAGACAGCACACTGTCAAATGGTTTGCGCACCTAGATGCGATCAAGAAAGGCCAAATTCAAGGAAACGTTGATGTTTCATCTGATGATGACGAGCAGGAAGAAGACGTGTCAAACACTTCCCTTACACCCAGTACCCCTGTCAGCAGCACACCCAATGTGAGGCACACTAAGAGTGTTGGAGCGAGTGAGACACCAACGCACAAAAGTTCACCAGCGAGCAAAATTGGGTCAACGAAGTCATTATCAGCCCGTAAATGCTTGGTCCAGGGCAACATTAGAACAATGCTTACTTCAGACGTGCCATATGAACGCAACCACCCACTGACGCGTCTGTATAACACTAAGCTGGCTAAAATGCTAGCTGTGGACCTTCTACCTTTTTCTTTTGTAGAAGCGGTAGGTTTTCTTGAATTAGTTGCAACGCTCTGCCCTAAATGGAAGGTTCCGAGCCGGTTCTATTTTGCCAGAGTTGCGGTTCCAGCACTACATGAAGATGTGCTGCAGGCGATTGGGGCAGCTTTGCAGAAGAGTGCTGTTCACACAATACATCTGACAACAGACATGTGGACCAGTGGCCCAGGCGATGATTACATGTGCATCACTGCACACTGGGTCTCTTTTTCAGGTGTTATAGCAAAGCTAAACGCAGGTGTTGACCCGGACCAAGTTTTCAAAGCTGCTCGGAAACATGCAACACTAGCCATGTTTGCCTTGGAGAAAAGTCACACAGCAGAAAACCTTTTGGAAGAGTTTGACAAAAAGGTGTTGTCAATGCTATCCCCCCTAAAACGCAAGATTGGTTATGTTTCCACGGATAATGGCGCCAATGTAGTTAAGGCCATGTCACAGGGTCACCATGTTAGAGTGCCGTGTTTGGCGCACTGTATCAACCTGGTAGTTCAAAAATTCTTGAGTGATAAAGAGAGTCCAGCGTTCGAGGTAATGGCCACCTGCCGCAAAATGTGCAACCATTTCAGCCATTCTTTTAAGGCCCGGAAGCATCTGCGGAGACTGCTACTTCAACGTGGAATGCCAGTGAAAGCACTCATCCAGGAGGTGGCAACACGTTGGAACTCAACCTTCTACATGCTTGAGCGTCTGCATGAGCAGTATACGGTACTCGATCACTATTTCTTGACAGAGGCTACATCTCAGAAGGAGGACCTGCGGATGAGTAAGGCGCAATGGGCCATAGTTAAAAGCCTGACAGACATGCTTCGTCCTTTTGAGTTCTTCACGCGTGCAGTCAGCCAGGAGGACTGTAATTTGGGAAAAGCTATCCCATTGTTGTGCATACTGGAGCACCAACTGATGGCGGTTTCTTCTGAGTTTGAAAAAGATGAAAAAAAAAAAAACCATTTCATTTTGTCTGAGAAATTATTACATCGCCTACGTGGTGATGAACGTCTTAAAAACATCAACTCAGATCAGCATTACATTTGTGCTACTATTCTGGATCCACGCTACAAAAAGGCGCTGGCAGACAACGCATTCTTTCCTTTCGCTGATGCAGATGTTCAAAAGTACAAACATTGGTTAGCCTGGTCAGCCAAGAGGTTTGAAAAAGAACGGCAGGTTATTGAAGGAGAAGCCAGTACATCAGCATCAGCATCAGCAGGCCATCCGCAGTCACAAGAATCCACTTCTGCACCTGTGGCTGGGGCACAAGTGACCTCTCAGCCGTTAAAGACACCGGCAACTGGATCATCTGCACCACACACAATGACAACACTAACAGTGGCTGGGGAGGAGGATTGGCTAAGTTTGATGGGGTATGGTTCTCTAAAAAATGTCACAGGCACAGCAAAAAGTAAGCAAAGTGGAGGAACAGTTGATGACCTTGAGTCGATGGTGCAGGACTATCTGAATGACTCAACAGTGGTCTTTCTTAATGAGGAGCCATTGCAGTATTGGCATGGCAAAAAACAATTGTGGCCACAGCTCTACAACCTGGCTATAAACTATTTGTCTTGCCCACTCGCAAGTGTGTCTTCTGAACGTGTTTTCAGTGCTGCTGGTGGCATTGTAACTGCCAAACGGAGCCGCCTATCGCCCAAAAATGTGGAGCGGCTGACAATGATCAAGATGAATCAGCACCTCATACCACCAGATTACAAAGTGCGAGAAAGCACGCCACATGAAGACGATGAGGACAGCAACGTAGATGAGGGGATTTTTTCTCTGTTCGGTGCCACTGACCTCATCCAGCCTGAATTCGCAGAGTATGATGACGAAATCTTGTTCTTATTCCCTGACACCGAGCCCTGAAAATGAGACAATCAATCAAGAACTTTCTTTTTCGTCCTTATTCACTTTTATTCCTGTGTGCTTTGTGTCTCTCTTTCTTTGTTTTGCACAGTTAATTTAATTCAAACTTTAATCACCTAATCCCAAAAAGAAGACCATCATCAGTACTGTCTTCACTTGTTTGCTTATTGATTTGAAGGTGCCGCAGTCTACATTCCTCAGGTTCACAAGTTCTGAAGAACATGCTCCTCTATCCTCCTCCTCCAGACTGCGATTTCCCTCCAAGCAGAGTGCTGGATTACGCACAATGAAGAAAGACTCAGCACTTGTGGGGGTGTTGTACTTCTTTGCGGGTGAGTTGACGGTTTTGGGCCCATTGCTGTGAAGCTCTAATAATGGACAAAAGTGTTTTGGACCAAATATGAGGTGAAAATTTCTTGCCGTTTTTGCTGACTTGCTTGCCTTTGAGGTGCTCTTTGGCGGGGTTCCGGGGGTTTGTGTGTAATTTTTGGTGTCTGTCGAAGCACTGCTGCGACAGTCTAATCTTGATTGCATTTGCTTTTCAGGAAATCCGTGGTGGAAAACAGGAGTTATGATGATTGATGATGACCTAGCTGCACAGCGCGTTACTTTGGACCGAAGGCCGAGAGATATTGTAAGTATGAGATTTAGCTTTTTCGCTGTTTGGGGGTGTTGTCGGGTGTTTTTTTGCGGGTGGGTTGGCGCCGGCGGGTCTTGCCTGGGGCATTCCTGGGAAGGTCTAA
Source organism: Lissotriton helveticus (assembly GCF_964261635.1). Classification (NCBI taxonomy): domain Eukaryota; kingdom Metazoa; phylum Chordata; class Amphibia; order Caudata; family Salamandridae; genus Lissotriton; species Lissotriton helveticus. Next base: position 181,450 of record NW_027611917.1, read on the forward strand.
TACCGGATACAAGTGTTTTGGACAAAATCCATAAGGAACAGCCTTTTTTTTGCCATTTCTTCAGACATCTTGCTCAATGTAGCATTTTGGGGGGCTTCCTGCTGTTCGTGGGTGGGTTGCGGCCGGGGTCTCTGTCGAAGCACTGCTGCGACAGTCTAATCTTGATTGCATTTGCTTTTCAGGAAATCCGTGGTGGAAAACAGGAGTTATGATGATTGATGATGATGACGACCTAGCTGCACAGCGCCGCGTTTGGACCGAAGGCCGAGAGACATTGTAAGTATGAGATTTAGCTTTTTCGCTGTTTGGTGGTGTTGTGTCGCGTGTTTTTTTGCGGGTGGGTTGGCGCCGGCGGGTCTTGCCTGGGACTTTCCTGGGAAGGTCTAATACCGGATACAAGTGTTTTGGACAAAATCCATAAGGAACAGCCTTTTTTTTGCCATTTCTTCAGACATCTTGCTCAATGTAGCATTTTGGGGGGCTTCCTGCTGTTCGTGGGTGGGTTGCGGCCGGGGTCTCTGTCGAAGCACTGCTGCGACAGTCTAATCTTGATTGCATTTGCTTTTCAGGAAATCCGTGGTGGAAAACAGGAGTTATGATGATTGATGATGATGACGACCTAGCTGCACAGCGCCGCGTTTGGACCGAAGGCCGAGAGACATTGTAAGTATGAGATTTAGCTTTTTCGCTGTTTGGTGGTGTTGTGTCGGGTGTTTTTTTGCGGGTGGGTTGGCGGGTCTTGCCTGGGGCATTCCTGGGAAGGTCTAATACCGGCTAGAAGTTAGTTGGACAAAATCCATAAGGAAACACCAGTTTTGGCACTTTGTAAGTTAGGGTTCGTTAGGGTTAGCCCTAGCAGCAGGATTGCATGTGTTTAGGGGGGTTCTATTGCAACGCGGTTCTGTTGTTGTAGAGCACTGTTGGAGCGATGCTGGCTATGGATACTTTTGCTTGCAGGCAAGTGGTTTGAATACAATCCACGGTCTGTATTTGGGTCTACTGTTACTTTCAAAGTACGTTTTGTAACCATTTTTCTGCTAGGCATCATCAAAGTGTGACTTTTTGAACCACACAGCGTACATACCTTTTATTTATTTATCAGTGGTATTGTAATAGCACTTCCTGTTTTCCGTTCAATAATTACAGGCCGGGTTTCAGTCAACATCCGCCAGGCAGGCAGTGGACAGGGTGTCTCTTCTGTCAGTGGTCACCACCACATTGATGGACGAAGCGTCAGCTGGAATGGAGGAGTGCCGCCAATAAGAGGAATTGTTTGCTGCATGCAACTTACTTACCAATTTCAACAGGACAACTCCAACAACATACGCAATACAGATACAGTATCCATTGTTGTCTTTTATTCTATGAGTGTGACTGCATGTGCTTACCTTTACTTTGTAACCAAAGATTGTCTGTAAACTCTGTATCTTCAATTATTGTTTGTCCATGCTCTGCTTTTTTTTTCTTCTCTCAACAAAACCTACCCAAAAAGAAACCCCCATTCCCATCCATTTTACAAACCCTAACCCTCTTCCCCCGGGCTGTGTTGTTTTGCTTGATGTCTGACTAAAATGACATCAATAATTCCACACACTTGCTGGGGAGGATAAGGTGATAGCAGCAACAGGCTGGTGAAGGAATACGAGGATATCTTCTAGACTTACTCAGCTTCAGTACTATATCTTCTAGTAGTAGTAGCCAATGTCAAATAAATTCAACGCAAGTACTAGTTATACTTGCAATACTTTACCATTTGTTAGGCTACATTATGGCACTGTTCTAGTGTACTGTCACCTGCTATTTTCTCGATCGTACCGTAACCGTTGTAATGCTACAGTAAGGAGTACAAACAAGGTTTCGTTTTCTTTTTTTCCATAGGCATGCAACTGCCACTGTGTCACACCACTAGTAACACCGCAATGAGGAAATGTCACCCGCCCAGGAATGACAACGTTAATCCCCATTTCACCTGGAGCCAGCCCTGGGCCTAGCCCTAATTTCTAACACAAATTACAGGTAAGATAAGCGTTTGGTGGGAGGTAGTATAATGGAGTATTATTTCGGAGTAGACAAGAGTTTGACGGTTGTACTACTAAAGTCCTACGACTGTTCAGGAAAACAAAGTTACTGTTACACCCCCGCCCCCCACCCACCAGACTGAAAAGCAGTAAAAAACAGGTATGGTCAGATAAAGTAGTTGAAAAATATATTTATTTATCCCTAACAAAATAATCTCCCTCACCCACCCTAACCCCAACGATTGTCTCTGAAACGTCCCAAAACGATCCCAACTCCCAAATCCCACCCCCCAAAAGTCTATAAAAAAAGGGCAAGGGACACTCCACTACTGGAGGGTGCTGGTGCTGGTGCATGATGCGGCATGGGCATCATACTCCTTGCGGAGGGTGGCAAGCTCGGAGCGGAGGCCCTTAACCAAGGTCTTATACCTCAGGACCTCCTGCTCCAGGTTGGACATGCGGACTCGGAGGCGGTGTTGGCGTTCCTTGCAGCTCCTGTGGGGGGCAGCTGGTGTTTCCGGTGCTTGGCGGTGGCGGTCGGCTTTCTTAGCCCGGCTCGGTCCCGCTGGTTTAGTCACGGAGGAGGATGCAGTCGAAGATGTTGCCCCGCTCGACTGCGTGTCCTCCTCCTCCTCCAGGGCCACCAGCCGCCGATACTCGGCGACTGTGGCCTCCAGCCTCCGTTGCCGGGCCAATCTAGCCTGCTCCCTCCTTGTTGTTGATTTGGAAGAAGGAGCAACTATATGAAGAAAGAAAGACATAGTCTGTAACCAATGCTCCTTATTAATAACACAAAGTGATTGAGCCGAAAGTTGGGTCACAGAGTACAAGTAGCAAATTGAAAGCACAGTACATAACTATTGAGGACAGTATCTATGTAACCCTCCCACTTCTGCATCCTTGCTCTAACAGTAGTGGTAGTTTAATGAACTAATTCTACGACCACTATGGACTTCCATTACAGTCGACTATGACAGTACACCAGTCTTATTCTTCTTCTTCTCTCTTGTTTAGGGAAATGGGTACGTTATCTTATGCAAGCCGGCAGAATGACATGGACACAGCACAGTGAAGTTGCACCCGAGAAAAAAAGTTGCACACCATGATGATGGAGACAGACTTGCGTTACTGTACCGGTCCAGTACATGCAGGTGGTGAAGCTATTACTTTTCTATTACGGGTGGCACTGAGAATACTCTGTTACAAGGGCTACTGCTTAATTAATTTACCTTTCACCCTACAGTGCAAATGAGTACTAGAAAAGGAAACTGAAGAAGCTAACTAATTTGATTATCTATCACTTCACATGGGACGTATTTAATGACAGATGAGATGACTTTAGGTGCTTTGCTTAATATTGAGTGAACACAGTGATACACCCACACATGAATGACGTACTACAAGTAAACTAAAGTTATTAAGAGAGGTACGGAGTGTCCACCGTAATAACCAGATATATGCTGTGAATGCAAACGCAATACAAAGTACTGCTACTATTCATGGAAGTATTGGACACATTTACAATTTCTTTTCCTTGCCTTCCCTGCACTGGGACGGACGTGCGGGTGCGGTGGTACATGCTCTTCAAGGTAACACTTACTTCACCTGGCGACCATCTACTCTCTCTAGATACACATTTGCTATGTAAGAGTCAGAGAATACCATGCTCCAGGCATCCATTCATTCAAAGTATACGCACACATACAGTTTCTGTTTCACCCACCCAGGCTGCTGTCCTTCCACCCATCCTTGCTTCATCATTGACCCAGCCATGCACCATACCATATTCTTTCCTTCCCAGCCACCTCTGGGTCCAAGCAAACACATATCGTTCTTCTTTGCCAGCCATCATACAAGTTCGCGTCCCACTTACTTACACCCTTCTTTCGCTTTTCGTTCATCCCATCCATCACGTTCGTCTAAGAACTTATTGGGATTCTTCTCACCAAAAACTTCACAGCTAAGTCGAAGTACATTTCGAGGAGGCTACTACCTGGTTGATTTGTAATTGTAATACACCCGTGCAGAAAGCACACTATGCAGTCTTCAATCTCAATAAGTAAGGAATATATAGCTTACCTGTTTCCGCCACCACCGTTTGATCCCCCACAGGAACGGCCACCAGCTCTTCTACCGCCGCATCCTCCCCAGAGGCCTCCGAGTCCAAGTCCAACACATCAGCCACCTCCGCGCTGGCCCCGTCACCAGATGTTACACCTACAAAGTACATTTAAGAAAGTTAGAATACACCACTCACTACTATATAATATTTGGTCTAGGAGAAATGTTAAAAAAACAGAATACAATGTAATAATTTGTGACTGTCTACTCCATAGTAAAAATGTCCCATTTTCCAGGGAAGGCTGTTGTCTTGCTGCACTTTTATGCACAACTGATGAATGCTTGCTTTTGATTTTTAACACGCACCACTTTTTCTCCTAACAGACAGAAGCTTGACTCCTGAGTCCTAAGAACACGACCAGGATCAAGTTCAAAGTAGGTGAGAGTTCGGCTCGACCACAAGAAATGTGTCCAATTAATCGTCAGCACTAACCACTTTTCCGTTTACAGTTAAATAGTTTTATGACAAAGTAGATTTCAATAAATGTGTTTACTTTTAATAAAGCTTTTACACTTAAATAGACTCTGTGGTTTTTGTTCCTCTAGACTAGAGTGGATGAGCTAAAGGTTTTGGAATTTTTGCAAGCATGAGTGCCTCTGACACTTCTTGACTGTGCTGTGACTCCGTACTACTCTCTTGTCCTGCGTACGATAATCTAGAGATCATTGGGGATCTATAATCGGTGACTTCGGGAGCTGAATGACTCTGCCACACTATCTAGTCAGTAAGGAGACAGTGCATAGAGGTATTGCTGAATATAATGGGAGTCCAATGGAATTGCCAAATGTCCAATCTTAGTTAGCTACACAGACAGACTAATAAAAATAGTCTAGTAATACCACAGGGAGTCATCATATTCGAGGCAGGATAAGAATTTATATTCAGTCTACAAGAAGATCAAAGACGATTTAGAAAAAATCGAATGAGGAACGCTAGGAAAAAATAGGTACTGTTTAGTAAAATGTAAACTTACTGGGGCCAGCAAAGGAGCCCTCGCCTGCCCGATCCTGGCCTGCATCCTCAGCACCCTCCTCCTGTGTCCTCTTGCCCTTGGGGGGAGCTGATGTACAACATGAAAGAAAGAAAAACCATAAAACATGGATGAGATTTTTCAACCAAATCAAACATTTCAAAAGAACAATAACAACATATTTTGGAAAAATAGCAAATAGATAGACAACTATTCCACGGGATCTATCTCATGTGGTATACTACGTTATTCGTATTGCCTGATTTGCGGAACGTTGACTTAGAAAGTTCCTATGTAACTCAATAAACAGACTACTAAAGAGGTTTGCCTAGGCCTGGCACTGCAGGCAGTAGTGCACAACACGTGACAGACAAAGTCCATCCTGCTTGCAGATCAGTGAATACTCAAACTATCAATCCACCCGCCACCACCGCCACTATTTCTTCTGATAGCCATGTGACTGTCTAAAGGAAGGACACTGGACTTCAGTCTGTTGGGGCTGATTTATAAGTCCCTTGCGGAAGTTGCGGCTGATTTTCCTCCATTGTTGCGTGCCTTTTCTGACGCAGCGGCAGAACAAAAGACTCGCCATGGTGTTGGTGCGGCGTATATATTAAAAAAAAAACACATATGGGCATATGGGCGATGCATCACGTTGTAAAGCCCTGCGCCATCAGGGGGCGTTCCGGCGCAAGGGAGGGCGTACCTGCGCAGGAACAAATCCTAAAAGTGGCTGAGGGAAATCTACAAGATGTCAATCAGTCATTTTTATGACAATGATGCATGACTCAAACCCTGCGCGCTTGAAGCCGACGTACGGCTTGATGCAGCATTGGGGAGATAGGGTACCCCAGAGCATTGCTGGAGCTGCGCCATCGTTGGCACGCAACTCCAGCAATGCGCTGCCTTTACGGCACAGATGCGTAAGGCTTCTGTGACGTTTTGGGCCAATGGGTGGTGGTGGCATGGCACACAATTACTGCCGCATCCCTGCTACTTTGCAGGGATGCGCCGGTAATTGAAAATATGACCCTTACTGTCTAGCATTACGCAGTTCTTTTCTTTACAGTACACTGATACATAATTTCTCAGGCCAATGAAATGCTTCTGAACACAACATACAAAACAAAGAAGCATAGTAGCAAGCAAGGCTACTGAGAAGGAGAGCAGTGCACCTGAAAATGAAATGCATAGAAGATTTTGAAATATAATTTACCTCAATGTAATCGGCAGCATTATTGCTCTTGGTAAAGAACAAAGATTTGCAAATAACAGAGCCGGATAAAACAGAGTAGTAAATGTACTACTACTACTACTCACCAAGCCCGGGGACCTCTACGCCGAGCGCGTCCAGCAAGTCCCGCTCCCGGTCCATGACATCGGTCCAGCGGTGGGTGGCCTGGTTATACGTGCGCCGGACCCCAGAGATCTTGTACATGGCCCGGCACACCTTCTCCCACCGCTGGCGGCGCTCCCGGATGCCATAGCCGGTCGCGATCTTGCCGCCTCCCAGGATCGTCTTGGGGAGGCGGCGCTGGACATGGAAGATCAGTGCCGCCACTTCCTCCGCGCTAAAGATCTCCCTCGGGACCACTTGCTCCCCCCTTAAACGCCCGCACGGGAGCCGGGCACGGGGTGCGGGACCCTTCCCCTTCTCAGGGTGCTTCCCGGCTCCCTTTACCATGGTCTGGGCAGAAATAAACTTAAATGATAAAGAAGAAATAGAATAGTGAAGAAGAAAATAAAAGAGTTTAAAAAAGTAGTTTAAAAGTAACTAAAAGCTGCAGAAAACACAAAAATATAGAGCTAGAAAAATAGAGGGTTAGATAATAAGTAAAATTAGATCAAAAAAACTTCAAACAAGCAAAGGATGGCAGAGATTGAGAGAGGATAGAGAAAGCATGCCCAGAACCATAGCAATGAATGAGAAACAAGATGGCCGCGCCCGTTCACGACCGCGTGGGTAAGTTCGCGCGAGATTTTCCTTGCGAGTACGCGCGAACTTGTACTCGCGAGCAGCACACTTTGCGAGATTACACATAGCGGGCGGAAACGGAATTACGTCACGCCAACAAGATGGCCGCGCCCGTGTACGACCGATAGGGTAACTTGGCAAACGAATAGCTAGAAGCGCCTCGCGAACACGCGCAAGATCACGCGAACATACACGTCGCAACAAAAACAATTTTGTATTCGCACGTATTCGCGGCTTCCGAAATCGATCTCGCACGGATTCGCGCCCCAAATAACGCGCGAAATTGCAAAAAAAACGATTTTAGCTAAAATGAAAGCAATGAGCAGGTGCAAAAGTTCAAACTTAACATTAGTAACATTCAAGGTAGTGCTTCCTGATGGGCCCCTCCAGAGTTTGCAACAATTCTATGACCCTGCTATGACCCAAACAGCAGGCTCATAGAATAGCACCATAAAGGTCCTGTAAAAAAAAAAAATCACTGCAACAAATAGCAAATTACAGATAAGGAAGGAAGCAGGTGCCAGCCAGACTGGAACTTTCAAAATTACTGACACATTAATGAAACACAAATTAATTGATGGCAGTTGAAGAAGGGCAGGTGTGCTAGCTTTTTTCAACCACCATAATCTACAGTAATAAATAAACCTAATAGGTGCCTGTGAGGATGTACTAGAGGGTGGCATGGGTGTCCCAGAGGGTGGCAGTGGTGAAACAGAGGGTGCTGTGAACCTGTGATGATAAACCAGACGTAGAAACAACATAGTCGCGGCCGTTGCAAGCCGAAAAGTAAGTTCGCAATTGCGAACTTGTCCCAAAATCGGCGCGAACACGCGCCAACACAAAAAACGGAAAAATCCGCAAGTCCGCTAGAGTTCGCGGATCTTCGCGGATTGCGAATCCGTAAATACGCAAGTTCGCGGATTGCCAATCCGCAAAATCCGCCCATGCTTCAAGTGCCCCACAGTCTCCAACTTCCTGTTCCTGTCCAGCAGGCTCCTCCCAGTGCTTTCTTCATGTGCTGGTCACTTTCATTTGGACCTTGACCTGGGAGGATTACTTTTTGTGGGTGCTGCTGGATATTTGGATTTGAGGCCTTTTTGACTTTCTTTGGATCACCTTTGGATTAGAAATCAACTTTCACAAGTAAGTTTGTTTGGGGCATTACAGTTGCTGCAACTACAATTTTGGAACTTTTTCAGAACATTAAATAAAATATATTGTGGGTAGCCACAGTATCCAGTAGGACCAGGGTTGTTATGGGTGCATGATACAACTGTTTTGTTGAATTTAAACATAATTGAGGCCATGGATGGGCTAGGATTGTGCTTAATTTTGTGTTTTTTGTCAATGTTTTGGGGCTGCTGTTGGGGCCTTTTGCCCAGGGGTAGTGAGTGGTGCATGGACTGAGTCTGCCTGTGGGGTCTTTTTAATGTAAACAAACATCCTGGATGGCATTGGATTGTGGTGATTTTTGTGTGTTTTTCGTTTTTTTTGGGGGTGTACTGTTGATGTGGACTGGCCATGTGGTTGGTGGTGGTGGCCATCTTGAGTGCTGGTACAGGCAACATGTGCTTGGGGTGCAAGGGGCCATTTTGAAGAGAGGCAGTGTCTTAGGCCTGCACTTATTTTGCCTACTTTTCATCCATTATGCCCAGGGGTAGTGAGTGGTGGATGGGCCTAGTCTTTCTGTGGGGTGTCTTCTTGAATTTAACCACCATTGAGGCCATGGATGGGCTGGGATTGTGCTGAATTTTGTGTTGTTTGTCGTTTTTTTGGGGCTGCTGGTGGGGCCCTTTGCCCAGGGGTGGTGGTGCATGGACAGAGTCTGCCTGTGGGGTCTCACTCTCTTTAATGTAAACATCCTGGATGGCATTGGATTGTGGTGATTTTTGTGTGTTTTTCTTTTTTTTTGGGGGTGTACTGTTGATGTGGACTGGCCATGTGGTTGGTGGTGGTGGCCATCTTGAGTGCTGGTACAGGCAACATGTGCTTGGGGTGCAAGGGGCCATTTTGAAGAGAGGCAGTGTCTGAGGCCTGCACTTATTTTGCCTACTTTTCATCCATTATGCCCAGGGGTAGTGAGTGGTGCATGGGCCTAGTCTTTCTGTGGAGTGTCTTCTTGAATTTAAACACCATTGAGGCCATTGATGGGCTGGGATTGTGCTGAATTTTGTGTTTTTTGTCGTTTTTTGGGGGCTGCTGGTGGGGCCCTTTGCCCAGGGGTGGTGAGTGCATGGACAGAGTCTGCCTGTGGGGTCTCACTCTCTTTAATGTAAACATCCTGGATGGCATTGGATTGTGGTGATTTTTGTGTGTTTTTCGGGTTTTTTGGGGGTTTACTGTTGATGTGGACTGGTGGCCATGTGGTTGGTGGTGGTGGTGGCCATCTTGAGTGTTGGTACAGGCATCATGTGCTTGGGGTGCAAGGGGCCATTTTGAAGAGAGGCAGTGTCTGAGGCCTGCACTTATTTTGCCTACTTTTCATCCATTTTGCCCAGGGGTAGTGAGTGGTGCATGGGCCTAGTCTTTCTGTGGGGTGTCTTCTTGAATTTAAACACCATTCAGGCCATGGATGGGCTGGGATTGTGCTGAATTTTGTGTTTTTTGTCGTTTTTTGGGGCTGCTGGTGGGGCCCTTTGCCCAGGGGTGGTGAGTGTTGCATGGGCCTAGTCTTTCTGTGGGGTGTCTTCTTGAATTTAAACACCATTCAGGCCATGGATGGGCTGGGATTGTGCTGAATTTTGTGTTTTTTGTCGTTTTTTTGGGGCTGCTGGTGGGGCCCTTTGCCCAGGGGTGGTGAGTGTTGCATGGGCCTAGTCTTTCTGTGGGGTGTCTTCTTGAATTTAAACACCATTCAGGCCATGGATGGGCTGGGATTGTGCTGAATTTTGTGTTTTTTGTCGTTTTTTTGGGGCTGCTGGTGGGGCCCTTTTCCCAGGGGTGGTGAGTGTTGCATGGGCCTAGTCTTTCTGTGGGGTGTCTTCTTGAATTTAAACACCATTCAGGCCATGGATGGGCTGGGATTGTGCTGAATTTTGTGTTTTTTGTCGTTTTTTCAGGGCTGCTGGTGGGGCCCTTTGCCCAGGGGTGGTGAGTGTTGCATGGGCCTAGTCTTTCTGTGGGGTGTCTTCTTGAATTTAAACACCATTCAGGCCATGGATGGGCTGGGATTGTGCTGAATTTTGTGTTTTTTGTCGTTTTTTTGGGGCTGCTGGTGGGGCCCTTTGCCCAGGGGTGGTGAGTGTTGCCTGTGCCTAGTCTTTCTGTGGGGTGTCTTCTTGAATTTAAACACCATTCATGCCATGGATGGGCTGGGATTGTGCTGAATTTTGTGTTTTTTGTCGTTTTTTTGGGGCTGCTGGTGGGGCCCTTTGCCCAGGGGTGGTGAGTGTTGCATGGGCCTAGTCTTTCTGTGGGGTGTCTTCTTGAATTTAAACACCATTCAGGCCATGGATGGGCTGGGATTGTGCTGAATTTTGTGTTTTTTGCCATTTTTTTGGGGCTGCTGGTGGGGTCCTTTGCCCAGGGGTGGTGAGTGTTGTATGGGCCTAGTCTTTCTGTGGGGTGTCTTCTTGAATTTAAACACCATTCAGGCCATGGATGGGCTGGGATTGTGCTGAATTTTGTGTTTTTTTGTCGTTTTTTTGGGGCTGCTGGTGGGGCCCTTTGCCCAGAGGTGGTGAGTGTTGCATGGGCCTAGTCTTTCTGTGGGGTGTCTTCTTGAATTTAAACACCATTCAGGCCATGGATGGGCTGGGATTGTGCTGAATTTTGTGTTTTTTGTCGTTTTTTTGGGGCTGCTGGTGGGGCCCTTTGCCCAGGGGTGGTGAGTGTTGCATGGGCCTAGTCTTTCTGTGGGGTGTCTTCTTGAATTTAAACACCATTCAGGCCATGGATGGGCTGGGATTGTGCTGAATTTTGTGTTTTTTTGCCGTTTTTTGGGGGCTGCTGGTGGGGCCCTTTGCCCAGGGGTGGTGAGTGTTGCATGGGCCTAGTCTTTCTGTGGGGTGTCTTCTTAAATTTAAACACCATTCAGGCCATGGATGGGCTGGGATTGTGCTGAATTTTGTGTTTTTTGTCGTTTTTTTGGGGCTGCTGGTGGGGCCCTTTGCCCAGAGGTGGTGAGTGTTGCATGGGCCTAGTCTTTCTGTGGGGTGTCTTCTTGAATTTAAACACCATTCAGGCCATGGATGGGCTGGGATTGTGCTGAATTTTGTGTTTTTTGTCGTTTTTTTGGGGCTGCTGGTGGGGCCCTTTGCCAAGGGGTGGTGAGTGTTGCATGGGCCTAGTCTTTCTGTGGGGTGTCTTCTTGAATTTAAACACCATTCAGGCCATGGATGGGTTGGGATTGTGCTGAATTTTGTGTTTTTTGTCGTTTTTTTGGGGCTGCTGGTGGGGCCCTTTGCCCAGGGGTGGTGAGTGTTGCATGGGACTAGTCTTTCTGTGGGGTGTCTTCTTGAATTTAAACACCATTCAGGCCATGGATGGGCTGGGATTGTGCTGAATTTTGTGTTTTTTGTCGTTTTTTGGGGCTGCTGGTGGAGCCCTTTGCCCAGTGGTGGTGAGTGTTGCATTGGCCTAGTCTTTCTGTGGGGTGTCTTCTTGAATTTAAACACCATTCAGGCCATGGATGGGCTGGGATTGTGCTGAATTTTGTGTTTTTTGTCATTTTTTTGGGGCTGCTGGTGGGGCCCTTTGCCCAGGGGTGGTGAGTGTTGCATGGACCTAGTCTTTCTGTGGGGTATCTTCTTGAATTTAAACACCATTCAGGCCATGGATGGGCTGGGATTGTGCTGAATTTTGTGTTTTTTGTCGTTTTTTGGGGGCTGCTGGTGGGGCCCTTTGCCCAGGGGTGGTGAGTGTTGCATGGGCCTAGTCTTTCTGTGGGGTGTCTTCTTGAATTTAAACACCATTCAGGCCATGGATGGGTTGGGATTGTGCTGAATTTTGTGTTTTTTGTCGTTTTTTTGGGGCTGCTGGTGGGGCCCTTTGCCCAGGGGTGGTGAGTGTTGCATGGGCCTAGTCTTTCTGTGGGGTGTCTTCTTGAACTTAAACAACATTCAGGCCATGGATGGGCTGGGATTGTGCTGAATTTTGTGGTTTTTGTCGCTTTTTTGGGGCGTATAACTGATGTTCCTCTGTCTTCCATTGCTTGTAGGTGCACAAGAGAACCACCAGTGCCAGGACGAAGTCCTGCTGCGGTGTGTGCAGCACAACGTCACGTGTGGCCACAGACAACTCTGCAACTTGTGCAACTGCGGCCTGCTGTTCAGAGTGACATCTGAAGAAGATGGCCCCAAAAAAAGTTGCCCGTAGCTCCTCTAGCAAGAAAGTTGCCAGTAAGGAGCAGAAGAAGGAAGTGGCGCCACTTACCAAGGAGAGTGGTGTGATGACGACCACCACATTTTTTGGGATAAAAAAAAGTACGCCTGCAGCAGCAGCGGGATCTGCTGGGGACCAAGCTGGGAGCAGCACCTCCGCTCCATTGGGCTCAGTGCCACCACCACCACGCCAACTTAGGTCCAAGCCCTTGAGTGCTTCAGAGGCAGCCAGTATAGTTTTTCAATCACCATCGACCAGTGATGTTGGCTCATCGCAAGAAAGCTGCAGCAATGTCCCTCAATCAACACAGGTTGTTGTAGCTCATCTGACGAGTGTTGAACAACCACAGCCGCAACAACAATTACATGTGCAAGTACAAGCCCAAGTACATGTGGAAGGAGAGGCGGCGCAAGGAGAGGAGCAAGCAGAGGTCATGGAGGGGCACAACAAGTGGCCACAATAGTTGTTCCTCCAGAAGTAGGGGCACATCTGGAAATCGACAATCAAGCCGAGGTATCATTCGAGGAAGCCACTCCTCCTGATGATCATTCATTGTCGTCCACATCCCGAGCAAGGAAAAGATGAAGGGTGTTGGTGTCTACATCTTCTTCAAGCCCACTTCCTTCTGATGATATGGATCTTACTTGGGAACCAGCACCACTGCCGCCTGAGAGTGAGGTTGAGGAGGCACACCATTGTCTGACAAAGGTAGCTAAGCGTAAAAGGAAGGTCGTCGAAACTCTCAAAGTTATGGAGTGTGATGACGCTCAACAAGAAGTGGCGTATACTCCTGCTGCTGAAGACTCTCACGACGACGACGCAGTCATCATCACTAACGTCACTGAAGCCCCAGCGGGCATGCAGCAAACAGACATTTTGACCCTAGCCCGACAAGCTGCTGAGCGTGATGATGAAGTCGACGAGGAGGCAATGGGAACACCAGAATCATTGATGTTAACTAGTACACCACAACGTACCGCTTCCATATTTCTTACTCGCCAGAAGGGACCTCCATCCACCTCGACCTCAATTAGGGGTGGTGAAAGTGCACAACATAGTAAAGTTCAGCAATACACATCCTCCACTTCATCTGGCATTAGCAGCACGACCACCACCAGTATCGCCTCCTCCGGCCCCCACAGACATTTCAAGTCCGCAGTTTGGGACTTCTTTAGTGTTAGCACAAAAAGTGAAAACATAGCCATTTGTAGCTTTTGTACGCTTGCAGTTAGTCGTGGTAAGCTTGGTACCAACTATGGGACTGGAGGCCAGAGAGGTCATCTTAAGAGACAGCACACTGTGCAATGGTTGGCGCACCCAAAGCAGATCAAGGAAGCCCGAATTGCAAGTCGAGAAAACGTTGATGTTCCATCTGATGATGATGACGAGGAGGAAGACACTTCACTTACACCCAGTACCCCTGGGAGCCACACTAAGAGTGTGGGACAGAGTGAGACACCAATGCGAAAAAGTTCATCAGCGAGCGTAACTGGGTCGAAGAAGTCATCATCGTCCTGTAAAATGGTCCAGGGCAACGTTAAAACAATGTTGTTTTCAGACGCGCCATATGACCGCAACCACCCAATGGTGCGTCTGTATAACACTAAGCTGGCTAAAATGCTCGCGCTGGATCTTCTCCCTTTTTCTTTTGTCGAAGGGGTTGGTTTTCTCGAATTAGTGGCAGCGCTCTGCCCTAAATGGAAGGTTCCTAGCCGGTCCTATTTTGCCCGAGTTGCGGTTCCAGCACTACATGAAGATGTGCTGGAGGTGATTGGGGCAGCTTTGCAGAAGAGTGCTGTTCACACTATACATCTCACAACAGACATGTGGACCAGTGGCGCAGGCACTGATTACATGTGCATCACTGCACACTCGGTCTCTTTTTCAGGGGTTAAAGCAAAGCTAAACGCAGGTGCTGACCTGGACCAAGTTTTTAAAGCTGCTCCGAAACATGCAACACTAGCCATGTTTGGCTTGGAGAGACGTCATACAGCAGAAAACATTTTGAATGAGTTCAACACAAAGGTCTTTCACTGGCTGTCTCCAAAAAAACGCGCCATTGGTTATGTTTCCACGGATAATGGCGCCAATGTAGTTAAGGCCATGGAACTGGGTGACTATTTCAGAGTGCCGTGTTTGGCGCACTGTATAAACCTGGTTGTTAAAAAATTCTTGGAGAAAGAAAGTCCAGCATGCCAGTTAGTGGTCACCTGCCGAAAAATGTGCAACCATTTCAGCCATTCTTTTAAGGCCCGGAAGCATATGAGGAGCCTGCTACATGAACGTCGAATGCCAGTGAAAGCACTCATCCAGGAGGTGCCAACACGTTGGAACTCAACCTTCTACATGCTTGAGCATCTGTATGAGCAGTTTGTTGTACTCGATCAGTATTTCTTAACAATGGGTACAGCTGTGAAGGAGGACCTGAGGTTAAATGCGGCGCAATGAGAGCTAGTTAAAAGCCTGACAGACATGCTTCGTCCTTTTGAGTTCTTCACACGTGCAGTCAGCAGGGAGGACTGTAATTTGGGAAAAGCTATCCCATTGTTGCGCATGCTGAAGCACAAACTGAAGGCGGTGTCTTCAAAGTTTCAAAACGATGAAGAAAAGCAAGAAGCTTTTCTTTTGGCGGAGAAATTATTAGAGCGTCTACGTGGCGATGAACGTCTTCAAAAGATCCACTCAGAACAGCATTACATTTGTGCTACTATTCTGCATCCACGCTACAAAAAGGCGCTGGCAGGCTCTGCATTATTTCCTTTTAGTGATGAAGATGCTACAAAGTACAAACGTTGGGTAGCCTGGTCAGCCATCAGGTTTGAAAGAGAACGGAAGCAAATTGAAGGAAAAGGCAGTACATCAGCATCAGCAGGCCATCCCCAGTCAGAAGACTCCACTTCTGCACCTGTGGCTGTGGCAGAAGTGACCTCTCAGCCGTTAAAGACACCGGCAACCGCATCATCTGCACCAGACACCAGAAATATCGGGTGATGAAGAGGATTGGCTAGCTGAGATTGGTTATGGTTCTGAAAAGGTCCGAGCGAAAATTCAGCAAAGTGGAGGAAACGTGGAGAACTTTGAGTCGATGGTGCAGGACTATCTGAATGACTCAACAGAGGTCTATGTTAATGCTGACCCATTGGCGTATTGGCATGGGAAAAAAGAATTGTGGCCAGAGATCTCCCGCCTGGCTATACATTACTTGTCTTGCCCACTCGCAAGTGTGTCTTCTGAACGTGTTTTCAGTGCTGCTGGTGGCATTGTAACTTGCAAATGGACCCACCTCTCGCCTAAAAATGTGGAGATATTGACAATGATCAAGATGAATGAGCACCTCATACCACCAGATTTCAAAGTACCAGATCGCACGACACAAGAAGACGAGGAGGACAGCAACTTAGATGAGGGAATTTCTTCTGCGTTAGGTGACACTGACCTATTCCTGCCTGATGATTTCGCAGAGTATGAGGACGAACTCTTCTTCCCTGACACCGAGGCCTGAAAATGAGCCAATGAATTCAGACATTTTCTTTTTCGTACTTATTGACTTTTATTCCTGTGTTTCTGTCTTTCTTTGTTTTGCACAAGTTAATATAATTAAAACTTTAATCACCTGTACTTTTGCTTTTTGGCTGTTTGGGGGTCTTCTACTTGTTTTCGCCTGGGTTGACGGCTCTGGGGCCATTGCTGGGAAGGTCTAATACCGCATAAAACTGCTTTTAACAACATCCATGATGAAAAAGGTTTTGCATTTTCTGACATTTTGCTCAATGTAGCGTTTTCGGGGGCCTGTTTGGGGGCCTTCCTGGTGTTTGTGGGTGGGTTTCGGGGTCTGGGAGCACTACTGGGTATGGATAGTTTAGATAGCAAGAGGTTTGAAGGAAATCCATGGAGGCAGAGGGGAGTTAGGGCCTAGCTGCAGAGCGCGCGCTGAGTGATTTGGCAAATTTTCAGAAAAGTGACAAGTCCACATTTTTGTACTTTTGCTTTTTGGCAGTTTGGGGGTCTTCTACTTGTTTTCGCCTGGGTTGACGGCTCTGGGGCCATTGCTGGGAAGGTCTAATACCGGATAAAACTGGTTTAAACAACATTCATGAGTAAAAAAGGTTTTGCCTTTTCTGACTTTTTGATCAATGTGGCGTTTTCAGGGGTCTGTTTGGGGGCCTTCCTGGTGTTTGTGGGTGGGTTTCGGGGCCTGGGAGCACTACTGGGTATGGATAGTTTAGATAGCAAGAGGTTTGAAGGAAATCCATGGAGGCAGAGGGGAGTTAGGGCCTAGCTGCAGAGCGCGCGCGGAGTGATTTTGCAAATTTTCAGAAAAGTGACTAAGTCCACATTTTTGTACTTTTGCTTTTTGGCTGTTTGGGGGTCTTCTACTTGTTTTCGCCTGGGTTGACGGCTCTGGGGCCATTGCTGGGAAGGTCTAATACCGGATAAAACTGCTTTTAACAACATCCATGATGAAAAAGGTTTAGCATTTTCTGACATTTTGCTCAATGTAGCGTTTTCGGGGGCCTGTTTGGGGGCCTTCCTGGTGTTTGTGGGTGGGTTTCGGGGCCTGGGAGCACTACTGGGTATGGATAGTTTAGATAGCAAGAGGTTTGAAGGAAATCCATGGAGGCAGAGGGGAGTTAGGGCCTAGCTGCAGAGCGCGCGCGGAGTGATTTGGCAAATTTTCAGAAAAGTGACTAAGTCCACATTTTTGTACTTTTGCTTTTTGGCTGTTTGGGGGTCTTCTACTTGTTTTCGCCTGGGTTGACGGCTCTGGGGACATTGCTGGGAAGGTCTAATACCGGATAAAACTGCTTTTAACAACATCCATGATGAAAAAGGTTTTGGTCCTTTTTGTAACTTAGGGTTAGCCCTAGCAGCAG
This sequence comes from Lissotriton helveticus, assembly GCF_964261635.1. Lineage (NCBI taxonomy): Eukaryota > Metazoa > Chordata > Amphibia > Caudata > Salamandridae > Lissotriton > Lissotriton helveticus. The sequence goes on from NW_027611917.1 coordinate 198,731, forward strand.
GATTGCATGTGTTCTTGGTTTTTGCAACTGAGTTCTGGGGGTTTTAGAGCACTCGTGGGAATGTGTAATTTTTGTTGCAAGCGACTTGAAGAAAATCCATGGTGGGAAAGGGGGGATCACTTACTATGTGAGAGGCACTTAGTGTTGAAAAGATTTAGCCATTTACACTTAAAGGAAGAAAATGACACAGACTTAAGTTTCAGGGAAACAAACTTACTGTTAAACCACCACCCACCAGATTCAAAAGCAGTAGTATGGTGGGAAAGGGGGGATTTGGCATAGTTAAAGAAAGCCTTTGCCACTATTCTTAACTTAGGGCTCGTTAGGCTGGGTTTCAGTCTGTGCAATGGGGAAAAAAGGATGGAGTCAAGCTTCACATTAGCGAGCCGCAATTCAGCATCCGCCAGGCAGTCAGAGGACAGGGTGTCTTCTGGTCACCAACATTGCTGGACGCAGCGTCAGCTGGAATGGAGGAGTGCTGCTAATAAGAGGAATTGTTTGCTGCATGCAACTTACTTACCAAATTCAACAGGACAACTACAACAACATACAGATACAGTGTCCATTGTTTTCTTCTCTGAGTGTGACTGCATTTCTTGGATCTCTCTCTGCTTCTAAATTGATCCCTACAGCCATTCTATAGGTTTTACTTCGGCTAATTTTTAAACCTCATTTAATGTAAGAAGTGTTTCTCTGAGTGCAGAGATAGGCAAGTGAAAACGCTGCAGCCCTGTACTGTCGCATTCTAGTACTACTTACTTTTCAGTAACAATGCATGCAGTAGGGCATGCACTTCATTTATGTCACTTAAAAGATTTATAGTTAGCTTTGTACCCAAAGATTTCTTTATCTTCAATTCTTGTTTGTCAATGCTGTGCTTTTTTTTTTCTCTCAACAAAACCTACCCAAAAAGAAACCCCCATTCCCATCCATTTTCCAAACCCTAACCGTCTCCCCCCGGGCTGTGTGGTTTTGCTTGATGTGTGACTAAATGACATCAATAATTCCACACACTTGCTGGGGAGGATAAGGTCATAGCAACAGGCTGGTGAAGGAAACCGAGGATATATTCTAGATTTACTCAGCTAGCTTCAGTACTATTTCTTGTAGTAGTAGCCAATGTCAAAGAAATTCAACACAAGTACTAGTTATACTTTCTACTTTACCATTTGTTAGGCTCTGTGTGGCACTGTTCTAGTGAACCGTCACCTCCTATATTCTCTATCGTACCGTTGTAATGCTATAGTAAGGACAAACCAGGTTTAATTTTCTTTTTTCCATATGCATGCAACTGCCACTGTGTCACACCACTAGTACCACCGCAATGAGGACATTTCATCCGCCCAGGATTGCCAACCTTAATCGCCATTTCCTGTGGAGCCAGCCCTGGGACTAGCCCTACTTTCAAACACAAATTACAGGTAAGATAAGCGTTTGGTGGGAGGTAGTATAATGGAGTATTAGGAATAGACGAGAGATTGACGGTAGTACTACTAAAGTCCTAGGACTCCTCAGGAAAACAAACTTACTGTTAAACCCCCACCCACCAGACTCAAAAGCAGTAAAAAACAGGTATGGTCAGATAAAGTTTCAAAAAGTATATTTTAGTAGCCCTAACAAAATATTCTCCCGCAAGACCCTCCCTAACCCCAACGATTGTCCTTCAAAAGTCCCACAACCCAACTCCCAATTCCCACCCCCCAAAAGTCTCTAAAAAAGGGGCAAGGGACACTACACTACGGGAGGGTGCTGTTGACTTTAGCGGCCAGGGCATCATACTCCTTGCGGAGGGTGGCATGGTCGAAGCGGAGGCCCTCCACCAAGTTCTTGTAGGTATGGACCTCCTGCTCCAGGTAGGACACTCTTAGGGATAAGCGGCGCTGGCGTGCCTTGAAACTCCTGTGGGGGGCAGCTGGTGTCTTTGCTGCTCGGCGGTTGGCTTTGGTAGCCTGGCTCCGTACCGCTGGAGCACTGCGCTGGCTGGCAGCCCGTGGGGACACGGAGGAGGATGCAGCTGTCCCAGTAGATGTTGTTGTTGTCGTACCGGTTAACTGCGTGTCCTCCTCCTCCAGGGCCACCAGCCGCCGATATTCGGCGACAGTGGCATCCAGCCTCCGTTGCTGGGCCATTCGAGCCTGCTCCCTCCGTGATGGTCTAGTTGATTTGGAAGGAGCAACTATATGAAGAATGAAAGACATAGTCTGTAACCAATGCTCCTTAAGATTAATAACACAAAGTGATTGAGCACAAAGTTGTGTCACAGTACAAGTAGCAAATTGAAAGCACAGTACATAACTATTGAGGACAGTATCTATCTAACCTCCCACTTCTTCATCCTTGCTCTAACATTAGTGGGAGTTTAAGGAACTAATTCTACGAGCACTATGGACTTCCATTACAGTCGACTATGACAGTCCACCAGTCTTATTCTTCTTCTTCTCTCTTGTTTAGGAAAATTGGTACGTTATCTTATGCAAGCCGGCATAATGCCAGCGCAGTGAACTTGCACCCGAGAAAAACAGACGCACACCATGATGAGTGAGACAGACTTGCGTTACTGTACCGGTCCAGTACATGCAGGTGGTGAAGCTCTTCCTTTTCTATTACGGGTGGCACTGAGAATACTCTGTTACAAGGGCTACTGCTTAATTAATTTAGTTTTCACCCTACAGTGCAAATGAGTACTAGAAAAGGAAAATGAAGAAGCTAAATAATTTGATTATCTATCACTTCACATGGGATGTATTTGATGACATATGGGATGACTTTAGGTGCTTTGCTTATTATTGAGTGAACAGTGATACACCCACACATGAATGACGTACTACTACTAAACTAAAGTTATTAAGAGAGGTAGGGAGTGTCCACCGTAAGAACCGGATATATGCTGTGCTTGCAGTTGTAATACAAACTACTGCTACTATTCATGGTAGTATTTGGACAAAATTACAACTTCTTTTCCTTGCCTTTCCTATACTGGAATGGACGTGCGGGTGGGGTGTTACATGCTCTTCAAGGTAACACTTAGTTCATCCAGTGACCGTCTACTCTCTCTAGATACACATATGCTATCTAAGAGTCAGATAATACCATGATCCAGGCATCCATCCATTCAAAGTATATGCACACATACAGTTTCTGTTTCACCCACCCAGGCTGTTCTCTTTCCACCCATCCTTGCTTCATCATTCACCCAGCCATGCACCATACCATTTTCTTTCCTTCCCAGCCACTTCGGGGACCAAGCAAACACATATCATTCTTCTTTGCCAGCCATCATTAAATTTCTCGTCCTTCCACACTTACTTACACCCTTCTTTCGCTTTTCGTTCATCCCATCCATCAAGTTCATCTCAGATTTTATTGGGATTCTTCTCGCCAAAAACTTCACAGCTATGTCGAAGTACATTTAGAGGAGGCTACTACCTGGTTGATTTATAATACACCCGTGCAGAAAGCACACTATGCAGTCTTCAATCTCAATAAGTAAGGAATATATAGCTTACCTCTTCCCGCCACCACCGTGTGAACCCTCACAGGAACGTCCGGCACTTGCACCGCCTCCTCCCCAGAGTCCTCGTCCAACACCACCACCTCCGCGCTGGCCCCGCCACCAGATGTTCCACCTACAAAGTACATTTAAGAATGTTAGAATACACCACTCACTACTATATAATATTTTGTCTAGGAGGAATAAAGAAATGTGAAAAAAACTAAATACAATGTAATAATTTATTGCATTATTTCGTGTCCATAGTTCTGTTTGTGCAGATTTGTCCCTGCAACAGTAGTAGAATGGATTGTCCTAGTATCCAAAACAAAAGTAAAGTAGTATCTTATTCTTTCTTGGTGGTCATTCACCTTTTTATTGTTGGCAATTGTCAAAGCATAAACATTTCGAAGACTTGAAAAGACATTATGGACAATCCCAGAGGACTGCACTCAGTGCATAGAGCTATTGCTGACTAGAATGGGAGTCCAATGGAATTGCCAAATGTGCAATCTTAGTTAGCTACACAGACAGACTGATAAGAATAATCTAGTAATACCACAGGGAGTCATAGTCGAGGCAGGATAAGAATTTAGATCCAGTCTACAAGAAGATCAAAGACGATTTAGAAAAAATCGAATGAGGAACGCTAGGAAAAAATAGGTACTCTATATTAAAATTAAAACTTACTGGGGCCAGCAAAGGAGCCCTCGCCTGCCCGATCCTGGCCTGCATCCTGAACAGCACCCTCCTCCTCCTGTGTCCTCCTCTTGCCCCTGGGGGAAGCTGATGTACAACATGAAAGAAAGAAAGACCAGAAAACATGGATGATATTTGTCAACCAAATCAAACATTTCAAAATAACAATACAAAATATTTTGGCGAAATAGCAAATAGATAGACAACTATTCCAAGGGATATATTGACCGATCTCATGTGGTATACTACGTTATTAGTATTGCTTGATTTGCGGACCGTTGACTTTGAAAGTTCCTATGTAACTCACTAAACAGACTACTAAAAAGGTTTACCTTGGCCTGGCAGGCAGCAGTCCGCAGCACGGGAAGTGACAGACAAAGTCCATCGTGCTTGCAGATCAGTGAATACTCAAACTATAAATCCACCGACCACCACCACTATTTCTTCTTATAGCCATGTGTCTAAAGGAAGGACTGGACTTGAGTCTGTAGGGGCTGATTTTGAAGCCCCTTGCGGCTCTTTTGCTCCATTGTTGCGTGACTTTTGTGACGCAGCGGCAGAACAAAAGAGGCGCCATGGTGCGGCGTATATTAACAAAGTGGCGCATATGGGAGATGCATCACGTTGTAAAGCCCTGCGCCATCAGGGGGCGTTCCGGCGCAAGGGAGGGCGTTCCTGCGCAGGAACAAATCCTAAAAGTGGCTGAGGGAAATCTACAATATGTCAATCAGTCACTTTTAGGACAATGATGCGTGACTCAAACCCTGAGCCTGCTTGAAGCCGACGTACGGCTTGATGCAGCATTGGGGAGATAGGGCACCCCAGAACATTGCTGGAGCTGCGCCATCGTTGGCACGCAACTCCAGCAATGCGCCGCCTTTACGGCACAGATGCGTAAGGCTTCTGTGACGTTTTGGGCCCATGGGTGGTGGTGGCATGGCGCACAATTACTGGCGCATCCCTGCTACTTTGCAGGGATGCGCCAGTAATTGAAAATATGACCCTTAGTGTCTAGCATTACGCAGTTCTTTACACTACACTCATACATAATTTCTCAGGCCAATGAAATGAACACAAAATACAAAACAAATAAGCATAGTAGCAAGGCTACTGAGAAGGAGAGCAGTGCACCTGAAATGCCTAGAAGATTTTGAAATATAATTTACCTACAATGTAATCGGCAGCATTATTGCTCTTGGTAAAAAACAAACATTTGCAAATAACAGAGCCGGATAAAACAGAGTAGTGATGAAATAGCTAGAAATAGCTACTACTACCCACCAAGCCCGGGGATCTCTACGCCAAGCACGTCCAGCAAGTCGCGTTCCCGGTCCATGACATCCGTCCAGCGGTGGGTGGCCTGGTTATAAGTGCGCCGGATCCCAGAGAGTTTAAACATGGCCCGGCACACCTTCTCCCACCGCTTCCGGCGCTCCCGGATGCCGTAGCCGGTTGCGATCTTGCCGCCTCCCATGATGGTCTTGGGGAGGCGGCGCTGGACGTGAAATATTAGTGCGGCCACCTCCTCCGCACTAAAAATCTCCCGAGCTATCACTGTCTCCCCCCTCAAACGCCCGCACGGGAGCCGGGCACGGGGTGCGGGACCCTTCCCCTTTGCGGGCTTCTTCCCGGCTCCCTTTGCCATGGTCTGGGCAGAAAGGAAGCAAAATAAGAAAGAAGAAATAGAACAGGGAAGAAGAAAAGAAAAGCGTTTAAAAAAGTAGTTCAAAATTAACAAAAAGTAGCAGAAAACACAAAAATATAGAGCTAGAAAAATAGAGGGATAGATAATAAGTAAAATAGATAAAAAAAACTTCAAAAAAGCAAAGGATGGCAGAGATTAAGAAAGGATACAGAGGGCATGCCCAGAACCATAGCAATGAATGAGAAACAAGATGGCCGCGCCCGTTCACGACCGCGTGGGTAAGTTCGCGCGAGATTTTCCTCGCGATCACGCGCGAAATTGTACTAGCGAGCCACACACTTTGCGAGATTACACATAGCGGCCGGAAACGGAATTACGTCACGCAAACAAGATGGCCGCGCCCATGTACGACCGCTAGGGTAACTTCGCAAACGTAGCGCTGCAAGCGCCTTGCGAACACGCACAAAATCACGCAAACATACACGCCGCAAAAAAAACAAATCGTGTATTCGCACAAATTCGCGGCTTCCGAAATCGATCTCGCACGGATTCGCGCCCCGCAAATCGCGCGAAATTGCAGAAAAACGATTTTTGCAGAACTGAAAGCAATCAGCAGGTGCAAAAGTTCAATCTTAACATTAGTAACCATTCACTCTAGTGCTTCCTGAGGGGCCCCTCCAGAGTTCAGTTGCCTATTTGCAACTATTCTATGACCCTGCTCTGACCCAAACAGCAGGCTCATAGAATAGCTACAAGTAGGCCATAAAGGTCCTGTGAAAAAAAATTGCACTGCAACAGAAAGCAAATTACAGATAAGGAAGGAAGCAGGTGCCAGCCAGACTGGAAGTTTCAAAATCACTGACACATTAATCAACCCCAAATTAATTCATGGCAGTTGAAGCAGGGCAGGTGTGCTTGTTTTTTTTCACCCCCATAATTTACAGTGATAAACCAACCAGAGGGTGGCAGTGAGGATGTACCAGAGGGTGGCATGGGTGTACCAGAGGGTGACAGTGGTGAAACAGAGGGTGCTGTGAACCTGTGATGATGAACCAGACGTAGAAACAACATAGTCGCGACCGTTGCGAGCCGACAAGTAAGTTCGCAATTGCGAACTAGTACACAAATCCTCGCGAACCCTTGCGAACACAAAAAACACAAAAATCCGCAAATTCGCGAGAGTTCGCGGATCTTGCGGATTGCGAATCCGTAAATACGCAAGTTCGCGTATGCCAGATTCGCTAAATCCGCCCATGCTTAATCTCAACAAACTCTTTTTAACCCCTACTGGTACACTGTTGCATTTTGTTGCTACATTACTCTTTTTAATGGTAGGAGCTCTTTTGCTCTTGATTGTGGAGAAGGCTGTGTATTACCACGAAGGTAAAGCAACCCTCTGCTTCATGCTAAGGCCTATCAATGGATCCTTGTGCTATTGGGGGATGGAGCTGGCAGATCTCTCTAGCTGGGGGTCACCTCCTGCACTGTTCTGGCATCTTATGCATCTTTATCTGAGAATTGCGCCCTTATCGCGACCAGCACTGTTCTGAGGTGGTAGCATTGGGAGGCGCTTTGGTGCTGCCAATTGTATACTACCTATGTGACTGTTGTACCCGCAACTACACTCTGGCGCTGGCCACCCCAAACATCAGCTCATTGTAAGCATCATGGGCAAATCCAATGGCAGTCGGGGCAAGTTATAATTTGACTCCCGTCGTGCTGTGCATGCGTCAGAGAGCGAGACTGAGCAACCTACTGCTGGGAACCCTTCCTCGGAAGAGCCTTCTGACTTAGTGGACATGAAAACACCACTTGAGGCCATGCAACAAAGTTTGACGTCTATTGAGTCCAAAAATGACACCATGTGTAGAAGAATGGACTCTATCATGCACAAACTTGAGAAACATGAGGGGCAACTGCAGGAAGTGGAATAACACATTTCCACTGTAGAAGATACTGTTTCATCTCAAGGCAACAAACTGCTCAACATGGAAAGAGTCTTGAAACTCATTGCAGCAAAAAACAAGGATCTTGAGGTGAGAGCTCACCGCAACAATCCTCGTATTTTAGGAGTGCGAGAATCTGCAAATACTGGCAGAATGGAGGACTATGTTGAGCGATTACTCACCACACTGTTTGGGGTGGACTCCTTCTCCAAACTCCCCATAATCGAACGAGCACATCGTGTCTTACAGGCCCATTCACCACCTGGTGCACATTCGCAACCGATTATCTCCAGACTCCTGAATTACAGAAATTGTGACAATGCGCTACGCCTCGCCAGAGAAATACCCATCTTGCAATTTGATGGAAACGAGGTTACCCTCTATCTAGATTTTACTATTGCGGTCCCGGAAGCAAGGTGAAAATGTTTACTAATGAAGCAGAAGCTGAGACAGGCCACAATCCTCAATGCCATGTTATATCCAGCTCACCTATGTATTTCTTTTCAGGGAAAAGATCATTTCTTTACCAACCCTCAGGAGTTGTGGATTTTCTACACTGGCATTTGTTTGCACTATGCCAACGAAACTGTCTGCTGCCTCATCCAGGGCATCTATACCAATGTTGGACCTGCTCTGACACTGCTGTTCCCACTATAAAGCCCCTAGCTGGGTGGATAGACTTGTATGATGTCTGCATGTTGTTCATCAAATGATTTCCTGTGTAAATGTTGCTTTAGGGCCACCGCAGCCCTCTAACTTATCACCGGCCTGCACTGGATGACACTATGCTGGAAATCTCCGGACACCCTTGATTTCACGAGGATGATCCCAACTGACTCCCTGTATGGCCTCTGCAGGTTATTCCTGATTACGCTTGTTGGTATTGTATTTCCTAATGCAAAGTTTTATTCGTAATATTTATTTACTTTTTCGCCTCTGGTATTGGCCCTACCATGGACCAGCTATGGTTGGCTCTGGAATTTAATTTCTAAGAGAGTTTCATTGGGGAGAGGGGCTGCATTCCTGATGTGTTTGAGCTGACAGTGTGGGTGGGGGGCAATGTGCTTGTTTAATGTTTTTTGCTGTGCAGATTTTTGTACACTACTGAAAATACAGTGTTGCTCTCATGCACCCACTGGCTTTCTGTCTATTCATTGCTGCTTCAGCTCCCCCAACCCACCTTAGCATGTCCACCATGACTAATGCAAATGGTATTCCCTCTCACACATCATATAAGTGCATCACATGGAACATTAGGGCCCTTGGGAATCCCCACAAAAGCAGGCATATATTATCCTACCTGGATCAACAAGGCATACACAATAGCCCTATCACAAGATATTAATTTGAATGACTCTACAGATGCGACCTTTGCTGCTCGATGGGCCTCCCAAAGACAATTTTCCACATACTTCTCTCGTGCAAGAAGGACAGCTGCATTTATTCTTAGGGGGGTTGGGTACAATACAAACCATAAGGGTCACAATAGTGAATTGTTATAGCCCCAATATAGAAGACCCCATTGTTTTTACTGCCTGTGGGGTGATTTTAACATAGCCCTAAATACAAGGATTGATCATTCTTAAGCCCCATCTTCTCATCGCAACATTTCTGCTGGTCATTGTGAGAAAGTGTCCTCTTTCTTGCATGGTATGCCCCCACTTCTTGCTGGATTGCTGATGTGCTTTGACTGAGTGTGCCCTGGGCTCCTGCCAATCAGGTACTCAGGACCTGTGTTCCTTCCCTAAAACTGCATTGAAGCCTAAACCCAATTGGCATCTCTGTCCACATGTCAGCCCCTGGTAAATGGTACCACAGGTACCCAGGCACTGTGACCAGAGAAGGCCTCCAGAGGCTACTGCACAGCACTTATTGTGCCACCCTTAGAGGTCCTGTACCCTGACACTCACACACTGCCTTTGCAGGCTGCGTGTCTTGGTGCAGAACAAAGTTAAGAGTTGACGTGGCACACATCCCTGTGTGCCATGCCCACAAACCACTGCCCTGGCATACATCAGTCACCCCTCTATTTGGGTGCCATATGCTAGTGGTGAGGGTACAGGTGCATGAGCCCTGTACCCCTACAGTGCCCAAGTCCATTTCTGGGCATTGTAAGTGCAGTGCTGCCATTAACAACACAAACACTTTTTTATATATATAATAGATTGTTTATTACCCCCGCATACCTAAATAAGATAGACAACACAAATATCAATATTTGCTGGACGTGCTCCCAGGATGACGCTGATCTCAAACATATGCTATTCAATTGTCCACACGTTTTTAGATTCTGGGAACAGGTTTGGAACCAAATCAACAATATTTTTTCACACCACAACTCCCCTCTCCCTCCAATCATTTTCTTAGGTAGCTCAATACCGGACTGGAAAAGACGACAATCCCAGCTGCTACTTATTGATTTGTTACTAGCTGTAGCTTTTCAACAGATATCAAAAAATTTGTAAAGACTCCTCTAAATTGTCTTATTTAGCCTGGTGGTATCCTGTGTGTCACTATCACCGCCTAGATACAGCACTCGTTCATCCTATTTCTCCTGCTATGAAACGATGACACCTCTGAAGAAAACATCTTCAATTGTTTCCTCACTACAAGAAGTTACCAAGCCTCCCTGACCTCCTATTGTATGTATATAACTATGCTTAGTTTATCATTTCTTATAAATCTTGTAAACTGTGTATTTTTGACATGTACTGTTATTTACAATTTTTGTGAACCTTTGGCCGTATTCATATCATCTTATATGTCAACTTACCATTATTATTCTTTATTACTCTTTCTTGTATTTATGCACTGGTAATTGATTTCTTATACGAAGTATAGTTTTCACAATCATATTAATCTTTTCTATAAACCTTTTCCTGAACTTAAAAAAACGAGTATATGGTTCTGGGAGTTTGTCATTACGAACTCCACAACACCATAATGGCTACACTGAAGACTGGGAAGTTTAATTTCAAACTTCTCAGCACATTAAACCCACACTGATGCCAGTGTGGAATTTAATGTAAAATGCACATCAGAGGACATCTTAGAGATGCCCCCTGAAACTCAACCAACTTCTAGTGACCTGACTGAGTGGCAGCTTAGACAGACATGTTTCTGGACCCCTGGGTCAACAGCCTGCTGCTCTCGGGGCCTGAAACAATGCAGATTCTGGGATGAGGTGCCAAGCCTCCTCCCCCAGGATGGGCAGGGTTCATGAAGGGGAAGCTTCAAAGGCATGCCGCCTTTGTGAGCCTCCCCAGACCATTTTCTGCTTTCAGCAACTGGTCCCCACTGGTTCAACCCCCCACTTTGGGTGGGAGAACCAGTGGGAAAAACAAGTGAGGGAAAGAGGTGTGCCCACCTCTGCCAACTCCACCCCTCAGATGGGGGAGGCAAAGTGAAGCACAACTCTGAGTCTCCGCCATCTTGAGGATGGGGGACCTAGCCAACCAGGGACAGGCTCCTGCCCCCCTCCCATTGGAGAGTGGCACGATAGGGGGTGTACCCCCCAGGGAAGGGACCATTGGTCCCTGCCCTTTACCTACCTGTAACACCCCTAAATCTAGTATTTCAGGGGGCACCCTGAACCCTGCTTCCTCAGATCCAGCCTGACAAGAAGAAAAGAAGAAGAAGGACCAAACAGCCGTGCAGCCAGCAAACAAGAGGACGACGCCCACTGACTTGGCCCCAGCCCTACCGGCCTGTCTCTCCTCGAACCTGCTCCTGCAAAATCCTGGTGTGTCCTGCAGCCAGCAACCTCGAAAACCCCCGGAGGATCTGCCTGCCTTACCTTCCAAGGCTGCTCCTCTCGTGAAGTCCGGATTTGTTCAAACTTCACCTTCTGGCTCCGGCCAGAAACCGCAAATCCAGCCCACTCTGCCCCGTTGAACATGTCTCGAGCACGAGTGGAAAAACTCAATGAGGAGGTCCCCCTGGCAATCCTGACTAGAGATCCGGTGACCCCTGACCTGCCTCAAGCCTCCAGCCAACGCTGCAGCCTAAATCCAGAAGGCCCCCATGACCGCGAACGAGAGCTGGTAAGAAGATCCGACCCCTAAAGGCACCCCTACACCCGACCCCCCACGGCCTTGTGTGCCCAAACGAACAGTGCCTAACCAACCCTTAACTTCACAACTTACCTCTCGAATTGGTGGTCCCACCCAGAAGTCCTTCGTCTCCCTGCCTGCAGTGCTTTTGCAAACTGGAGGTTCTTCATTGAAAACAACAGGGCACCCGACCTCAAAACAGCACCCTGCACCCGGCCGCCCTAGTGCCGCTGAGGGTGTACCTTTGGTGCTAATTTGGTTCCCTATTTGCCCTCACCTAAACCGTAGGAGCTTTGCTCCCACAGCCGTGCGGCTTGCTTGCCAGCAGCCACCAGCCAGAGGCCCCTATCCTCCACAGGATAACATTGGGCCTCAACACTCTGCACCCTAGTGCCAATGAGGGTGAAACAAAAGTGCTTCAATGACCCTGGGGGACCCCTGAGTCTAACCCGATAACCTTAACTCCCAGAGACAATTACCTACCTGTGAACCGAAAACCTGTTTTTCCTCCAAAGGATAACAATGACAATTTTCTTCCAAAAAGTGTAGAGTTTTGAAATCTAAAAATGTTCTTTAAAAATCGCACAAATAACCAGAACTTATTTACTCACCTGTTTACAGGAAATGTCCCAGTGCTGAATCCAGGCATCCATCACTGAGTAAGAAAAGTAACATACAAAGTAACTTACCTGCAATTTACTGAAAAAGCCTATTCATTTCAATGCAATGTTTTTTTTTCCAAAAAACAAATGTGTGGAGTTTTGAAATCTAAAGGTATTGTTTAAAAATCCTGCGACTAACCAAAACGTATTTACTTACCTGTTTCTAGGAAATGTCCTAGTGCTGAATCTAGGTATCCAGCACTGAGTTAGAAAAGTAATGAGACAAGTAACTTACCTGCAATTTGCTGAAAAAGCCTATTCATTCCAATGTACTGTATTTGCTAGGTGTTGCAATCTACTGCATTCCCTGTAAATCAAACAAAGTACTATTTTTATTGGATTTTCAAACTGTTCTATATCCAGTAACTTATTACTGAAAAGTATGTTATGCTTACCTGTGCCAGGCTTGCTTGGTTCTAAAAATAAAACAACAGTATATATTTCTATACAAACACAATTGGCCTAGAGTTCAGTTATTTTTATTTTTTTTTATTTTTATTTTTTTTAAAAACCTTTATTGAAAGACACGTATAAGTACAAGCGCTGGCCTACAACCACAGGGGCCGGCCGCAAAGTCAGGAGAATCAAAATAACAAAGCAATGTATACGATAGGGTGAATACAGGATGGATGCAAATAAAGTCGTTACATCGCCAGCGCCAGAATAAAAGAGGTTTCATTTTACATTATATAAAGGAGGCAGCAACCATATCTACCAGAGCGTCATGCAACATATACAGAAAAGAAGGGGGGGGGGGGGCGGGAGGGAAATAGCCCCCCACGCAAGCAGACGACCACAGTAGGGCAAAGCCCAAAGACCTCACACGCCCATACCAGGTGCAGAATAGAGGAAGAATACCAGCAAACAAATAAAGTGGACGCCACACGTACAGCCCACCCGCCCCGAAAAAGGAGAAAGTGCAGACGCTAGCGAAACAGAGGAGTAAACACCAAGGGACATAGCCCACCCCCTGGAAAAAGGCAACAAAGGGACCATAGAGTAAAACAAACTAAAATAACAAACAACCCCCCCACCCTACATCACTGTAATGGCTACGGCCTACCCCACTAAACAGCGTGCCTGTCGCCCAGAGTCACCCGAAATATAGAAAAAGAGAAAGGGAGTTATAACGAAGAAAGAGAGGGGAATAAGAAAAGGAAGGAGAGGAAAAGGAAGAGAGAGAGAGGAGAGGAGCCAGCGACCGAGACATAAAACACTACCCCCCCGCAACAGTAATGCACTAATCGAGGTCGAAAAGGAGAGTCAAGAAAAGCCTACACCGGGATGTAAACAGGAACCATCCAGAATAACGAGGCCCGGAGATGCCATGTAAAAAGGGGTCCCACAGGCATCCGGGCACGATCACCCCTGTCCACTTTTATGAAGAGTCGAGCTTCCCAACCCCGCCACAGCCAAAAAACAGCAGAACACAGTGGGTCCATACCAGTCAGGAAAAGCCGGTGGGATCTCCGCAAAACACCGTCCCGGCAAACTAGAAGCAACCAGGAGAACTCGGCAACAGTAAGAATGCAAAAGTTCCTCAAAGATCCACGTGGCCAAGCACAGTATCTGGGCCGTCCAGCACGAAGCAAAGAAAACAGGATGTAGAAAGCACTGCAGCATCGGCACCGGGTCCGCTAGATCCCATAGAATCGAGCACCCAGCCGGAGATCCCAGCACAGCCGGCGGCGAAGTTTCAGGCAGTACAATTCGGGGAGACGACACTTCGTCACAAAATGGCGGAGCCACCATGGCAGCTATCCGCAACTCCAAGGCTCGACATTTCAAGGACAGGTCGATCCGCAGAGCAGACAGGGCAAACCAGATAGCACTCCGAGTAGGGGCCGCCCAAACCAAACGAGGGCTGGAGAAAGCAAATGCGGCAACCCCCCTGTCTCCAGGAGAAAGACACCCCGAGGGGCCATCCGCCATCTTAAGTACAGCACCCTCCGCCATCGCCGCAGGTTCTTCCAAGTCCATCAGGAGCACCGGCGGCCCCAGGGCTCACCAACAAACCGCGGCGGAAGGCGCTCGGCGGAGAAAGGAGAGTCACCAGAAGAACGGGCGTGCTCCCCACAGCACTCGGGGGGAGCCCAGCACCGGATCCCGGGCGGGACCAACAACAGGAGTGGGTCTCTCACTTGAGGGGTGCCGGACAGCGCGGCTTCTCTTCCTCGGGCCGGCAGGCGAACGGACATGCGGGGTGGCCCACCAGCGGGGGCGGGGCCGCCCCGGGGGTCCCGGCTCGCGGCTCTCAGGCTCCCACCATCGGGTCTCTCCACCGGTTCCGGACCGCCGGCACTCCGAACATCTCCGGGCAGGCACAGCACTCGAGGCCCCGGCGTCAGGGCCGGGAAGGCCAACAAAGTGACCAGGGCAGAACGCCGGAATCACTGCACGCCAGAGCCCCGGAAAAGGATGGTAAGTGACGGCTCTTCCTCAGTGACCAAATTCGGAACACCCCGAACAGGATGAAATACAGGATAGGTGGCGGGGAGGAAGAGATCACGGAGCGAGGCGGTTATGCGACCGTTCCGATCGCCATCTTGGCTCCTCCTCTAGAGTTCAGTTATTGAGTGTGTGAATTAATTTGCTGACTGCGTGTGAACATCAAATGCTTAACACTGTCCTCTGATATTGCCTTACTACTCAATCACTCTACCACAAATAGAGAGTAAGGTTCTATCTAACTTTAACCTCCGCCTACCTCTGGGGTCACTTGGACTCTATATACACTATACCTCATTCTGGTGTAATATATATAGAGCCAGTTTCCTACAGTCATCTCAGGGATTTCATGGATGAGCACGATTTGCTTGATGCTTGGAGAACTATCCACCCGTTGGACAGAGAGGGCACTTTTCATTCAGGGGTCCATGGAAGTTGGGTACCACTGGACTAATGGCTTATCTCAAGGGGAGTAGGGTCGAATCTTGCACAAACATATTGAGACCACTCCACAGTTTTACTCGCGCTATCCATTTGTGCCCAGGCTTCCACTTGCATGACCTGGTGGATATCCCTGCGCTTACTCCTGAATACTCCATTTCGGGAAGAGCTTTGATAGGAGTTCTCTGATTTCTTTTCGAGAAATGCAGATTCTGTACCTATAATCGACACCGCTTGGGAGGCGTTTAAAGTTGGGATCCATGGATCTGCCTTGACAAGAGTGGGGTGAGTATTGCGCTCACTACGTAATCATCTGGGTCGACTTGAGGGAGAACTTAAACAACGTGAATCTCAGTTGGGAGGCGTTGATGATCGTACAATGGCTCAGCAAATAAGGACAATATTATCTGAATTCCATGAAATAAATGAGAGAGAATGCCTACACCGAGGCAAGTATGTCAAGTCTCTGGTGTATGGGGAGGGGAGCACCCAGGATACGGTCTTACCACCATGACCCGGAGACCACATTCTGCCAATGATATTTTGGAGGCTCAGGATGATAAAGGGCAACTACATAGAATTACCACAGATATACTCTGTACTTTCTCCTCTTTCTGTAGTTCCCTCAAGACTTCTTGGAGGTTAGAACTCATTGATGCAGACTCTTATTTGGTGGATGTAGCTTTTGGGGTGGTTGAGTGATGCCCAAAGGAACTTCCTGGCCCAAGATATAACTAGTGACAAAATCCAGGATGTGATTATGCAGTTGCAGGCTGGTAAATCCTTGGGCCAGATGGTCTACCACATGACTTGTGCAAAGCTCATGTTGACCTTTTGATGCCTGTGTTAGGCTCCGTCTTCCATACAACGAAAAAGGAAAGCCAGCCCCCGCCCCACCTTTTTTTAGGAAGCTATGATCATTACCCTGCTCAAACTGGGCAAACCACCTGATCGATGCGAATCTTACAGACCATTATCTCTCATTAATTGCGATGTTAAAATTTTAGCCATAGTACTTGCCAATCATTTATCACTCATTATGACATTTTTAGCATGCACGTCCCGCTCAGGCTTTATCCCTGGAAGGTCCACATCTCACAGTTTACTGACTTCTTTCGTAGTGATGCAGGACATTGACACTGACCTGGCTGCGGTGACGGCTTTTTAGACGCCACCAAAGCATTTGACTCAATTGAGTGGAATTATTTTATGACTGTGTTACGTCGAATGGGACTTCCTAGCTCCTTTCTGGCCTAGGTGGCACTTATATATATATATATTCACAGCCGGTAGCTAGGGTTTGTAGAAATGGTTCGGTTTCCTTCCAGATGATTGTCACCAGACGCAAGTGGTAGGGTTGTCCACTCTCACCATTACTTTTTGCCCTGGCAGTAGAGCCGCTAGCTGCCAAGTTGCACCAATCTCACCATGATTATGCGCTTCGCTACCCTTCTAGGTATCTATTGATCTTACTAAATGCAGATGACATGACCCTCTTTTTGCATGAGCCTCATATTAGTCGTAATTGTGTCTCCCAAGAATTTGTCTGATTTAGTGGCCTCTCAGGCATACAGATTAAATGGGAAAAATCGTAAATCGCAGCTCTTTCCAGAAAGTCTGACCTTAAATATCTCAGGGTTATGATCTTGAGAGATTGAGAGGAAGTAATTAGATCTATCTATGGCGGTAACTAGTCATAATATCGATAAAAAAAATATCGACTGGATAGAATATCGAGTTTTTTATATCGAATGGACAGAATATCGAATTGCAAAAATATTGTGGTGCAGAATCTCAAAATGAAGGTATATGTGTTAAAAGTATGTATTATTTTTGTAATGTATTTTTGAATTTTGTAAAAGTAATGATTTTTATGTAAATTAATTTTTGTTTGATGGAATTCCGTAGCGGGTTGTGGGTTTATAGGGGAATCGGGTGGGAAGTCATTTATTTGAAATTAATGTATTTATTATGTTATTACTTAATAATTTAATATTTAATACTTTATATTGTTAATTAAGTTAATTTATTTAATACTAATTAATTATAAGTTAATTAATAACAATTAATAATTAAGTGTTAATGGTGTTTTTTTAATTAATTAGTTATTAATTAGATATTAATTACTAACAATTAATTTGTAAATATGTTAATTGTGTACTTTTTTATCAGTGGGTTGAGGGTTGATAGGGGAGTAAGGCAGGAAGTACTTTGTTTTAATGTAATTTTTATTATTTGTGACATATTTGTTTTAAGTTATTTTATAGTGTTAATTGTGTGAATTAATTTAGATATGATTGTTATTAATTATATAGTTAATTGTAATTAGTTTATTAATTAATTGTTAATTAATTATATTAATGTATTAATATGTTACAATATTGTAGTTAATGTTTATGGTGGGAGGTAAATTAATGACAAAAAATATTAATTGTTAATTAATGTTACGCTATTCAACACTTTCCTTACTATTGCACTCACTGGAGTGGTAAGAGTTATTTTTACCCTCCTGCTATCCAACGCTTGCCCTACTGTTGCACTCACTGAGTGAGAATAGTAATTTTTACCCACCCGCTATGCAACTCTTTCCCTACTGTTGCACTCACTGGAGTGAGAATAGTAATTTTTACCCTCCCGCTATCCAACACTTTCCCTACTGTTGCACTCACTGGAGTGGGAATAGTAATTTTTACCCTCCCACTATCCAACACGTTCCCTACTGTACCACTTGCTGGAGTGGAAATAGTAATTTTATCTTTTACGCTATGCAATCTTTTCATTATTGTTATATTTAATGTAGTGTAAACTAGTATTTAAAAAAAATATAGATTTTAATGTTTTAACTTATTATAGATCACTTTTTTAATATTTATATTATAGGTATATATATATATATATATATATATATATATATATATATATATATATATATATATATATATATATATATATATATATATATATATGTAATTATATTTAAAATTATGTTTTTAACATTTAATTATTAAAAATATTGATTTTTTAAAATATTATTAAGTAAATATTTATGTAATAAAAAAGAAAAATGCATGTTTATTTTTATTTTTACTTACATTTATTATTTAATAATTTTTAAAGTTATTTAAGTATTTTTAATTATGTTTTACCTAATTATATTTATTATTTCATTAATTTTACATTACTTTTCAGACATTTAAAAAAGTCGATATTTTAGCAAAATATATTATTTACGATATTTAGGATTTGATATTTTTGTACTTACCTGTTTGCAGATAGGAATTCAAGATTCTGGCAGTCGATATTTTGTCACCGATATTTTTTCAGGCCGATATTTAGCTCCTCGATATTCTGTCAGTGATTCATCTACAGCACTGGATTATCTGTACTTACTGAGCATATTAATCACTGGGTCTCTCTTCCCCTGTCATTTACGGGTCCAATTGCGTTGATGAAAATGGTGATACTACCTATATTTTTATATTTATTCCTCAACATACCCTTCCCACTGAGTCGTTCTGTTTTGCGAGCGCTAAAAACTCAGATGATAAGGTAAGCATGAGAGGGCAAGCAGCACCGTTTGCAATGGAACTCTCTAACAATGGCATTTTCTAAAGGAGGGTTTGAAGCCCCAGACATGAAGTTTACTATCTGTGTGCTCAGACTCATCCTGCCTTACATTGGTACAGGGGCGGCTCTAGGCTCATGGCGGCCCTGGGCAGGGAGCGTAGGTAGGGGGCCCCGGACGAGGGGGTCTGGGCGGGGCGGAGCCCCCCAGAGCTCAGGGACTAGAAGGAACGCAGGCGCGGAGGACAGTGAAGAGGGAGGGACCGGGGTCAGGGTGTTTGGAAGTGGAACAGAGCCGGAGGCCTCCAAGTCCAAGCATGTGGCCACTACGCAAATATGTATCCATCCTCAGAGGATTATTATATTAAGGATATATATTGGCGTGGAGACCCCTAGGATTTGATGGCCTTGTGCAGGTGCACAGCTTGCACATGCCTAAGGCCGCCCCTGATTGGTACGAACCCACTCCGTTCCTCCATCATCTGGCAGTAAAGAAGGGATGTATGGCCTCTATCCCCCCTTCCTCGTTTCTGGGCTCCTCCTCTGCTTCGCCCTCACTGGCCTAATCCAGGGTAGCGTGTACATTGAATGCCTGGCGCAAACTGGGCCAGAAGTTAGACAAGATGCTCGTATATTCTCCACTCATACCACTTCTCTACCGCCCATTGTTACCAGTGACTGATGAGGTTTCTTGCAGGGTATATTGCTTCAGAAGCACTGATTTCAACATTGGGGGGATCTATATCGGGATGACTCCATTATATCCCGGGATTACTTTTTTGGTGACGAACCAACGTCCCCCTTAGACATCTTTCTGTACATTAGGCTGTGTTACAATGTAATGGCGGCCACCTTGGACTTCCCTAATGAACCTCCCACCTTCGATACACTTCATACTATGCTTCAAGTGGATCCTCCACCGTCTCCACGCCATCGAGTCTCCCTCTTATATTGCACTTTGCAAGCCGAGGCTTCTCGCACTTGGGGACAGGCGTGTACACAGTGGGCAATAGACATAAGGGCTACCTTTAAGGACGACTCGTGGAAATACTACTGTGCAAAAAGTGGGCGCATTGCCCCTAGCAGTCGACTCCGCATTATTCAGTATGGTTCTTCAAAGGATTTACTATACACCTGCCTGACTTCATTGCTATCAACTCCGCCCAGATGATAAGGGCCCCAGATGTGGATTGGCTGGGGCAGACTTTCTCCATCTTGCATGGTCATGTGCACCAATATAGGCTTTCTGGAGCGAGGTATCCACGGCGCTTACTGCCACGATAGAACAGGCCCTGAACACTTACTCCACTTTTGGCACTCCTGGGGGCACACAGGTGAAAGTGACGGAGGTTTCAGGAAATATGTGGCTCAGGCTCTCCTATTGGCTCAGGCCTTTTCAGTGCAAAGAACAATTGTCCTTATGTTCCAAACTGTTGACTCCTCGGTCTAGACCTTGAGACATTTGGGACCCGCTGTGTAATTATTTACTCCTGCATGATCCATCAAATGACGCTGGGGGGGAACCACCAGATTGAGACCTGAGCCCACACCCCCAGAAGACTGTAAATTTGTGTTCACTATTG
Organism: Lissotriton helveticus; assembly: GCF_964261635.1. Taxonomy (NCBI): domain Eukaryota; kingdom Metazoa; phylum Chordata; class Amphibia; order Caudata; family Salamandridae; genus Lissotriton; species Lissotriton helveticus. Next base: position 219,261 of record NW_027611917.1, read on the forward strand.
CCTTTGACACATGAATATATCAAGCACTCCGGATGCCGAATGAATTTATGAGAAAGTATGTGATGGTCTTGGTTTTACTTGAGAGAACAGTGTGCACCACTGATGATAACGATTCTAATTCTAGTGAGGATACTCAGGGCCAGATGTAGGTCGGTCGGTAACGGCCGAAAATACCGATTTTCGGCCGTTACCGAGCGAAATCGAACCATCGGGATGTAGGAGTCCGAAATCCGTCATAATCGGTAAATTACCGAATCGGTAATGATACCGAATCGGTAAAATACTGATTCGGAAGAAACACAGAATCGGTAATTATACCGAATCGGTAAAATACCGATTCGGAAAAAACACAGAATCGGTAATTATACCGATTCGGTAAAATACCGAATCGGAAAAAACACAGATTCTGTAATTTTACCGAATCGGTAAAGTTACCGAATCGGTAAAATGCCGATTCTGTAAATAAGAAGTGTGAAAAATGAAGAGTGAGATGTAGGTAAGCTCAGCAATACCGAATTTGCCTCAAAATCGGTATTTAAGAGTCTGTATTTACCATGGATTGGAATCAGGTGGTAACCAGGTGCAACCTATAAAAACGGACCTAAAATGCAATTCTTCTTGCACTATGGTGGCATTTTATGTCATTGCAAGACGGCTACGGCTACAGGAGGAAGGAGAGAGGAAATGGCTGAGACAGGGGCAGGTAAATGTAAATGTAAGAGACATTTCTAACGCGCAACTTTCACTCCAAGGAGTATCTTGGCGCTCATCCAACTCAGATGAAAGAGTTGGAGGGAAAAAAGGATGTCCTCATTCTACACCACAATTACACCAAGGTCCTACACATGGCATCGGGCAAAGAGAAGATCCAAGTTTTTAATGCTTTCCTAAAAGAGGTTTCTTGAGAAGAGGAGCGTAGAGAGGGGGGGAGCTTATTCCAAGCCTTGGCGCCCAATACAAAGAGGGATTTACCACCTTTTGTAGCCAGCTTAAAATGAGGAAGGGTGAGTAAATTCTGGCTGGCAGACCTCAGGGAGCGCGTCGGATGATATCTTTTGAACCCGTTGCATATATATTTATATATATATATATAGGTCTACAGGCAGAGGGTGACCCTGTGCATGCTCACAGAAGCAGAGATCCTACAGAGATACAGGCTGGACTCAGACACCATTTTGGACCTTATCAGGGACCTCCAACCACTGTTGGATCACCCCACCCCAAGGGCACACGCAATCCCACAAGTGCAGGTGCTATGCAGCCTACACCTGCTTGCGTCTGGCAGCTATCAAAGTGTAGTTGCTGTGGCAGGAGGGGTGACCCAGAGCAGCCTGTCAAGGTTTTTCCACAAATTCCTTGACGCCATGATACAGAGGATGGACCAATACATTTCCTTCCCTGCAACCCATGCGGAACTGGTACAAACTAAAGCAGACTTTTATCAGATGGCAAGATTCCCCCACATCATTGGCTGCATTGATGGCACGCACATTCCGATTTGCCCCCCTGCTGACACAGAATACATATACCGTAATCGGAAGTCAACGCACACCATAAATGTGCAGGTGATTTGTAATGCTAAGTGCGTCATCACAGACCTGGTTGCCAAATTCCCAGGGAGTACCCACGACTCCTACATCTTCCAAAGCAGCGGCATCCATGCACGGCTGACGGCAGGGGAATTTGGTGACGGATACCTCCTAGGTGAGACACAATATCAGACCCTCATAACAAAAATAGCAGTGTGAAGTACATGTATGCATGTGAGTAATGTTACCCCTTTTAATTCTAGGCGACAGTGCATATGCCCTCCGCTCATTCATACTCACCCCCTACCTCAACCCCTCAACACCCAGCCAAAGGAGGTATAACCGGGCCCACAAAAGCACAAGGAATGTGGTAGAACGGACCTTTGGCATCTGGAAAAGCAGGTTCAGATGCTTGCACAAGAGTAGAGGTGCAAGGCAGTATACCCCCATCACCTGCTGCAAGATAATTGCTGTCTGTGCAATGTTGCACAACCTTGCGGTCAAGAAGGGCACTGAGGTAGAGTTGTCAGACTACGAGGACCATGACGACAACATTGCTGTGCCACAAACCCAACCTGCTGGAGTGTCAACACCAAGTGATGGCAGATACAGACGGGAGGAAATAACAGACAACTATTTCTGAGTGAGTACAGATGAACAGACAGGTTATGGATGTGAAATTTTTCTTTTTTTAATGTTGGAAGAATGTTCAAGCACTGATGTGCAACAAGTGAAAATATGAAATTATATGTGGGGACTGGAAATGCCCCGGGGTTGCCTCACCCACACTGGCAGAGTCATTTTCTGAAGCGCTTCACAATCCACTGGGATACTGATCACCCCCTTCAGCATGGCCTGCTGCCTCTGCGGAGCACCTGCTGCTCCTGCGCGGCTCTGACACAGCGCTAGCCGGGCTGCTGCGGCTGCTGCTGTCCCCAGCCTCGGCCACGTCCAGGGCAGGATTGACCACTGTATTTGATATGATGAGGGCCTCCATGGCACTGGTGATCCTGGCCATGCCCCTGGTCACCTCCGCATTGTTTTGTGTCAGGCTCTCTTCCAAATTTACCCCTCGGCGACATAGCTGGGACGTTGCGGCGGCAAGCCGGGTAATTCCCCTGTTTGGACACGGGCATCCCTGCGCCTTGTGTGCTCAGTATGTTCCATCTTGGCACAAAGCTGTGTGATGGCGGTTGTCATGCGTCCCAGTCCTGTGGCAATGTCTCTGTTTGTTTGTGCCACCTCCTTGTTGCTTGCCACCAACTCACCAAAGCCCTTTGCCATTTCTACCATTTGCAGGTTGTGTGCACGCAATTGGCGGTGGCATGCCAGGATGGATTTTGCCTGCAGGCGCTGGATTCGCACCATGCTCCCCTCAAGGCCTTGGAACACTGTGCCCTCTCCTGATGGACATGCACTGCTGGGAGTGCGTGGGCGGCGGAGATTGGTGCTGGCCTGCTGGGTGGGCTGCTGTGCTACAGGTGTCGCTGGTGTGGGTGCTGGTGCCTGACAAGCAGCTCCCGCCATGATTGTCATTGGGGCCACAATACTCCTCCTGGCTGGTGATGTGGCAGGTGCTGGCTGGGACCGTGAGGGGGAGTGCTCTGGTGAGAACACCAATGGGGGGGATTGTGATAGTTGGGGGGAGTGGGGAAATACGAGGGCATGTACGAGGTCGTCCTCATTGACCATGGCACTGCTGTCCTCCTCCTCCTGCGAGGCATCTATGGTGCTTGGCCCTGCCACCATACTCTGCGCTGTCGCTGGAGCTGTCGCTTGTGCAGCTGATGCTCCACTGCCTGCACTGCCTGATGTTGCCCCTAGGTATAAAGAAGCATTTGTGAACTGAGTGCAAATGTCTAACTGTCACTACAATAAAAGCATTGCACATGTCACTTTCATTACTCTGATTCTTTTTTCAAGTGCATTGCAAATTAATGTGCACTGACAAATGTTCCTACATTAGCTGACTACATTTCCCATTATGCATTGCTCATGTATGGTGCTAGCAGTACTGGACTGGGGTTTGACTGTACATTGAGGCTATAGGGGAGGTGTCTGGTTGGGTGTGTTATGCTGCGCATGCTTCTTACCTTTTGCTGTAGCTCTGGCTGAGCTGTCCATGTCCCCTACTCCCACCACACTCTCCGTCTCGATGGTCGTGGCCACCAGTTCCTCCAGGTCCATGTTGCTAAACTTCACTTTGCGCTTCCTCTCAGCCTTCTGGCTCTCTGAGCTGCTTGCCATTTCCACTGTCTGCAAAATCAGCTCCCACTCTCTCTGCTGCTCCCTCTCACTGCTCAGCTCTGGCTGCCTCTCCAGAAAGTTCTGATGAGTTGCACCTGCCTGGGTAGCCACTCCCTGGTAGGGTGGGGGAGGGTGCTTCCACCTCATTGGCTGTTTTAATTGGTTTCACTTTTACTTGCTTGCCGAATCCGTATTTACCGATTCGGTATTTACCGATTCGGTATTTGCCGAATCTGTAAATACCGAATCAGTATTTCCAATGCATTCCTATGGCCCTTTCGGCCCATAGGCTTGTATTGTCATTACCGATTCGGTATCTACCGATTCGGTAATTACAGATTCGGTAAGTATCGAAACACGCTACCGATTTTTACCGAATCGGTATTTTACCGATTTTTTTTCTCTACATCTCATTTTCCGATTTCAGAATACCGATTCGGTAAAAATCGGTATTTTAAAATCGGTAAATGACTTTTACCTACATCGGGCCCTCAGTGGGCTAATGTAATTACTGCAGAGATCTGAGTGCAATGTGGTGGTCACAAGTTTTCACTTAGTGCACTCATCACTGTGTAATTTATAGTTGAGTTTCCAATCCTAGTGAAATAAATACGGAGGATTATATACCGGAAGTTCAAAAAGCATACTGAAGCATGTTCTCCTAAAACTCACCACATTGTAATCAAGATAACCTAAAACTCCTCCTCCTCCGATATATTTCCCCAGTAAAAAAAATTACGTTTTACTTTAGAATTGTTGCAAAGCATTAATTTTAATTGGCAGTTCTAATAAAAATTATAAATCTTAAGAATTTCCTGCCCATTTAATTGATTTAGAAAGTCCCGTGGGCAAGAAGATTTTTTTTTTATTCCACATCCCTGAAATTCTACCACGATTTGTCCAAAGTGTAGTGCTTTTATCAATGCCCTTTGTTACTAATTTTGAACCAAATCTTTCTGATAATGCCCCGTAGGCACCTGGACCACCCACATGCACAAGAGCTATATGATCTGTGCTCTTCAACGCCGACCCTGGTAATTCCAGCCACACCCCTGACTGAGTACCTGAAGCCTCCAACCCTGGCTCTGGTAATCTCGGCTACGCCCCTGACTACAAGTACCTGAAGCCTCCAACACCGGCTCCGGTAATCCCGGCTACACCCCTCACTACAAGTACCTGAAGCCTCCAACCCCGACTCTGGTAATCCCGGCTACACTCCTGACTGCAAGTATCTAAAGCCTCCAACCACGACTCTGGTAATCCTGGCTACACCCCTGACTACAAGTACCTGAATCCTCCAAGCCCGGTTCTAGTAATCCCGGCTACACCCATGACTACAAGTACCTGAAGCCTCCAACCCCGACTCTGGTAATCCCGGCTACCCTCCTGACTGCAAGTATCTAAAGCCTCCAATCACGCCTCTGGTAATTACAGCTACACTCCTGACTGCAAGTATCTAAAGACTCCAACCCCAACTCTGGTATTCCCGGCTACACTCCTGACTGCAAGTATCTAAAGCCTCCAACCCGACTCTGGTAATCCCGGCTACACTCCTGACTGCAAGTATCTAAAGCCTCCTGTTAGACCTGTCAGCCCTTTGGGTGGCCCCTCCTTATTTTTCTCCCTTTTTGCCTTCTATTTTTGTGTCCACTGTGATTTTTAGGTCTCTGGGCGCCTCATTATTACTAATTAGTAATGAGGCGCAGGTGCTCTTTTGAAATGGAGGAAGAGTAGGTGCTCTACTACAAAATGGTGGCCCGTCAACTGTCACCTCAGAGCCTTGGGCCATATGATTACATGAGGGGTTCCAGAACCTTCTGGTCCACTCTAGTCACTCAGGGCCCAGGCTATATATAGGTGGGATGTTCGACTGCCATTTTGTGTGGAGGTGACTAGGTGGGAGTTCAGGCTACTGAGTGGGGAGGTTAGTTCACTGAGGGGGGGTCTGATTGGCCTTAGGAACTGCTACCCTTCTCTGCTGATGCTACCCCCTGCGAGTTGACCTAGCCCTACCATCCCCAAATCTCTGGGATCACCGCTCCGGAGGCCTCATCAACATTTGTGCCTCCTTCAAACAAGGAACTTTGGACTAACGCTGTCGGGCTGGGGGCATGTGAACTGGTAGCTGGGAGGGGGTGAGGGTTGCTGACTCCTGAAAGTGGCCCAGACTTCTGCCGTTATACGCCTCATCCCTGTTGCCGCCCAGAGCCCTTGCGCGACCAGTAACTGGGGTGCCCTGACCCATCTGCTCTGAGCCTTCTCTGGTGTTAGGCATTGAGGGCTTGACCGCCGCGGACCCTGGGACGCTCAGCGCTTCTTGCGCTCGTGTAAACTCATTGCGACTGTCCTGGTGTGCCTCTGAGGGGTGGGTGCCATCTGTTTGCCGGCTCTTCCCCCTGCTGCGAGTGATAACTTCCTACCGGTTCCCCTGTTGTAGAGATTCTGAGAAACGGCGTTGACGTGGAGAGAGAGAGCTGTGACAGAGTGGTTGCTGGGCGACGGAGGCCTGGTGAAGCTCCGCCCGGCATGATCAGCGTGAGGCGCCGGAAAGCGAGGGGAGGGATTAGTGGAGGCCGGGCCCAGGTGAAGTTCTTCCCGTGTGGAAATCTAAGAGGGAGAAACACGGAAGAGTCGGGGAACGCCAGCTTTAGCCCCTAACAGGTCTCCGGTGAGGGTCCAGCCTCCGGGGACCTGCCGTCACTGATTGGGACATCGACTGGAGGTCGAGGGCCCAATCGAGGAAACCTCATGCTTGGCCGGAGCGTTTGACAGAACTGCTGTCCCAGAAGTAAGCGGGGATCTGGGGCTGGAGGGAGGCAAGACCCTCGCTGGGCCTTAACCCTATACGGTATCCCTGGCCCAAGTGAAGGGAGTGAATAGGGGGCCCTGGGAATTAGAGCCAGCGGAGCTGCATCACGGACAGAGGTCCCAGTTTAGTAGATTTGCGTACTAAGGAACTACTACTACTGACTGTGTACAGCCATCCTGGGAACAGCGCTATGCAAACAACAGATTGAGAGAATTATTATTTGCTGAAAGTACTGGGTAACCATGCCTGACTGGAATTAAGACCTATCTATCTGAAGTGAATGTATTACACAGACTGTTCAAAGCTTGTATGATTTAATGTGGTGATCTGCCATCCTAAAGTGCATGTAGTGCAAATACAATGTTTATATGATTTGTTGGATTGGCCTACCTTCGTCATTCTAGGAATTCAGCTGCTTGATCCTGTTCAAAAGTGCAATTACTGCGGAACTGCCTCTAGAACCTTTTTCCTCTCATGTTTGTATTGAAATGAGTCATCAATGGTAATTTACCTTTACACCTACCCTGCTTATTAATGATATGACTAAGTAAAGTTCATTAATGTATCGAAGTCTTATGCCATGACATATGTTTACAGAAGCAGGTAATCCAATGGTAATGCAAAAAACTGTTGAGGTATTAACTGTGACGCAACTGGAAACTTATATTGAAAGGAAAGATAAAGCTTTTCTACCTTTTCTAAAGATGGTGTGGTGTCATTTTTGGTGGAGGTGCACTGGATTGCTGTGGTGAGTGTGACGCAAGTACGACACGGTTGCCCTGAAGTTAGGCCTTCCCACTTTGTGCCAGGCTACCCTAAGTGGACCGGTGACCCCGGGTCCAACACCTCCAACCACGACTCTGGTAATCCTGGCTACACTCCTGAGTGCAAGTATTTGAAGGGAGTCAGTGCATTTCTGCAAATTTTAGAACACTCAAGGGCTTTGGAAAACTATTCAGGCCCAAATCTACTGCTGGCAAAAAGTACAGCAAAAGCAAAACTATTATTCTGGTTTACATATCCAATACAATAAACCAAAACTATGATGGGAGGATGGCTCAGTGAGTTAAGCACTTGCTTTTGAGATAGATGTTGAACAGCAAGTCCCAAATAAGTATCCTGGGCAAAGCAGTCTAAGCATCCCAACCTTCCAATGTAAGTAAATTAACGATCATTACATTAAGCAATACGAACACCTGTTATTTATAGCACTGAGAAACAGCAAGGTGCTGTATACAAAACAAATTATTAAAATTAATAGAATGTATTAAACAGGTACATGCAAGAAAGCAGGCTTTACGGTTAGGAATCACATTTGAAGGGCAAACCTGCAAAGAATACTTTATTTTTAAAGTTCTCATTCTTCTTGAAATATGTCAGAGTACTTAGTTCAGAGAATTCCTCTCATAGCTAGGAGCCAAAACAAATGTTGTGATGCCAACAAAATGTTTGCACAGGTAAGAGTGGTGTGTCGGTGGGGTGGGGCGAGGGTGGGGTAGGGGATGAAGTAGACAGACAACGGGATAGGTAACATTATATTAAAAAATTAATAAAACTACTTACCTTGCGCTCGCCGCATCGCCCCCACTCCGTCCCGCCCTACCGCTGTTACATGTGCGAGCCGCCACGGAACAAAATATTATATAGAGTATCAAGGTAAATAGATGCAAAATAATACACAACTAACAGTATTGGTGAACCATGGTTGCTATGGTGCTGGCAAAAAAGGATAATTGTGGCTGCATGCAGGAGAAAGACGCATGCTTTGATTGATGGCTGAAGGACTTGCAATGTTACAGTGATGTAAAAGAAGGTTCAAGGCAACTGGTCCACCCCAACCAGAAGACCTGTATCATCTGGGCTGGAGTCCTTGGAAGCTAAATATGGCAGATAAGCCAAACATTACTGATAGCACAGATGAGCAGGGAGGGTCTAGCAATGCATATACTGAATGCAGATGGGTGAAAATAAACATTTCTGTCCGGGTTTTGTGCAATGTTTAATTTGAGCTGGTGGTTTCCGGTGCTCAGCACCAGCACTTAATTGCCAACACCGGTTCTTATGACACTCTGCAACATGGTGGCGCTGTTTGTGTTTTTTAGAGATGAGCACAACAATTGTTTATTTATATAATATTGAATAAAATAACTAATACCGGCACCCAAGCAGGGTCGTATTGGTAGCGCGGGCACTCGGGCAATGCCCAAGGGTCCGGTGTCCAAGTTGCAGCTGTACGCTGCTTTTTTGAGCAGCCTGGGGGGACGATTTCAGCGGTTTCTGGGTTGTTCGGATGCAGGCAACGACCCAGTAGGTGCCTGAGTGGCCTTTTCCCCTCCCCCAAAGCCCCACCCTTTTTTAAAATAAAATTTCGCTGAAGCAGTGTTTTGCGGAAAGGCAATATGCAAATGTGGGCCACTTTTCTTTAGCGTTCCCGGACGATTTCTAATCCCAATCCAACCCTGCACCCAAGCCATTCCTATAGCTTTGCGGGCCTGGAGTAGTCTGAAGTGAAGGAATGTGCTGTTCGTACATCTGTTTTTACTGTCACCGGCAGCGCTGGCCGGGGCAACGGGTGGTGCAAGCTGCAGAGGCCTGGCACTTATTTTTCTACAAATTAAGCACTAGAGGCCTGATGTAGGTAAATCTGATTTACCGACTCTAGAATACCGAATTTTACCGATTCGGTATTCTAGATTCGGTAAATCAGATGTAGGTAAAAAAACTGTAATTATTACAGAATCTGTATGATTCGGTAATTACTGAATCGGAATTTACCGATTCGGTAATTGCCATTGATTCCTATGGGCCTTGAGGCCCATAGGAATCAATGTCAATTACCGAATCAGTAAATACCGATTCGGTAAATTTACCAATTTTGCAAGGGGGACAGGGTGTCACTTTGACACCCTGTTGCACCCCTGATTCTGGCTTGTGTAACATGTGGCACACATACATGCCCTAAGGGCATGTATGTGTGTCACATGACACAGGTGTACATGCACAGATGTGCATGTACACAGGAATTAGTTATTTACAATGACATAGTATGTCATGGTAAATAACGAATTCTGAAGGGCCTGTGGCACTGTTTTCAGTGCCACCTACATCACAAAACAGCGATTCGGTAAATTTACCGATTTGGTAATTTACAGAATCGGTAAATTTACCGAATCTGTAAATTTACGGAATCGGTAAATTTAAGGCCCCCTACATCTGAAACTCCAAATACCGGTCCGTAACGGCCAAAATCGGCCGTTACTGACCGGTATTTGGCCTCCTACATCTGGCCCCAGGGGGCTTATTTACAAGCCCCTTGCGCCACTTTTGCGTCATTTTTAACATGGGAAAGGTGAGGTACGGGTGGCGCAAGAGGCTTGTAAATCTGCCCCTAGTTTTCTGAAAGCAGACCACTGGATAAATCCAGTCATAGAAAACTATATGCAAAAGCAAGTTGTATCCTTGGACCACCTCTGCTGTGAGATTCTTCTGAGCTGCCAACCTGTGCTCCGGTGCCCCAGTTCTAGAAAGGTCTACACACAGAGGCCTGTTCTGATTGGTTATAAGGCAGTCAGTCCATCAAGATTTGATATTAACCTTCTCTTTCAGTGACTCTGATTAGACTTGTTTCAAATGAGTCTTGTTTGATTGGTGTTTACATTATACTGAGTAGCTGCCATTCAGAATTACTGAAACAGCCTGCACCTCTGTAGACTTTATTGATGGTCACAGACAATTATGAAAACTCCAGTGATCTGTGGCTGGGGAGGGAGTCTGCCTCTCTATTGTGGTTTGACGACAAAGCAAAACAAAATCCTCTCCACAGACCGTCTAAAAACATAGCAAAATCCGCAACTTGTTTCTTTATGCAAAATTATTTGCACACACCGGTTGAAGGATAACAAAGGCCAGAAGATGAGCTTTACAAATGGCTGCTGACAACACAATTTCCCTCGTGGCGTGACTCATTCTGGACGCAGCAGTGGAAACGCCAAGTGAAAGATTTAGGAATGCTGCAGATTACAAGCGTCTATCAGGCCTCTTTGTTGTGCCGGTGTCTTCTGTTGTGTCAGAGGAGCCACTGTCTGTAATGCGAGTTCAAAGCCTTGTGGTGAGCCACAGTCAAAACAGGCTTAATAGGTTTAAAATAGAAGTGTTTCAAACTTGACTCACGCCACTCGTCTAAACAATACGTCATTCGCGGCCCTGGGCAGGGCTCCAGTGTTGCTTGGGACAACAATAGCAATTTATTTCCCTTCTACACGGCCTGGTGCTTTTAGTCAACTTCAATATGTCATTTATATATATTTTCTTCGCAACATAACTAAAGGAGTGAGGCAGACATTTTGGATGGTCCCTCTCCAGCAGATAATTTCCGAAATCTCTGGGGTCAACACTAACAAGGATCCATTTCCAGCTCCAAGAATGGCTCCCCTTTGCCCAGTGCTTGAAATGGAAAAATGGAAGTGCGGTTACTCTGTACCAGAGTACTTGCTTGTTTCTGAGAAATGTCAGTACTCTCCAATGAAAAGTATTACGTTTCTCTTAAAGTGCCCGTACTCTCCCACTCAAAATTAAACACGCATTGAAAATGCATTAGGTCTCGCCCTCGTTTAAGTTAAAGCAATTCTGTTTGCAATTAGGTGGCTTTTTAGCTTTGCTTTTATTAGTGTCTTTCAAACTTTCATGTACATAACATGCATATGTATGCATATATGTATATGTATATGTATGCATGCATTTATGTTCGTATTTATATAGATATGCAGATTATATATATGTTTATATATGTATGTATGTATATATATATATATATATATATATATACACACATACATATGTAAAGGCATATGTATGTATATATATATTCACTGAAAAAACCATAGGTTATAGACCATATATAGTTAGGAATTAGCATTTACAAAACCTTATTTTACTCACACAAAACCATTGAAATTCGCATATATAGTTAGTTGCACTAACTATATATCGCGCACCCGCAATCCACTGCTGATCATGTCACATATTACATCATTCATGACATGGTCAGTGACATCACTGATGACATCACTGATGACATCTCAAATGACATCACTGATGACATCACTGATGACAACATCCAGTGACTGTATGTTTCTGTAAAGTTAAAATATGTCTTACATATTGAAGAATGAGTGGATTTATAAGTGTCTGGATGAAGGATTTAGTAGGTGCATGGCTGACTGTATGAGTGAGTGATTAAATGTGTCTCACTGAGTGCATGGGTTAGTGACTAAACTGTCTTAATTTGTGCATCATTATGTCTGTTGTTCTGTAAACTGCTGCATGTGTTGATCAGTAGCTATATGAGTAACTATATGGGTTATTGATTGGTTGCCCAAGTATTTTTATGGGAGACTGAGTGAGTGTGTGGGTGGCTGGGAGGTGTATGACTCTGTGCATAGATGTGTGAGCAGTTGATTCACTAGATGTATGGGTTCAAAAGTGCACGTGGAAACAGCTGTATGGGCGGTTGACTGTGTGCATGAGTGTATTGGTGAGTGAATCTCAGTGCTACATGTCAAAGTAAGTACATATGTAAAACACAGTACATGTGAGAGTTGACATATATAAATAACTGTGCATAAGAGCCAGTGAATGTGTGAGTGGCTGTATGGATCATTGTGAACTTGTATCAGGGATTGTATAAGAGAGTAAATATGTGTTAGTATATGTTTGAATAAGTAAGGTGTGTATAACTGTATAGTTGAGGAAATGGAGGTGTGATTGATTCTTTGCATGACTGACTAGGTGTGTGAGTAACTCCATGGATGAGTGACAGTCTGTGAGTGTCTGTTTACACTGAGTGTATCTAAGGTTATATTAGAGTCTGAAGAGGTTCATCGTATTATCACATGAATGATGTCAACAGTGATGTGATCAGTAATGTCAAATGAGATGTCATCAGTGATGTGATCAGTAATGTCAAATGAGATGTCATCAGTGATGTCATCAGTGATGTCATTTGAGATGTCATCAGTGATGTCATCAGTGATGTCATTTGAGATGTCATCAGTGATGTCATCAGTGATGGCATTTGAGATGTCATCAGTGATGTCATCAGTGATGTCACTGACCATGTCATGAATGATGTAATATGTGACATGATCAGCAGTGGACTGCGGGTGCGCGATATATAGTTAGTGCAACTAACTATATATGCGAATTTCAATGGTTTTGTGTGAGTAAAATAAGGTTTTGTAAATGCTAATTCCTAACTATATATGGTCTATAACCTATGGTTTTTTCAGTGAATTTTCAAGGTTTTGTAAATGCTAATTCCTAACTATATATGGTCTATAACCTATGGTTTTTTCTGTGAATTTCAATGGTTTTTTAATAGCAAATATCAAAAGCTTTTTTGTGGAAAATGACTAAAATTAGGTATACATAAGCGGCGTTCATTTATGTTCACCACAGCCACTGTTGAAAGTAAAGTGAAAGTCGCGAAACAGTGGCCACGCCATCTTGTCCCTTTTAGGCCCCATCATGCACGTAAGTGACAGCCATTTTGTGTGTCATGGCCTCTCTGCCCACTGCCAATAGCCTATGATCATTCGGAATTGGTTCTCTTTGGGTGATTCTCTATTCACAAATAAGCACAGAGTCGCAATACTCTGTTTAGTCTTTGCGGATAGTGAAGGATAGGTAGTGCAGACTTTTGTCCCCTTTGTAACCCGTCATGCCTATCTCTGCCCCGTTTGTTGGTAGTTGGTTCAACCCGGACCGTTTATTAGAGGTAGATCATCCGACTCCATCGGAGGACACCCCTAATAAAAAGGACATATATATAAAATGCGGACTAGCCGCTGTATCGTGCTAGCAAACTATAACATAAAAATCGTTAGAAAAAACAAAAGGAATCGAGCAAAATCAGTAGGCCACTGATGGGATCTCTTTTTGACCTCGCTAAAATAGAAACATTAGGAACAACCCCTCATGAGAAATATGAAACTAGTGAGAGGAACCGAGCTCGACGCCATGATGGCTGCAAGACAGCTCGGCTCCGCCGCCCACCCCGCCCAAAATAACGACAAACCCTATGCAAATATTATAAATATATACAACACACCAGCAAAGTAACAGAGTAAAACATTTTATTAAATACCTATTTACATGGCAGCCTGCTGCAACATCGATCCAAATGCATGACGCTGTTCCTGTCCCTCCTTCCTTAAAGTAGCAATGTTGGGCTACTTTGGGCTACTTTTTAGTAGGATTTGGGCTTTAGAAAGTCTACAAAGGCCATCAGCCGGCGAGGTAGCATAGGTGGCGGCCTAGGGGTGGAGGACCGTTGTGCAAATAGCCCAGGGGCGACACCACGTGCCAAGGCTCGTCCCCAGTACATCCAGAGGTGATGTCCGACAAGTTGTGTGGGGGGATGCCTTGCTGATGCCGCCACCCCCCCCACCTTCTTGTTGCCTGATCCGGCCAGCCCTATCGATCGAGCATGAGACTCTCAAACCCAGGGTCGTAGGCCCGGCCATCTTGTGGGGCGCCCGCAGGAGAGACGGCGTGGACGGCTCCCTCTCCCCTCACCCCCAGGTGGAGCTGCAGCAGGGCGACCCTTAGCGTTTCACTCGCCGGTCAGCTGAAGCAGGGCAATCCTTAGCGTTTCACTCGCCGGTTAGCTGAAGCAGGGCGACCCTTAGAGTTTCACTCGCCGGTCAGCTGAAGCAGGGCGACCCTTATCGTTTCACTCCCCGGTCAGCTGCACCAGGACTGCCATTGGCGTTCCACTCGGTTGGATGGCCGGGGACCCGCTCCGGTGGCCGGGGTGAAGAGCGGCTGTTGCTGCGGAACGCTCAAAATGGCGGCGACTCCCCGGATTTGGGCCTGGTCCACTGGAACGGCTCTGGACTACCCTGGAACTCGAATGCTTGCCTGCTCGGGCATGAGCCCCACTCTTGAAGACGTCCTCTCAGTTTTAAAGGTTCTACGAGAGTCGTTGGCCCTCGACTCCCGCGGGCTTCCGATGGGGGCAACCGCCACTGTTGCTCGACTATCCCCCATGGATATACCGCTGCCACGGGTGTCCGCCGCCTTATCCACATCTGGTGCCGTGAGGGAGGCTGATTCAGTGCATCGGCGGAGGGATACGCCTGCTGTCCCGCTCTCCGGAAGTGGCCACAACATTGTCACAGGATGGTAGTGCTCTCATGCTGACGCCAGTTTTTGTCCGAATTACTAAGAGACACTGTAGACTGCCAACTTGATCAGCTCCGGTGGGACCTCAGCGTGACCCGGTAGGGAAGATTTTGCCTCCCACGCCTTTGAGTCATGGTTCATGCTGCCTGTTCTTTCTGTTGGCGCTAACAAACTTTTTGAACTGCCGAAAGGGATTCTGGTCCTGCCGCTAGTTATTGGAGACATTGAACTATACTCTGGACCTGCCTGGCCTCGACCAAAATGGCGCCAGTATGGGAGCAACTTGCAACTCCTTATGACGTTCTAGTTACTTAGCCTTGACGTTATGGGGGATGTATGCGGTCTTTGTCCACATGGCGGGCGGGGAAGGGTACCGACTGGGCATACGGACAACCCTATTGATGTCGGTTTTTCATTATTGATTATTGTATTAATAAAGCTTCGAAGTAATGTTACCCATGATACTCGCCCATGGTGTGCGTATGGACGATTTTATTGTAACTGATCCTGTTATACTTTCAATTATAAAATCAACCTTCACTGATCCTGCAACCGTTTGTCACGTTTAGTTTTTTCAATTAAATGGCTCGCTTGTTACATACTCCTATACCCCTGGCTTTTGACCCTTTCCTACGCGCGGTCTGTACTATCTCTGGGAGCGTGAAAGATTGTATGGTATGAATGTGCGCATGGGCCCTGATTTGTACGGTATGAATGTGTATGTGTGGCGCACGACTGGGTCAATAAAAGAATGCTTTTTGTATGACTGAGGCGTTGATCGAACGGTTAATGGAATGAGAAAAATAAGCCCAAACATGGTATCCGCATGTGAAGGACGAAAAAGAATATAGCACTTTCCTTACTTAGGAACGACTCTCTCTGGAGCTAGTGAATGGGAGAGTAGCCTACACCAGAAACTTGAAGGGTTATTTCAGTACGACAAACCCGACCCCAACCGATATCCCAAATGTACACCCAAAATAATGCGCACCAGTAAGTCAATTTATGTGTTGACTAAATAAGAGAAGTTAAGAGTACCCCGGGTTGAAGTTCATCCAAGATCCCCCTCAGCCCAGAAATTAGGGATATTGTTATGTTTTAGATTTACCCCTTCTTCTTCCACCCTCGTAGAAAAGTCAGAATTGTACCATCGCACGTCCGACTGACACCCCTCCTTTACATCAGCTTGGATCATCATTTTCTAGATGTTGGAAGGCCCCACCGTGAGTATAAGCACGACTGGACTAGTGTCCGACCAACTAAAAAAGGAGTAAGTGTTTTCGAAAACGAGGTTACCAACAAAAATTGTCTACTATTAGGAAGGAAGGAGAACAAAGAGCTCGACCCCCAAATGAATGAATTGGAATACTGAGAATACGCAACGCGCATGAAAAAGTCCCTTTGCCCAAAATAGCTCTGTGTTTTGTCTTAGGTTTCCGTACTTGATGTATGTAATGTCGCACCCTGTCTGGTATTTGTGTGTACGTAAACTATGAATTTATCTTTTCCCTCAGCTTGTGTTTTATACGTGAAACCGACCCGTACTGTTCTATATGTGTGTGCACTGAATAACCTATTATTATACACGTTTTTCTCTCTCTCTCTTTATGTTGTACGTGTACTAATAGCCTATTTGGTGCGCACGACGCTCTCTCCCTCTGAGGGCTCCCTTGCTCCCTTTTGAAAAAATGACGACACTGTACCTCGCCGGTACAGGTATAATTGGCTTTAGACACGACAGTGTTTGAACAAATTGATAGAAACAAAACGATCGTATTTTGCCATATTACTACCTCTCCTTTCTGTAAAATGTTGGAACTTAATTGGCTGAGAAAGAAAGGACAGGTAAGACGACTGATGTCCCCTAATCTGACCCTTAAAAGGGAACTATATGTCAGTGGTTTTTTGTTTTAATGCCTTAGTAACACCATCCTCATCATTTAGATTACCACCGCCCATTGCACAAAAGCGTACCGGGCGCTCCCCACGCAAAAAAAACGTTTTTTTTTTGTTTGTTTTTTTTTGCCCCGCGGGGCCCTTTTAAAGCCTCCACATCAAACCTAGGGGGTCAGGGAGGATCTACTATGCCCCCTTAGGGTCATT
This sequence comes from Lissotriton helveticus, assembly GCF_964261635.1. NCBI lineage: Eukaryota > Metazoa > Chordata > Amphibia > Caudata > Salamandridae > Lissotriton > Lissotriton helveticus. The sequence continues at coordinate 236,133 of NW_027611917.1, forward strand.
TCCCCCTTTGTTTTGGCCTCCTCTTGTCTCTCGATCCTACCGAGAGACAAGATGGCGGCCGCTCCGGACTGTTTAGAATGTTGACAGACACCGGAGAGCCAATCAGCTTCGCTTCGCGAAGTTCCATTACGCGTCAAGTACACGAACCGGAGCGCTACCCGGAGCGCTGTTACAGATATATATATTTTTTTGAACGTTACTTTATCAAAATCCACTGGAGCACATATATTGAGACCTAGCAAAGGCACATCGGGCTAACAGTCCCTACAATTTTGCCAAGTTTCATGCAAATCCATTCAGCCGTTCGGACTACAAGTGAGGCCAACCGCCCTATGGAAATTAACATGGGAAAAACGCGTTTTGGGACCCCCCTTTTTTCTCGGCCCCCCCTTGACGAACCCCCCCCCCCCAAATTTTCAGGGGCTGCTCAGAAACAAAATGTTCCATTTTCCTGAAAATTTCAGCCAATTCCGTCCACAAACGCCAAAGTTATTAGACATAGAATTTTCAAAAATCCCATAGAGAAAAAATCCTAACTATATATACCTACTGGCGACCGCCAGTAGGTAATATATATATATATATATATTTGTGCATGTGTGTGTGGGTAGAGAGGTAGAGGTAGAGAGTAGAGAGTAGTATAGAGAGGCAGAGCGAGAGGTAGAGTGAGAGGTAGAGAGTGAGTTGTAGAGAGTGAGTAGTAGAGAGTGAGTAGTAGAAAGTGAGTAGTAGTGAGTAGTAGAGTAGTAGAGAGTGAGTAGTAGAGAATGAGTAGAGAGTAGTAGAGTGAGTAGTAGAGAGTGAGTAATAGAGAGTGGGTAGAGAGTAGTAGAGTGAGTAGTAGAGAGTAGTAGAGTGAGAAGTAGTGAGTAGTAGAGAATGAGTAGAGAGTAGTAGAGAGTGAGTAGTAGAGAGTGAGTAGTAGAAAGTGAGCAGTAGAGAGTGGTAGAGAGTGATTAGAGAGTGAGTATAGTAGTAGAGAGTAGTAGAGAGTGAGTAGTAGAGAGTGAGCAGTAGAGGGTGAGTAATAGAAAGTGAGTAGTAGAGAGTAGTAGAGAGTGAGTAGTAGAGAGTAGTAGAGAGTGAGTAGTAGAGTGAGCAACTGACTAACCTATCCACCACTTAAAATGTACTTGCATGTTTCACTATACTAATTCAACACTAATCCTCTATGGGGCCCGGAGTAGCGAGCTATTCACCGAAAAAGCACTTTGACGCCTCATCAGGGGTAGTAAGCGCTATATAAATGCAATTACAATACAATACAATACAATATGCAGGAGGAGCTCATGCGCATAAGATGGGGACATGTCCCCATCTCCTACTTCATCCCAGCACTAGGTGCCACATTGTGAATTCTGTGGAGGGTGCGTGGGGGGCAGTGGCGGCTGGTGGAATTTGAGATTGGTAGGGCGTAAGAGCAATCAATTAAATATTGGACGAGAGCAAAGCGAGCCAGTGTTTATGGGTGGGATTCGGGGATGGGGTGTCACCCTAAGAAATTTTTTTTTAAATGGTATATTTTGGTGCAATCTCAAGGTATAGGAAATGTTACATGAGCAATAAGGGTTAGAAGGAGTACCTATAATAGTAGACTGATAGTAGGCATTATATATTAAGAGCTGGGGGATTGGAAAACACACTGTCATGATTAAAAATGTAACAGTGATTGAGATTGCCACTTGGATTTTATTACTATTTACTGCCCCTGAAGGGGGTGGGTGGTCCGACGTCATGCTGACTGATATGATTGTCAGTTCTCCCTCGGCATCTCTGAACTTAAGTAAACTGATTCAGTTTACTTAAGTTCAGAGACGCCGAGGGAGCTGCTGGTGTGGGGGCTATGCCCCCACGCCCCAATGGATGCACCGCGCCTGGCCGAGGGAGCTGCGGGCGGTGGGCTATGCCCCCACGCCCCAATGGACGCACCGCGCCTGTTGTGGGGGTCACACACAGGATGGAGTTTGAACACACAGAAGAGGGGACATGTACACTCCTCCTACTTGATCCCACCAGTAGGTGTCAGATTGTGAACCCTGCAGGTTACAAGTTTGAATCCTCACAATGTTAATTCATTCTTTCATCCCTACATTAAATACCATTACGTTAGATAATAGTACCTCCTATTATTTCCAGAACTTTTAAATCACAAAACTCTAAAGAAAGTTAATATTACTGGTGTTACCCAAAAGGGGCATTGCTGCTTGAACTGCTAACAATAACCAGCACTGGAGTCCTCTTTCACCTTCCACCTCTGCTGCGGATTTACATTATATTCCTGCTTACCTAGTTTGTTGTCTCACCGGCTTAAGAAATAGGAACGCGTCTCTCTGCAGGCCATGATCAGCGGTCCTCAGCTAGCCTCGCACTGGCCACACCTTGGGGAAGATGCACTCAACCAGACTGGTCCTTTTATCTGCCACTTTCTACTCTGTTGCAAAGGCTTATTTACCTGTAGGGGGGTGGGCATGCACTATCTTCCTTCCTGTGGTAGGAGTAGAAGCTTTCCCGGGCACTTGGGGTGTGTCTGCTTCTGGTCCCAGTTAGGACCGACCCCCCAGTGTGTGTTTTTAATTTGTCAATTAGTTTAAACCAGTATAGGGTTTGTAAGTGCTTCTTTAGGGTTTTCACACAATTTTTTTGATATTTTTTGTTTCTTCTTGAAACCCAGATGGACAATGCTCCAAGTTAGCCCCTTTTGAAGCACTTTATAGAGTTAGGAGTTTGTCCAAGTTCTTACGGAACATATGCTCCGTTCACAAAAATGTATGAACTTATAACACCTTTTTTAATATAAAGTAGTGGATTACAAAGCGCAATAACATGCTCTGTGGACTGCTTCTGAAGGCCGTACTGAGTAACACAGTATAGAAAAGTGCCAGTTATCGTAATCAGCAAGCTGTTTCTTTTGTTGTATTAAGCTTAGATGTTTGCTGCATTATCTTGCCCCATCTCAAATGGATTGCACTTTGTCTTCGCTGTCTTTAAAATTAATCTAACTTCAGGGAAGGTTATTTATGGCAGATGTTTTCTGTAATCGTTTCATTCTCTTAAGATTTCTGCATAAGCTTAGACTTTAATTTTCATGGCAAATAAAGTCAACTCTGAGCTTTATTGTTAAAAAGTAGTTTCCTACTTTGTTTTAAAAATATTTTACATCGTAATACGTTTGCTGAGGTCTAGAAAGCATGTTGCCTTTTATTAGGTTGCCCAGAAGTTGCTGCTTGCCTACTTAGGTTCAAAAACATCAAAAAAACTGTTTGTGCTGAAAAAGGGCAAATTTCGATTTCAGCAAATGAGGGGAGATTATCGGAGTGATTGGCTTGTCTGGCAGCCGCTTTTGGCCAACACTTACAATGAAAAGCGTGCATACAATTAAAGAGCTTGAAGTGTGCAGTTCAGCTTTCGGAAGCGGCAAGATGTGCTCCATCGCTCTCCAGCGGCAGGAGTCGCTCCCCTGGCACCCGACTGCTTTGGTATTCATAAATCAGCGCCTTCTGCAGGGTCTGGCTGGCCGCGGAGCAGCAGCCCCACCAAGAGATTAGGCCTCTCAGCCAGCAACCCGAGTGAAAAATGATCTTTGGATTTTACTATTTTTCCAATATTTTTATCGACCAGGACTTACAAATACAAGTCAAGCCGGTTAAAAATCAGAAACAGGACAGGTGGCAAACCTAAGCCTCAACTCATTGAAACCTATTAAACAGAGCGAAGCCTCTCCATAACCTTTCCCTAAGAAATGCGCTTACTTCCCCTTGCACTGCCTGGCTCAATCATTAGGCGACCTGTGGACTATTGCCCCTTTACCCACAAGGTGATCTTCCTTATACCTCTTCACTACGTCCCCATATAGACACCTCTTCTCTGTAACCCATATCGAAAACTTTTCCAAACACAGCATTCAAGCTTACAGTTTTCTTTTTCGAGCGTTTACCCAATGAGAGCTAGTTTTATGTGAACCAATGAGAAATGTACCTGCTTCGAGGACACGACTGAAAGCCAAACAACGGGAAACTCCGCGGCACCCTGCGAGTAGTGCAGCGGCCATTTTGTAGTTAATTTTTTTACTAATAATATAAATATAAATACATCAGAAACTTAAAATAAAGGCCACATTGTCGCATGCGCTAATGAACGTGCTGTATAAACTGTTTTTATTGAGTGAAATGTATTTATGATGTGAACACTGATAGAAAATCAATATTTATTTATAATATTCTAAAAACAAGTACTGTTTCAACTACAAAAAGCTAATAGAAAGTTAGTTGGAAATGTTTTTTTTAATCTTCTGTAGAGCAAGGAAATGCGTAATCTTTAAAGACGGCAGCTCGTTGCAGTGAGTTCTTAGGCTCACGTAGTGCACTGTGGCTGATACAGTGTGAACGCCACTAGTCGGGTTGCGATTGCGAATATTATTACAGTGCGAAGCTCGGGTCATGGCAGACCGGCTGACACAGCTGCAGGATGCAGTGAACTCGGTGAGTGGTTTACTGTGCGAGTTTGTTTTAGTCAGCATGGCCTATCAGGTATGTACATATATCTGGTGTCGCTTCTTCATTTCACCCCCTCAACAGTTATCTGGGATAACAGTGTCATGGGGTGACTCGGTGTCATGCAAGGGGCTGAGCAGGACAATATTACCTTCACCGGTTACCTAAATTAGACAAGCGCTCGCCATGACGGGCACTTTTCTGTTTTTCTGCCGTCCCACTTGGAAGGACTGCCCTGAGTTCCTGCTGGTGTAAAAGGTTTATTATCTTCTTTATGGGGCCATCTGTTTGTCCCCATAAAATATAACAAACCTTTTACGCCGGCAGGAAGTCAGGGCAGTCCGTCCAAGTGGGATGGATGAAAAAGAGAAAGGAATACGTCACCATGTCCTCTTTCCTAATGGGTTGCCACCGTTTAGCATGAACGGTGACGCTAGCCAATGGGAAAGAGGGGCGGGCTTAAAGTCCGCTACTCAAAGTCACTTAAAATGACTAAATCTCGCCAGCGAGACTGCGCATGTGCGCAGCTCTAGGCTTCGACCTAAAAAGTGCCAGTACTCGGTACCGGATAGTGCCAGCCTATTTAAAGCAAAGCCTTTTGTTGGTTTCTCCTCTCCAGCACCTGCTGAACTGAGGTTTTTCTTGGTGGTGAACATTTAAAAGTATCAAGAGAACCAATTATTTGATTACCAAACTAATTTTTCATCGTTGGTGAAAAACGCTAGCCACGCAGGTATGAATGCTTAAAGCTACCACTTACAAAGTTGTAATATTGGCTCCAGTGCGGTAGGAGTGTATCCACCTCTCCGGAAAAGGTGGTGGTCGGTGGGCGGTGGAGGAATTAAAGTTATTGGGGCAAACTATTAATTTTGCAGCATAAACAAGGTTTAATCAATATAGCTGTTAAAATGCGTCAAAGCAAGCAATTAAATACCGATAATAGATTTCCTTCTACCCGAGGCACCTTATTTTCAGGGGGAAAACCTGTATTTTGATCTGAAATATTATATTTTAGTTTTTATTGAAAACCTGTTCGGACCTCGAACTTCAGTACCCACGTATACTACTGTCATACATGGACAATTTGCCTCTCACGTCTATTTACCTTCATTCTCAATGTCTGCCATTATGTGGTAGGGATTTTCACAACCATTATGCGCGGGTTTAGAAAGAAATATGTCAACAATAGACCAAGTATGGGTACCGAATAGCATGTGTTACCACGCATGCCAAAACCATCTGTGGCTTAACAACGCAGTCAACGCCACAACTGGGTCGTTACTCGTTACCAGGAGTTCCGTTATACAACGAAAGTCATTACAACGACTTGCTTTAGGGAAGCACTGGACTTTGGAATAGTTGAAATCACTATTCCAACTCCAGTCTGTGCATCAGTAGGGAAGATGTTGGACTTAAAATCCAACACCAGTCCAACACTGCATTCCCTAAAGCAAGTCATTGTAATGACCTGCGTCGTAATGGAACTCCCGGAAACTTCGCAGTCGTGGTACTGATTGCGTTGCAAAGGCACTACGTTATAATGCCTGCATTGTAATAGGTTTCCCATGGGCAGGGCCACACTTACAGAACTAATTGCCACAGTTTTGTCAACAATGCACACTGTCTGTCAAGCATCGGCAGCTACATACAAGTGTTATCGAGAGTGTTGTCAAGAATGAATGCCCACAAAATGTCAAAGATTTGGCCACAATTACGCCGGGGTTGACCAGAATTTCACCATAAAAGCCAACAATATGTCACAAGTGGGAGTCTATAATGTCACAAATAGCCAGAAGTTGTGGATCAATGCACACAATTTGCCAAGGATGGACCACAGATATACAATAATACTGCCAGAATGTCTCTTTGAATGCCTACAGTGTGTCATGCTGAGCTGCTTTGATGTCACAGATAGAAGTCCACAGGAATGCCCACAAGGTTCAGCACCTGATCTTCCAAGGATAGCGACTATGTCTCCATTAATGCTCAAAGCCTGATATGGGTTGGTCTTATGACTGAGATAATTTGAATGCCGAATGTCACTGTGAATGCCCACATATGCCATAGAAGGGCCCCTATTATGCGAGGGAAATACATAATTTCATCATAAATGTCAACTTATGTCGGAGGCAGAAGGTTCCGTTAACAAACCAGTGAGGGTTTATAAGAGGAAGAATGTCACCCCAAATGTTCATAGTATGTCATCAACTGGAACCTACGAAAAAGAATAGCATGAGATGTTTTATTGAATGTATCAACCTCTTCATACAAAATAGCAATGGAAAAACAATAAATCATATATGTAGATTCATAAAAATGCCACTAGCCCACCAGGGAGGCCCATCATCTCTTCATGTGGAAGCCTTTTTGAGAATGCATCGCGGTATATTGACTATTTCTTGAACCCTATTGTCGGATCACTCCCTTCTTATTTGAAAGACTCAACTGATTTTTTGAAGTGTATATATGACATACGTTGGGATCCTGAAACGATGGTTCTTTTAACATTAGACATTTCTACATTATACACAAGCATAAGACATGTAGATGGACTGAGGGCTTGTGAGCATTATCTGAATTTGAGACCGGCACGACTTGTTTCACAGAATAGAATGATTCTTGAAATCATGGAGTGATGTCTTACGAAAAATATTTTTCTTTTTGGCAGTGATCTTTATCTCCAGGAGAGGGGGACCGCGATGGGCACCTGCTTTGTCCCCAGCTACGCCAATTTACATCTCGGCTGGTGGGAGGAGCGGGTGCTCAGAGGGGGTCCCCTTGATCACTGGACGGAACATATTCTATTATGGGTCAGATATATCAACGATGTATTCGTGCTGTGGCAGGGCATGGAGACATCAATCGATCTATTCATAGATGAGCTGAACCAGAATTCATTAAATCTAGAATTCGTGGGGAACTCTAGCAAAAAGACAATAGATTTCCTCGATATTAGGATTACCCCCATCGACTGCCGATTAGAAACCTCAGTGTTCCGTAAGACAACTGCAGGAAACTCAATCCTGCATGCAGGGAGCGCCCACCCAACAGCTCTTATAAGGAGTATTCCGTTTTGGGGAATTTTATAGAGCGAGGCGCACTTGCAGCAATGATGAGCAGTATGATAAGATTGAAACTGAAATGACCCAGAGATTCATTCAAAGAGGGTATAAGGAGACGATCCTTAAAGGGGCATCTAACAAAGCCAGAAAGTTGATTAGACAAAATACACTCTTCGAACCATCTAGAACTCAGAATCAGAAGGATTTGGACAAAACACGAAGCGTTCAGGTTTCTCCTAGATTTATAACGACCTTTAACACCAAACATAAAGAAATAAGAACAATATTGAGAAAACACTGGTATCTGGTGAGGAATGATCCGGTACTTGGTTCGATGGTCAAAAAGAATCCTGAAATCACGTATAAAAAATCCAAGTCTTTAAAAGATCTAGTGGTGAAAAGTGAGTTCGTAGACAGAAAGAAGAGCAATACCGACTGGTTGAAGTCAAAGACTGGTTTTAAAAGATGTTCAAAGTGTAAAGCCTGTCAGCATGGAATGAACCGTACAGACTTTAAAACCTCTTTTAATAAAACTGTGACAGTCAGAAGTGCCATTAATTGTAAGAGTGAATATGTAGTTTATCTACTACAATGCCCATGCCCCAAGATATACATTGGTAGTACTATTTTACCAGTGCATCAACGAATTTTGCAGCACAGACGTGCTATTTTCAATCAGGACAGATCCTACCCTGTGGCTCGGCACTTCGAGTTACATCACCAAAGTAACCCCATAGGCCTCCAATACTCTTGTATTGCTGAGGTCCCAAAGAAAAAGAGGGGAGGAAATAGAAAAGGGGAGCTCAGAAAATTGGAAACTTATTTCATCCTAGAGTTCAATAGTAAAGAGCCACAGGGATTAAATGTGGAAGAGGATCTGTATACGTGTTTGGCCTGATTATACATTAACCCAAATTATGACTAAGCAGCCTCGAGTGTACCAAAACTGCATATTTAAATTATGAATTATGAATATTTTTAATGAAAAAAAGTTTTTAAACTAAAACTTTTCTTATGCTTCTTTTAACACATGGGAGGTAGTGTAAATTGTAAATTTGTGGTGGCTTTGACAAGAATGGAATGTACTAAGCAATGCTTTTTTAACTACTTATGCGCTGGCACCTCTTCTCCCTTTTTAACCTGATGTGCAATATTAGTGGATTGTTTACAAAAAAGTATGAATAACTAATGTTGTCGTTTAAGCATTAGCACTTTTTGGATATATAGTAGATCCAAGCACTAGCACTTTTTTTGTTAGGGCTGTGTGCAATATATAGAGTGATTGTTTACAGTAAGAGATTATTATTGTTTACAAATAGATGTGCAATATGAGTGGATTGTTTACAAAAGAGTCCATTGCGTTTATAACATATTTAAGCACTAGCACTTTAATTGTGGGCCAGATGCAATCTATAGAGTAGTTGTTTACAGTAAGGGACTATTATTTTTACAATGAAGCACTTGCACTTTATGATGAAATAATGAGGTGGTTAGAAATAGAAGAGCAGAAGTAGTAATTGTTTTCCCATTCCAATTAAATTAATTTAATTTAGCCACAAAGCAAACTAAGATAGATGATGGAATTTGTTGCCTGTGGCCTAAATTTAAGTAATGAACTGAGAACATAGTTTGTACAGTGAAAGATAAGAAATTGTAAATAATCCTCTTTTAAAAATTAATCGAGGCAAGCACGGCTTAGGGGCACTGGCCAAGAAAATTGTTGAACCGTTACTGCTTGAACTATCGAAAATGATGTTCGTAATGCACTTGCATATTTTAAGATGGAATATTTATGCCTGATACCCTGTTTTTTAAGGTTTGCGCCGAAACAGTCAGTATCCTTTCATTGTTACTGCACAAAAGTTCTTTTAACTTGAAAGTGTTAAAATGGCCGCTTCATTAACAGGCAACTTGTTGAGTCTTTTATGGTCCTTTTACTATGTTCACTACCTTACCTGTGTACTTGTAGAAGCATTCAATGGCAGTACAAACATCGTGATCAAGGGAGCATGACTCCCGAAACGCGTTGATGGATGTAACAAATACAAAATAAAAGCCTGATTGCAAAATATTCACGTACGAGTGCCGGATGACTTCTTTGAATATACAAAAGAAATCCTATTTTGATTATATATATATATATATATATATATATATATATATATATATATATATATATATATATATATATATATATATATATATATATATATATATATCAATCAAAACAGAACCCTTTCAGGCATAGAGTGATGCATAAATTATGCAAAAAAGAAGGAGAGAACTCTGGGTAAGTCTCAGTTTAGGTGGAAAGCAGCTCCTGTTAGAGCACTCTCAACACCAGCGACACTCTAGATCTGCTCACCTCAAATGTCTGTTTTTCTATCAAACTTTTTAAGCATAGAATTAGCACAGTGCTATCCACGCCGAGATAGAAAATGACAAAGTCTTTTGCCATTTAAACAGCAAAGTCTTTAAGCATAGGACTAGTACAGTGCAGTCCTTGCCGAGCTGTAAAATAACAAAAGCCATTTATCACTCCAGGCACAATAATACTGCTTTGAATTGGTAAAATACCAACTCAAGCCAACCTAAAATGAGTAAAAGCAACCCCTGACACAGTGTTTCGCTCTAATTAGAGCTCTTCAGAGAGGTATAGCTTTGTCCAGACACAAGGGATCACCCAATATTAAGTCAAAACAAAACCCTTTCAGGCATAGAGTGACGCATAAATTATGCAAAAAAGGAGAGAACTCTGGGTAGGTCTCAGTTTAGGTGGAAAGCAGCTCCTGTTAGAGCACTCTCAACACCAGCGACACTCTAGATCTGCTCACCTCAAATGTCTGATTTCTATCGAAGTTTTTAAGCATAGGATTAGCACAGTGCTATCCACGCCGAGATAGAAAATGACAAAGTCTTTTGCCATTTAAACAGAAAAGTCTTTAAGCATAGGACTAGTACAGTGCAGTCCTTGCCGAGCTGTAAAATAACAAAAGCCATTTATCACTCCAGGCACAATATTACAGCTTTGAATTGGTAAAATACCAACTCAAGCCAACCTGAAATGAGTAAAAGCAACCCCTGACACAGTGTTTCGCTCTGATTAGAGCTCTTCAGAGAGGTATAGCTTTGTCCAGACACAAGGGAGCACCCAGTATTAAGTCAAAACAAAACCCTTTCAGGCATAGAGTGACGCATAAATTATGCAAAAAAGAAGGAGAGAACTCTGGGTAGGTCTCAGTTTAGGTGGAAAGCAGCTCCTGTTAGAGCACTCTCAACACCAGCGACACTCTAGATCTTCTCACCTAAAATGTCTGTTTTTTTATCAAAGTTTTTAAGCATAGGATTAGCACAGTGCTATCCACGCCGAGATAGAAAATGACAAAGTCTTTTGCCATTTAAACAGCAAAGTCTTTAAGCATAGGACTAGTACAGTGCAGTCCTTACCGAGCTGTAAAATAACAAAAGCCATTTATCACTCCAGTCACAATATTACAGCTTTGAATTGGTAAATTACCAACTCAAGCCAACCTGAAATGAGTAAAAGCAACCCCTGACACAGTGTTTCGCTCTAATTAGAGCTCTTCAGAGAGGTATAGCTTTGTCCAGACACAAGGGAGCACCCAGTATTAAGTCAAAACAAAACCCTTTCAGGCATAGAGTGACGCATAAATTATGCAAAAAAGAAGGAGAGAACTCTGGGTAGGTCTCAGTTTAGGTGGAAAGCAGCTCCTGTTAGAGCACTCTCAACACCAGCGACACTCTAGATCTGCTCATCTCAAATGTCTGTTTTTCTATCAAAGTTTTTAAGCATAGGATTTGCACAGTGCTATCCACGCCGAGATAGAAAATGACAAAGTCTTTTGCCATTTAAACAGCAAAGTCTTTAATCATAGGACTAGTACAGTGCAGTCCTTGCCGAGATGTAAAATAACAAACGCCATTTATTACTCCAGGCACAATATTACAGCTTTGAATTGGTAAAATACCAACTCAAGCCAACCTGAAATGAGTAAAAGCAACCCCTGACACAGTGTTTCGCTCTAATTAGAGCTCTTCAGAGAGGTATAGCTTTGTCCAGACACAAGGGAGCACCCAGTATTAAGTCAAAACAAAACCCTTTCAGGCATAGAGTGACGCATAAATTATGCAAAAAAGAAGGAGAGAACTCTGGGTAGGTCTCAGTTTAGGTGGAAAGCAGCTCCTGTTAGAGCACTCTCAACACCAGCGACACCCTAGATATGCTCACCTCAAATGTCTGTTTTTCTATCAAAGTTTTTAAGCATAGGATTAGCACAGTGCTATCCACGCCGAGATAGAAAATGACAAAGTCTTTTGCCATTTAAACAGCAAAGTCTTTAAGCATAGGACTAGTACAGTGCAGTCTTTGCCGAGCTGTAAAATAACAAAAGCCATTTATCACTCCAGGCACAATATTACAGCTTTGAATTGGTAAAATACTAACTCCAGCCAACCTGAAATGAGTAAAAGCAACCCCTGACACAGTGTTTTGCTCTAATTAGAGCTCTTCAGAGAGGTATACCTTTGTCCAGACACAAGGGAGCACCCAGTATTAAGTCAAAACAAAACCCTTTCAGGCATAGAGTGACGCATAAATTATGCAAAAAAGAAGGACAGAACTCTGGGTAAGTCTCAGTTTAGGTGGAAAGCAGCTCCTGTTAGAGCACTCTCAACACCAGCGACACTCTAGATCTGCTCACCTCAAATGTCTGTTTTTCTATCAAAGTTTTAAAAAACTGCAGTGAGCAAGGGACTCTCATCTGAGCATACCCTTCCACGCTTATGGTGGCCAAAACGATTCAAAAAGGGGGTGGTGATGGACAGAGTATCTGAGTTAATCAGAACACTCCTACCCAGTCAACAGATCAGGGCTTGATCCATCACCGTTTTTTAGCTCACTGCACCATCCCAGTTCAGAACCTGGCTACATGCAAATTAGTCTGTCCCTGGCCCAGTGCATCATGGGAACAGGGCAGACCAAACTACCAAGCCACTTCTTTACTGGACAGGAAACAAGCTTCCGGGGACCGGTTTCTGGCATTACAGCCGTCTTCGGCCCGGCTTGCTTGAATCCTGATGGTGCAGTGATCAAGGGACTCACATCTGAGCATACCCTTCCACGCTTATGGTGTCCAAAACGATTCAAAAAGGGGGTGGTGATGGACAGAGTATCTGAGTTAATCAGAACACTCCTACCCAGTCAACAGATCAGGGCTTGATCCATCACCGTTTTTTAGCTCACTGCACCATCCCAGTTCAGAACCTGGCTACATGCAAATTAGTCTGTCCCTGGCCCAGTGCATCATGGGAACAGGGCAGACCAAACTACCAAGCCAATTCTTTACTGGAAAGGAAACAAGCTTCTGGGGACCGGTTTCTGGCATTACAGCCGTCTTCAGCCCGGCTTGCTTGAATCCTGATGGTGCAGTGAGCAAGGGACTCACATCTGAGCATTCCCTTCCACGCTTATGGTGGCCAAAACGATTCAAAAAGGGGGTGGTGATGGACAGAGTATCTGAGTTAATCAGAACACTCCTACCCAGTCAACAGATCAGGGCTTGATCCATCACCGTTTTTTAGCTCACTGCACCACCCCAGTTCAGAACCTGGCTACATGCAAATTAGTCTGTCCCTGGCCCAGTGCATCATGGGAAAAGGGCAGACCAAACTACCAAGCCAATTCTTTACTGGAAAGGAAACAAGCTTCCGGGGACCGGTTTCTGGCATTACAGCCGTCTTCGGCCCGGCTTGCTTGAATCCTGATGGTGCAGTGAGCAAGGGACTCACATCTGAGCATACCCTTCCACGCTTATGGTGGCCAAAACGATTCAAAAAGGGGGTGGTGATGGACAGAGTATCTGAGTTAATCAGAACACTCCTACCCAGTCAACAGATCAGGGCTTGATCCATCACCGTTTTTTAGCTCACTGCACCATCCCAGTTCAGAACCTGGCTACATGCAAATTAGTCTGTCCCTGGCCCAGTGCATCATGGGAACAGGGCAGACCAAACTACCAAGCCAATTCTTTACTGGAAAGGAAACAAGCTTCTGGGGACCGGTTTCTGGCATTACAGCCGTCTTCGGCCCGGCTTGCTTGAATCCTGATGGTGCAGTGAGCAAGGGACTCACATCTGAGCATACCCTTCCACGCTTATGGGGGCCAAAACGATTAAAAAAGGGGGCTGTGAGCTAAAAAACGGTGATGGATCAAGCCCTGATCTTTTGACTGGGTAGGAGTGTTCTGCTTAATTCAGATGCTCTGTCCATCACCACCCACTTTATGAATCGTTTTGGCCACTATAGGAGTGGAAGGGTATGCTCAGACATGAGTCCCTTGCTCACTGCACCATCAGGATTCAAGCAAGCCGGGCCGAAGACGGCTGCAATGCCAGAAACCGGTCCCCGGAAGCTTGTTTCCTTACCAAGCCAATTCTTTACTGGAAAGGAAACAAGCTTCCAGGGACCGGTTTCTGGCATTACAGCCGTCTTCGGCCCGGCTTGCTTGAATCCTGATGGTGCAGTGAGCAAGGGACTCACATCTGAGCATACCCTTCCACGCTTATGGTGGCCAAAACGATTCAAAAAGGGGATGGTGATGGACAGAGTATCTGAGTTAATCAGAACACTCCTACCCAGTCAACAGATCAGGGCTTGATCCATCACCGTTTTTTAGCTCACTGCACCATCCCAGTTCAGAACCTGGCTACATGCAAATTAGTCTGTCCCTGGCCCAGTGCATCATGGGAACAGGGCAGACCAAACTTCCAAGCCAATTCTTTACTGGAAAGGAAACAAGCTTCCGGGGACCGGTTTCTGGCATTACAGCCGTCTTCGGCCCGGCTTGCTTGAATCCTGATGGTGCAGTGAGCAAGGGACTCACATCTGAGCATACCCTTCCACGCTTATGGTGGCCAAAACGATTCAAAAAGGGGGTGGTGATGGACAGAGTATCTGAGTTAATCAGAACACTCCTACCCAGTCAACAGATCAGGGCTTGATCCATCACCGTTATTTAGCTCACTGCACCATCCCAGTTCAGAACCTGGCTACATGCAAATTAGTCTGTCCCTGGCCCAGTGCATCATGGGAACAGGGCAGACCAAACTACCAAGCCAATTCTTTATTGGAAAGGAAACAAGCTTCCGGGGACCGGTTTCTGGCATTACAGCCGTCTTCGGCCCGGCTTGCTTGAATCCTGATGGTACAGTGAGCAAGGGACTCACATCTGAGCATACCCTTCCACGCTTATGGTGGCCAAAACGATTCAAAAAGGGGGTGGTGATGGACAGAGTATCTGATTGAATCAGAACACTCCTACCCAGTCAACAGATCAGGGCTTGATCCATCACCGTTTTTTAGCTCACTGCACCATCCCAGTTCAGAACCTGGCTACATGCAAATTAGTCTGTCCCTGGCCCAGTGCATCATGGGAACAGGGCAGACCAAACTACCAAGCCAATTCTTTACTGGAAAGGAAACAAGCTTCCGGGGACCGGTTTCTGGCATTACAGTCGTCTTCGGCCCGGCTTGCTTGAATCCTGATGGTGCAGTGAGCAAGGGACTCACATCTGAGCATACCCTTCCACGCTTATGGTGGCCAAAACGATTCAAAAAGGGGGTGGTGATTGGCAGAGTATCTGAGTTAATCAGAACACTCCTACCCAGTCAACAGATCAGGGCTTAATCCATCACCGTTTTGTAGCTCACTGCACCATCCCAGTTCAGAACCTGGCTACATGCAAATTAGTCTGTCCCTGGCCCAGTGCATCATGGGAACAAGGCAGACCAAACTACCAAGCCAATTCTTTACTGGAAAGGAAACAAGCTTCCGGGGACCGGTTTCTGGCATTACAGCCGTCTTCGGCCCGGCTTGCTTGAATCCTGATGGTGCAGTGAGCAAGGGACTCACATCTGAGCATACCCTTCCACGCTTATGGTGGCCAAAACGATTCAAAAAGGGGGCTGTGAGCTAAAAAACGGTGATGGATCAAGCCCTGATCTTTTGACTGGGTAGGAGTGTTCTGCTTAATTCAGATGCTCTGTCCATCACCACCCCCTTTATGAATCGTTTTGGCCACTATAGGAGTGGAAGGGTATGCTCAGACATGAGTCCCTTGCTCACTGCACCATCAGGATTCAAGCAAGCCGGGCCGAAGACGGCTGCAGTGCCAGAAACCGGTCCCTGGAAGCTTGTTTCCTTACCAAGCCAATTCTTTACTGGAAAGGAAACAAGCTTCCGGGGACCGGTTTCTGGCATTACAGCCGTTTTCGGCCCGGCTTGCTTGAATCCTGATGGTGCAGTGAGCAAGGGACTCACATCTGAGCATACCCTTCCGCGCTTATGGTGGCCAAAACGATTCAAAAAGGGGGTGGTGATGGACAGAGTATCTGAGTTAATCAGAACACTCCTACCCAGTCAACAGATCAGGGCTTGATCCATCACCGTTTTTTAGCTCACTGCACCATCCCAGTTCAAACCTGGCTACATGCAAATTAGTCTGTCCCTGGCCCAGTGCATCATGGGAACAGGACAGACCAAACTACCAAGCCAATTCTTTACTGGAAAGGAAACAAGCTTCCGGGGACCGGTTTCTGGCATTACAGCTGTCTTCGGCCCGGCTTGCTTGAATCCTGATGGTGCAGTAAGCAAGGGACTCACATCTGAGCATACCCCTCCACGCTTATGGTGGCCAAAACGATTCAAAAAGGGGGTGGTGATGGACAGAGTATCTGAGTTAATCAGAACACTCCTACCCAGTCAACAGATCAGGGCTTGATCCATCACCGTTATTTAGCTCACTGCACCATCCCAGTTCAGAACCTGGCTACATGCAAATTAGTCTGTCCCTGGCCCAGTGCATCATGGGAACAGGGCAGACCAAACTACCAAGCCAATTCTTTACTGGAAAGGAAACAAGCTTCCGGGGACCGGTTTCTGGCATTACAGCCGTCTTCGGCCCGGCTTGCTTGAATCCTGATGGTGCAGTGAGCAAGGGACTCACATCTGAGCATACCCTTCCACGCTTATGGTGGCGAAAACGATTCAAAAAGGGGGTGGTGATTGGCAGAGTATCTGAGTTAATCAGAACACTCCTACCCAGTCAACAGATCAGGGCTTAATCCATCACCGTTTTTTAGCTCACTGCACCATCCCAGTTCAGAACCTGGCTACATGCAAATTAGTCTGTCCCTGGCCCAGTGCATCATGGGAACAGGGCAGACCAAACTACCAAGCCAATTCTTTACTGGAAAGGAAACAAGCTTCCGGGGACCGGTTTCTGGCATTACAGCCGTCTTCGGCCCGGCTTGCTTGAATCCTGATGGTGCAGTGAGCAAGGGACTCACATCTGAGCATACCCTTCCACGCTTATGGTGGCCAAAACGATTCAAAAAGGGGGTGGTGATGGACAGAGTATCTGAGTTAATCAGAACACTCCTACCCAGTCAACAGATCAGGGCTTGATCCATCACCGTTTTTTAGCTCACTGCACCATCCCAGTTCAGAACCTGGCTACATGCAAATTAGTCTGTCCCTGGCCCAGTGCATCATGGGAAAAGGGCAGACCAAACTACCAAGCCAATTCTTTACTGGAAAGGAAACAAGCTTCCGGGGACCAGTTTCTGGCATTACAGCCGTCTTCGGCCCGGCTTGCTTGAATCCTGATGGTGCAGTGAGCAAGGGACTCACATCTGAGCATACCCTTCCACGCTTATGGTGGCCAAAACGATTCAAAAAGTGGGTGGTGATGGACAGAGTATCTGAGTTAATCAGAACACTCCTACCCAGTCAACAGATCAGGGCTTGATCCATCACCGATTTTTAGCTCACTGCACCTTCCCAGTTCAGAACCTGGCTACATGCAAATTAGTCTGTCCCTGGCCCAGTGCATCATGGGAACAGGGCAGACCAAACTACCAAGCCAATTCTTTACTGGAAAGGAAACAAGCTTCCGGGGACCGGTTTCTGGCATTACAGCCGTCTTCAGCCCGGCTTGCTTGAATCCTGATGGTGCAGTGAGCAAGGGACTCACATCTGAGCATACCCTTCCACGCTTATGGTGGCCAAAACGATTAAAAAAGGGGGTGGTGATGGACAGAGTATCTGAGTTAATCAGAACACTCCTACCCAGTCAACAGATCAGGGCTTGATCCATCACCGTTTTTTAGCTCACTGCACCATCCCAGTTCAGAACCTGGCTACATGCAAATTAGTCTGTCCCTGGCCCAGTGCATCATGGGAAAAGGGCAGACCAAACTACCAAGCCAATTCTTTACTGGAAAGGAAACAAGCTTCCGGGGACCGGTTTCTGGCATTACAGTCGTCTTCGGCCCGGCTTGCTTGAATCCTGATGGTGCAGTGAGCAAGGGACTTACATCTGAGCATACCCTTCCACGCTTATGGTGGCCAAAACGATTCAAAAAGGGGGTGGTGATGGACAGAGTATCTGAGTTAATCAGAACACTCCTACCCAGTCAACAGATCAGGGCTTGATCCATCACCGTTTTTTAGCTCACTGCACCATCCCAGTTCAGAACCTGGCTACATGCAAATGAGTCTGTCCCTGGCCCAGTGCATCATGGGAACAGGGCAGACCAAACTACCAAGCCAATTCTTTACTGGAAAGGAAACAAGCTTCCAGGGACCGGTTTCTGGCATTACAGCCGTCTTCGGCCCGGCTTGCTTGAATCCTGATGGTGCAGTGAGCAAGGGACTCACATCTGAGCATACCCTTCCACGCTTATGGTGGCCAAAACGATTCAAAAAGGGGGTGGTGATGGACAGAGTATCTGAGTTAATCAGAACACTCCTACCCAGTCAACAGATCAGGGCTTGATCCATCACCGTTTTTTAGCTCACTGCACCATCCCAGTTCAGAACCTGGCTACATGCAAATTAGTCTGTCCCTGGCCCAGTGCATCATGGGAAAAGGGCAGACCAAACTACCAAGCCAATTCTTTACTGGAAAGGAAACAAGCTTCCGGGGACCAGTTTCTGGCATTACAGCCGTCTTCGGCCCGGCTTGCTTGAATCCTGATGGTGCAGTGAGCAAGGGACTCACATCTGAGCATACCCTTCCACGCTTATGGTGGCCAAAACGATTCAAAAAGTGGGTGGTGATGGACAGAGTATCTGAGTTAATCAGAACACTCCTACCCAGTCAACAGATCAGGGCTTGATCCATCACCGATTTTTAGCTCACTGCACCTTCCCAGTTCAGAACCTGGCTACATGCAAATTAGTCTGTCCCTGGCCCAGTGCATCATGGGAACAGGGCAGACCAAACTACCAAGCCAATTCTTTACTGGAAAGGAAACAAGCTTCCGGGGACCGGTTTCTGGCATTACAGCCGTCTTCAGCCCGGCTTGCTTGAATCCTGATGGTGCAGTGAGCAAGGGACTCACATCTGAGCATACCCTTCCACGCTTATGGTGGCCAAAACGATTAAAAAAGGGGGTGGTGATGGACAGAGTATCTGAGTTAATCAGAACACTCCTACCCAGTCAACAGATCAGGGCTTGATCCATCACCGTTTTTTAGCTCACTGCACCATCCCAGTTCAGAACCTGGCTACATGCAAATTAGTCTGTCCCTGGCCCAGTGCATCATGGGAAAAGGGCAGACCAAACTACCAAGCCAATTCTTTACTGGAAAGGAAACAAGCTTCCGGGGACCGGTTTCTGGCATTACAGTCGTCTTCGGCCCGGCTTGCTTGAATCCTGATGGTGCAGTGAGCAAGGGACTCACATCTGAGCATACCCTTCCACGCTTATGGTGGCCAAAACGATTCAAAAAGGGGGTGGTGATGGACAGAGTATCTGAGTTAATCAGAACACTCCTACCCAGTCAACAGATCAGGGCTTGATCCATCACCGTTTTTTAGCTCACTGCACCATCCCAGTTCAGAACCTGGCTACATGCAAATGAGTCTGTCCCTGGCCCAGTGCATCATGGGAACAGGGCAGACCAAACTACCAAGCCAATTCTTTACTGGAAAGGAAACAAGCTTCCGGGGACCGGTTTCTGGCATTACAGCCGTCTTCGGCCCAGCTTGCTTGAATCCTGATGGTGCAGTGAGCAAGGGACTCACATCTGAGCATACCCTTCCACGCTTATGATGGCCAAAACGATTCAAAAAGGGGGTGGTGATGGACAGAGTATCTGAGTTAATCAGAACACTCCTACCCAGTCAACAGATCAGGGCTTGATCCATCACCGTTTTTTAGCTCACTGCACCATCCCAGTTCAGAACCTGGCTACATGCAAATTAGACTGTCCCTGGCCCAGTGCATCATGGGAACAGGGCAGACCAAACTACCAAGCCAATTCTTTACTGGAAAGGAAACAAGCTTCCGGGGACCAATTTCTGGCATTACAGCCGTCTTCGGCCCGGCTTGCTTGAATCCTGATGGTGCAGTGAGCAAGGGACTCACATCTGAGCATACCCTTCCACGCTTATGGTGGCCAAAACGATTCAAAAAGGGGGCTGTGAGCTAAAAAACGGTGATGGATCAAGCCCTGATCTTTTGACTGGGTAGGAGTGTTCTGCTTAATTCAGATGCTCTGTCCATCACCACCCCCTTTATGAATCGTTTTGGCCACTATAGGAGTGGAAGGGTATGCTCAGACATGAGTCCCTTGCTCACTGCACCATCAGGATTCAAGCAAGCCGGGCCGAAGACGGCTGCAATGCCAGAAACCGGTCCCTGGAAGCTTGTTTCCTTACCAAGCCAATTCTTTACTGGAAAGGAAACAAGCTTCCGGGGACCGGTTTCTGGCATTACAGCCGTTTTCGGCCCGGCTTGCTTGAATCCTGATGGTGCAGTGAGCAAGGGACTCACATCTGAGCATACCCTTCCACGCTTATGGTGGCCAAAACGATTCAAAAATGGGGTGGTGATGGACAGAGTATCTGAGTTAATCAGAACACTCCTACCCAGTCAACAGATCAGGGCTTGATCCATCACCGTTTTTTAGCTCACTGCACCATCGAAGTTCAGAACCTGGCTACATGCAAATTAGTCTGTCCCTGGCCCAGTGCATCATGGGAACAGGGCAGACCAAACTACCAAGCCAATTCTTTACTGGAAAGGAAACAAGCTTCCGGGGACCGGTTTCTGGCATTATAGCCGTCTTCGGCCCGGCTTGCTTGAATCCTGATGGTGCAGTGAGCAAGGGACTCACATCTGAGCATACCCTTCCACGCTTATGGGGGCCAAAACGATTAAAAAAGGGGGCTGTGAGCTAAAAAACGGTGATGGATCAAGCCCTGATCTTTTGACAGGGTAGGAGTGTTCTGCTTAATTCAGATGCTCTGTCCATCACCACCCAGTTTATGAATCGTTTTGGCCACTATAGGAGTGGAAGGGTATGCTCAGACATGAGTCCCTTGCTCACTGCACCATCAGGATTCAAGCAAGCCGGGCCGAAGACGGCTGCAATGCCAGAAACCGGTCCCCGGAAGCTTGTTTCCTTACCAAGCCAATTCTTTACTGGAAAGGAAACAAGCTTCCGGGGACCGGTTTCTGGCATTACAGCCGTCTTCGGCCCGGCTTGCTTGAATCCTGATGGTGCAGTGAGCAAGGGACTCACATCTGAGCATACCCTTCCACGCTTATGGTGGCCAAAACGATTCAAAAAGGGGGTGGTGATGGACAGAGTATCTGAGTTAATCAGAACACTCCTACCCAGTCAACAGATCAGGGCTTGATCCATCACCGTTTTTTAGCTCACTGCACCATCCCAGTTCAGAACCTGGCTACATGCAAATTAGTCTGTCCCTGGCCCAGTGCATCATGGGAACAGGGCAGACCAAACTACCAAGCCAATTCTTTACTGGAAAGGAAACAAGCTTCCGGGGACCGGTTTCTGGCATTACAGCCGTCTTCGGCCCGGCTTGCTTGAATCCTGATGGTGCAGTGAGCAAGGGACTCACATCTGAGCATACCCTTCCACGCTTATGGTGGCCAAAACGATTCAAAAAGGGGGTGGTGATAGACAGAGTATCTGAGTTAATCAGAACACTCCTACCCAGTCAACAGATCAGGGCTTGATCCATCACCGTTTTTTAGCTCACTGCACCATCCCAGTTCAGAACCTGGCTACATGCAAATTAGTCTGTCCCTGGCCCAGTGCATCATGGGAAAAGGGCAGACCAAACTACCAAGCCAATTCTTTACTGGAAAGGAAACAAGCTTCCGGGGACCGGTTTCTGGCATTACAGCCGTCTTCGGCCCGGCTTGCTTGAATTCTGATGGTGCAGTGAGCAAGGGACTCACATCTGAGCATACCCTTCCACGCTTATGGTGGCCAAAACTATTCAAAAAGGGGGTGGTGATGGACAGAGTATCTGAGTTAATCAGAACACTCCTACCCAGTCAACAGATCAGGGCTTGATCCATCACCGTTTTTTAGCTCACTGCACCATCGAAGTTCAGAACCTGGCTACATGCAAATTAGTCTGTCCCTGGCCCAGTGCATCATGGGAACAGGGCAGACCAAACTACCAAGCCAATTCTTTACTGGAAAGGAAACAAGCTTCCGGGGACCGGTTTCTGGCATTACAGCCGTCTTCGGCCCGGCTTGCTTGAATCCTGATGGTGCAGTGAGCAAGGGACTCACATCTGAGCATACCCTTCCACGCTTATGGTGGCCAAAACGATTCAAAAAGGGGGTGGTGATGGACAGAGTATCTGAGTTAATCAGAACACTCCTACCCAGTCAACAGATCAGGGCTTGATCCATCACCGTTATTTAGCTCACTGCACCATCCCAGTTCAGAACCTGGCTACATGCAAATTAGTCTGTCCCTGGCCCAGTGCATCATGGGAACAGGGCAGACCAAACTACCAAGCCAATTCTTTACTGGAAAGGAAACAAGCTTCCGGGGACCGGATCTGGCATTACAGCCGTCTTCGGCCCGGCTTGCTTGAATCCTGATGGTACAGTGAGCAAGGGACTCACATCTGAGCATACCCTTCCACGATTATGGTGGCCAAAACGATTCTAAAAGGGGGTGGTGATGGACAGAGTATCTGAGTTAATCAGAACACTCCTACCCAGTCAACAGATCAGGGCTTGATCCATCACCGTTTTTTAGCTCACTGCACCATCCCAGTTCAGAACCTGGCTACATGCAAATTAGTCTGTCCCTGGCCCAGTGCATCATGGGAACAGGGCAGACCAAACTACCAAGCCAATTCTTTACTGGAAGGGAAACAAGCTTCCGGGGACCGGTTTCTGGCATTACAGCCGTCTTCGGCCCGGCTTGCTTGAATCCTGATGGTGCAGTGAGCAAGGGACTCACATCTGAGCATACCCTTCCACGTTTATGGTGGCCAAAACGATTCAAAAAGGGGGCTGTGAGCTAAAAAACGGTGATGGATCAAGCCCTGATCTTTTGACTGGGTAGGAGTGTTCTGCTTAATTCAGATGCTCTGTCCATCACCACCCCCTTTATGAATCGTTTTGGCCACTATAGGAGTGGAAGGGTATGCTCAGACATGAGTCCCTTGCTCACAGCACCATCAGGATTCAAGCAAGCCGGGCCGAAGACGGCTGCAATGCCAGAAACCGGTCCCCGGAAGCTTGTTTCCTTACCAAGCCAATTCTTTACTGGAAAGGAAACAAGCTTCCGGGGACCGGTTTCTGGCATTACAGCCGTCTTCGGCCCGGCTTGCTTGAATCCTGATGGTGCAGTGAGCAAAAGACTCACATCTGAGCATTCCCTTCCACGCTTATGGTGGCCAAAACGATTCAAAAAGGGGGTGGTGATGGACAGAGTATCTGAGTTAATCAGAACACTCCTACCCAGTCAACAGATCAGGGCTTGATCCATCACCGTTTTTTAGCTCACTGCACCATCCCAGTTCAGAACCTGGCTACATGCAAATTAGTCTGTCCCTGGCCCAGTGCATCATGGGAACAGGGCAGACCAAACTACCAAGCCAATTCTTTACTGGAAAGGAAACAAGCTTCCGGGGACCGGTTTCTGGCATTACAGCCGTCTTCGGCCCGGCTTGCTTGAATCCTGATGGTGCAGTGAGCAAGGGACTCACATCTGAGCATACCCTTCCACGCTTATGGTGGCCAAAATGATTCAAAAAGGGGGTGGTGATGGACAGAGTATCTGAGTTAATCAGAACACTCCTACCCAGTCAACAGATCAGGGCTTGATCCATCACCGTTTTTTAGCTCACTGCACCATCGAAGTTCAGAACCTGGCTACATGCAAATTAGTCTGTCCCTGGCCCAGTGCATCATGGGAACAGGGCAGACCAAACTACCAAGCCAATTCTTTACTGGAAAGGAAACAAGCTTCCGGGGACCGGTTTCTGGCATTACAGCCGTCTTCGGCCCGGCTTGCTTGAATCCTGATGGTGCAGTGAGCAAGGGACTCACATCTGAGCATACCCTTCCACGCTTATGGTGGCCAAAACGATTCAAAAAGGGGGTGGTGATGGACAGAGTATCTGAGTTAATCAGAACACTCCTACCCAGTCAACAGATCAGGGCTTGATCCATCACCGTTATTTAGCTCACTGCACCATCCCAGTTCAAAACCTGGCTACATGCAAATTAGTCTGTCCCTGGCCCAGTGCATCATGGGAACAGGGCAGACCAAACTACCAAGCCAATTCTTTACTGGAAAGGAAACAAGCTTCCGGGGACCGGTTTCTGGCATTACAGCCGTCTTCGGCCCGGCTTGCTTGAATCCTGATGGTGCAGTGAGCAAGGGACTCACATCTGAGCATACCCTTCCACGCTTATGGTGGCCAAAACAATTCAAAAAGGGGGCTGTGAGCTAAAAAAACGGTGATGGATCAAGCCCTGATCTTTTGACTGGGTAGGAGTGTTCTGCTTAATTCAGATGCTCTGTCCATCACCACCCCCTTTATGAATCGTTTTGGCCACTATAGGAGTGGAAGGGTATGCTCAGACATGAGTCCCTTGCTCACTGCACCATCAGGATTCAAGCAAGCCGGGCCGAAGACGGCTGCAATGCCAGAAACCGGTCCCTGGAAGCTTGTTTCCTTACCAAGCCAATTCTTTACTGGAAAGGAAACAAGCTTCCGGGGACCGGTTTCTGGCATTACAGCCGTTTTCGGCCCGGCTTGCTTGAATCCTGATGGTGCAGTGAGCAAGGGACTCACATCTGAGCATACCCTTCCACGCTTATGGTGGCCAAAACGATTCAAAAAGGGGGTGGTGATGGACAGAGTATCTGAGTTAATCAGAACACTCCTACCCAGTCAACAGATCAGGGCTTGATCCATCACCGTTTTTTAGCTCACTGCACCATCCCAGTTCAAACCTGGCTACATGCAAATTAGTCTGTCCCTGGCCCAGTGCATCATGGGAACAGGACAGACCAAACTACCAAGCCAATTCTTTACTGGAAAGGAAACAAGCTTCCGGGGACCGGTTTCTGGCATTACAGCCGTCTTCGGCCCGGCTTGCTTGAATCCTGATGGTGCAGTGAGCAAGGGACTCACATCTGAGCATACCCTTCCACGCTTATGGTGGCCAAAACGATTCAAAAAGGGGGTGGTGATGGACAGAGTATCTGAGTTAATCAGAACACTCCTACCCAGTCAACAGATCAGGGCTTGATCCATCACCGTTTTTTAGCTCACTGCACCATCGAAGTTCAGAACCTGGCTACATGCAAATTAGTCTGTCCCTGGCCCAGTGCATCATGGGAACAGGGCAGACCAAACTACCAAGCCAATTCTTTACTGGAAAGGAAACAAGCTTCCGGGGACCGGTTTCTGGCATTATAGCCGTCTTCGGCCCGGCTTGCTTGAATCCTGATGGTGCAGTGAGCAAGGGACTCACATCTGAGCATACCCTTCCACGCTTATGGGGGCCAAAACGATTAAAAAAGGGGGCTGTGAGCTAAAAAACGGTGATGGATCAAGCCCTGATCTTTTGACTGGGTAGGAGTGTTCTGCTTAATTCAGATGCTCTGTCCATCACCACCCACTTTATGAATCGTTGTGGCCACTATAGGAGTGGAAGGGTATGCTCAGACATGAGTCCCTTGCTCACTGCACCATCAGGATTCAAGCAAGCCGGGCCGAAGACGGCTGCAATGCCAGAAACCGGTCCCCGGAAGCTTGTTTCCTTACCAAGCCAATTCTTTACTGGAAAGGAAACAAGCTTCCGGGGACCGGTTTCTGGCATTACAGCCGTCTTCGGCCCGGCTTGCTTGAATCCTGATGGTGCAGTGAGCAAAAGACTCACATCTGAGCATTCCCTTCCACGCTTATGGTGGCCAAAACGATTCAAAAAGGGGGTGGTGATGGACAGAGTATCTGAGTTAATCAGAACACTCCTACCCAGTCAACAGATCAGGGCTTGATCCATCACCGTTTTTTAGCTCACTGCACCATCCCAGTTCAGAACCTGGCTACATGCAAATTAGTCTGTCCCTGGCCCAGTGCATCATGGGAACAGGGCAGACCAAACTACCAAGCCAATTCTTTACTGGAAAGGAAACAAGCTTCCGGGGACCGGTTTGTGGCATTACAGCCGTCTTCGGCCCGGCTTGCTTGAATCCTGATGGTGCAGTGAGCAAGGGACTCACATCTGAGCATACCCTTCCACGCTTATGGTGGCCAAAACGATTCAAAAAGGGGGTGGTGATGGACAGAGTATCTGAGTTAATCAGAACACTTCTACCCAGTCAACAGATCAGGGCTTGATCCATCACCGTTTTTTAGCTCACTGCACCATCCCAGTTCAGAACCTGGCTACATGCAAATTAGTCTGTCCCTGGCCCAGTGCATCATGGGAAAAGGGCAGACCAAACTACCAAGCCAATTCTTTACTGGAAAGGAAACAAGCTTCCGGGGACCGGTTTCTGGCATTACAGCCGTCTTCGGCCCGGCTTGCTTGAATTCTGATGGTGCAGTGAGCAAGGGACTCACATCTGAGCATACCCTTCCACGCTTATGGTGGCCAAAACGATTCAAAAAGGGGGTGGTGATGGACAGGGTATCTGAGTTAATCAGAACACTCCTACCCAGTCAACAGATCAGGGCTTGATCCATCACCGTTTTTTAGCTCACTGCACCATCGAAGTTCAGAACCTGGCTACATGCAAATTAGTCTGTCCCTGGCCCAGTGCATCATGGGAACAGGGCAGACCAAACTACCAAGCCAATTCTTTACTGGAAAGGAAACAAGCTTCCGGGGACCGGTTTCTGGCATTACAGCCGTCTTCGGCCCGGCTTGCTTGAATCCTGATGGTGCAGTGAGCAAGGGACTCACATCTGAGCATACCCTTCCACGCTTATGGTGGCCAAAACGATTCAAAAAGGGGGTGGTGATGGACAGAGTATCTGAGTTAATCAGAACACTCCTACCCAGTCAACAGATCAGGGCTTGATCCATCACCGTTATTTAGCTCACTGCACCATCCCAGTTCAGAACCTGGCTACATGCAAATTAGTCTGTCCCTGGCCCAGTGCATCATGGGAACAGGGCAGACCAAACTACCAAGCCAATTCTTTACTGGAAAGGAAACAAGCTTCCGGGGACCGGTTTCTGGTATTACAGCCGTCTTCGGCCCGGCTTGCTTGAATCCTGATGGTACAGTGAGCAAGGGACTCACATCTGAGCATACCCTTCCACGATTATGGTGGCCAAAACGATTCTAAAAGGGGGTGGTGATGGACAGAGTATCTGAGTTAATCAGAACACTCCTACCCAGTCAACAGATCAGGGCTTGATCCATCACCGTTTTTTAGCTCACTGCACCATCCCAGTTCAGAACCTGGCTACATGCAAATTAGTCTGTCCCTGGCCCAGTGCATCATGGGAACAGGGCAGACCAAACTACCAAGCCAATTCTTTACTGGAAGGGAAACAAGCTTCCGGGGACCGGTTTCTGGCATTACAGCCGTCTTCGGCCCGGCTTGCTTGAATCCTGATGGTGCAGTGAGCAAGGGACTCACATCTGAGCATACCCTTCCACGTTTATGGTGGCCAAAACGATTCAAAAAGGGGGCTGTGAGCTAAAAAACGGTGATGGATCAAGCCCTGATCTTTTGACTGGGTAGGAGTGTTCTGCTTAATTCAGATGCTCTGTCCATCACCACCCCCTTTATGAATCGTTTTGGCCACTATAGGAGTGGAAGGGTATGCTCAGACATGAGTCCCTTGCTCACTGCACCATCAGGATTCAAGCAAGCCGGGCCGAAGACGGCTGCAATGCCAGAAACCGGTCCCCGGAAGCTTGTTTCCTTACCAAGCCAATTCTTCACTGGAAAGGAAACAAGCTTCCGGGGACCGGTTTCTGGCATTACAGCCGTCTTCGGCCCGGCTTGCTTGAATCCTGATGGTGCAGTGAGCAAAAGACTCACATCTGAGCATTCCCTTCCACGCTTATGGTGGCCAAAACGATTCAAAAAGGGGCTGGTGATGGACAGAGTATCTGAGTTAATCAGAACACTCCTACCCAGTCAACAGATCAGGGCTTGATCCATCACCGTTTTTTAGCTCACTGCACCATCCCAGTTCAGAACCTGGCTACATGCAAATTAGTCTGTCCCTGGCCCAGTGCATCATGGGAACAGGGCAGACCAAACTACCAAGCCAATTCTTTACTGGAAAGGAAACAAGCTTCCGGGGACCGGTTTCTGGCATTACAGCCGTCTTCGGCCCGGCTTGCTTGAATCCTGATGGTGCAGTGAGCAAGGGACTCACATCTGAGCATACCCTTCCACGCTTATGGTGGCCAAAATGATTCAAAAAGGGGGTGGTGATGGACAGAGTATCTGAGTTAATCAGAACACTCCTACCCAGTCAACAGATCAGGGCTTGATCCATCACCGTTTTTTAGCTCACTGCACCATCGAAGTTCAGAACCTGGCTACATGCAAATTAGTCTGTCCCTGGCCCAGTGCATCATGGGAACAGGGCAGACCAAACTACCAAGCCAATTCTTTACTGGAAAGGAAACAAGCTTCCGGGGACCGGTTTCTGGCATTATAGCCGTCTTCGGCCCTGCTTGCTTGAATCCTGATGGTGCAGTGAGCAAGGGACTCACATCTGAGCATACCCTTCCACGCTTATGGGGGCCAAAACGATTAAAAAAGGGGGCTGTGAGCTAAAAAACGGTGATGGATCAAGCCCTGATCTTTTGACTGGGTAGGAGTGTTCTGCTTAATTCAGATGCTCTGTCCATCACCACCCACTTTATGAATCGTTTTGGCCACTATAGGAGTGGAAGGGTATGCTCAGACATGAGTCCCTTGCTCACTGCACCATCAGGATTCAAGCAAGCCGGGCCGAAGACGGCTGCAATGCCAGAAACCGGTCCCCGGAAGCTTGTTTCCTTACCAAGCCAATTCTTTACTGGAAAGGAAACAAGCTTCCGGGGACCGGTTTCTGGCATTACAGCCGTCTTCGGCCCGGCTTGCTTGAATCCTGATGGTGCAGTGAGCAAGGGACTCACATCTGAGCATACCCTTCCACGCTTATGGTGGCCAAAACGATTCAAAAAGGGGGTGATGATGGACAGAGTATCTGAGTTAATCAGAACACTCCTACCCAGTCACCAGATCAGGGCTTGATCCATCACCGTTTTTTAGCTCACTGCACCATCCCAGTTCAGAACCTGGCTACATGCAAATTAGTCTGTCCCTGGCCCAGTGCATCATGGGAACAGGGCAGACCAAACTACCAAGCCAATTCTTTACTGGAAAGGAAACAAGCTTCCGGGGACCGGTTTCTGGCATTACAGCCGTCTTCGGCCCGGCTTGCTTGAATCCTGATGGTGCAGTGAGCAAGGGACTCACATCTGAGCACACCCTTCCACGCTTATGGTGGCCAAAACGATTCAAAAAGGGGGTGGTGATGGACAGAGTATCTGAGTTAATCAGAACACTCCTACCCAGTCAACAGATCAGGGCTTGATCCATCACCGTTTTTTAGCTCACTGCACCATCCCAGTTCAGAACCTGGCTACATGCAAATTAGTCTGTCCCTGGCCCAGTGCATCATGGGAAAAGGGCAGACCAAACTACCAAGCCAATTCTTTACTGGAAAGGAAACAAGCTTCCGGGGACCGGTTTCTGGCATTACAGCCGTCTTCGGCCCGGCTTGCTTGAATTCTGATGGTGCAGTGAGCAAGGGACTCACATCTGAGCATACCCTTCCACGCTTATGGTGGCCAAAACGATTCAAAAAGGGGGTGGTGATGGACAGAGTATCTGAGTTAATCAGAACACTCCTACCCAGTCAACAGATCAGGGCTTGATCCATCACCGTTTTTTAGCTCACTGCACCATCGAAGTTCAGAACCTGGCTACATGCAAATTAGTCTGTCCCTGGCCCAGTGCATCATGGGAACAGGGCAGACCAAACTACCAAGCCAATTCTTTACTGGAAAGGAAACAAGCTTCCGGGGACCGGTTTCTGGCATTACAGCCGTCTTCGGCCCGGCTTGCTTGAATCCTGATGGTGCAGTGAGCAAGGGACTCACATCTGAGCATACCCTTCCACGCTTATGGTGGCCAAAACGATTCAAAAAGGGGGTGGTGATGGACAGAGTATCTGAGTTAATCAGAACACTCCTACCCAGTCAACAGATCAGGGCTTGATCCATCACCGTTATTTAGCTCACTGCACCATCCCAGTTCAGAACCTGGCTACATGCAAATTAGTCTGTCCCTGGCCCAGTGCATCATGGGAACAGGGCAGACCAAACTACCAAGCCAATACTTTACTGGAAAGGAAACAAGCTTCCGGGGACCGGTTTCTGGCATTACAGCCGTCTTCGGCCCGGCTTGCTTGAATCCTGATGGTGCAGTGAGCAAGGGACTCACATCTGAGCATACCCTTCCACGTTTATGGTGGCCAAAACGATTCAAAAAGGGGGCTGTGAGCTAAAAAACGGTGATGGATCAAGCCCTGATCTTTTGACTGGGTAGGAGTGTTCTGCTTAATTCAGATGCTCTGTCCATCACCACCCCCTTTATGAATCGTTTTGGCCACTATAGGAGTGGAAGGGTATGCTCAGACATGAGTCCCTTGCTCACTGCACCATCAGGATTCAAGCAAGCCGGGCCGAAGACGGCTGCAATGCCAGAAACCGGTCCCCGGAAGCTTGTTTCCTTACCAAGCCAATTCTTTACTGGAAAGGAAACAAGCTTCCGGGGACCGGTTTCTGGCATTACAGCCGTCTTCGGCCCGGCTTGCTTGAATCCTGATGGTGCAGTGAGCAAGGGACTCACATCTGAGCATTCCCTTCCACGCTTATGGTGGCCAAAACGATTCAAAAAGGGGGTGGTGATGGACAGAGTATCTGAGTTAATCAGAATACTCCTACCCAGTCAACAGATCAGGGCTTGATCCATCACCGTTTTTTAGCTCACTGCACCATCCCAGTTCAGAACCTGGCTACATGCAAATTAGTCTGTCCCTGGCCCAGTGCATCATGGGAACAGGGCAGACCAAACTACCAAGCCAATTCTTTACTGGAAAGGAAACAAGCTTCCGGGGACCGGTTTCTGGCATTACAGCCGTCTTCGGCCCGGCTTGCTTGAATCCTGATGGTGCAGTGAGCAAGGGACTCACATCTGAGCATACCCTTCCACGCTTATGGTGGCCAAAACGAGTCAAAAAGGGGGTGGTGATGGACAGAGTATCTGAGTTAATCAGAACACTCCTACCCAGTCAACAGATCAGGGCTTGATCCATCACCATTTTTTAGCTCACTGCACCATCGAAGTTCAGAACCTGGCTACATGCAAATTAGTCTGTCCCTGGCCCAGTGCATCATGGGAACAGGGCAGACCAAACTACCAAGCCAATTCTTTACTGGAAAGGAAACAAGCTTCCGGGGACCGGTTTCTGGCATTACAGCCGTCTTCGGCCCGGCTTGCTTGAATCCTGATGGTGCAGTGAGCAAGGGACTCACATCTGAGCATACCCTTCCACGCTTATGGTGGCCAAACGATTCAAAAAGGGGGTGGTGATGGACAGAGTATCTGAGTTAATCAGAACACTCCTACCCAGTCAACAGATCAGGGCTTGATCCATCACCGTTATTTAGCTCACTGCACCATCCCAGTTCAGAACCTGGCTACATGCAAATTAGTCTGTCCCTGGCCCAGTGCATCATGGGAACAGGGCAGACCAAACTACCAAGCCAATTCTTTACTGGAAAGGAAACAAGCTTCCGGGGACCGGTTTCTGGCATTACAGCCGTCTTCGGCCCGGCTTGCTTGAATCCTGATGGTGCAGTGAGCAAGGGACTCACATCTGAGCATACCCTTCCACGCTTATGGTGGCCAAAACGATTAAAAAAGGGGGTGGTGATTGGCAGAGTATCTGAGTTAATCAGAACACTCCTACCCAGTCAACAGATCAGGGCTTAATCCATCACCGCTATTTAGCTCACTGCACCATCCCAGTTCAGAACCTGGCTACATGCAAATTAGTCTGTCCCTGGCCCAGTGCATCATGGGAACAGGGCAGACCAAACTACCAAGCCAATTCTTTACTGGAAAGGAAACAAGCTTCCGGGGACCGGTTTCTGGCATTACAGCCGTCTTCGGCCCGGCTTGCTTGAATCCTGATGGTGCAGTGAGCAAGGGACTCACATCTGAGCATACCCTTCCACGCTTATGGTGGCCAAAACGATTCAAAAAGGGGGTGGTGATGGACAGAGTATCTGAGTTAATCAGAACACTCCTACCCAGTCAACAGATCAGGGCTTGATCCATCACCGTTTTTTAGCTCACTGCACCATCCCAGTTCAGAACCTGGCTACATGCAAATTAGTCTGTCCCTGGCCCAGTGCATCATGGGAAAAGGGCAGACCAAACTACCAAGCCAATTCTTTACTGGAAAGGAAACAAGCTTCCGGGGACCGGTTTCTGGCATTACAGCCGTCTTCGGCCCGGCTTGCTTGAATCCTGATGGTGCAGTGAGCAAGGGACTCACATCTGAGCATACCCTTCCACGCTTATGGTGGCCAAAACGATTCAAAAAGGGGGTGGTGATGGACAGAGTATCTGAGTTAATCAGAACACTCCTACCCAGTCAACAGATCAGGGCTTGATCCATCACCGTTTTTTAGCTCACTGCACCTTCCCAGTTCAGAACCTGGCTACATGCAAATTAGTCTGTCCCTGGCCCAGTGCATCATGGGAACAGGGCAGACCAAACTACCAAGCCAATTCTTTACTGGAAAGGAAACAAGCTTCCGGGGACCGGTTTCTGGCATTACCACCGTCTTCGGCCCGGCTTGCTTGAATCCTGATGGTGCAGTGAGCAAGGGACTCACATCTGAGCATACCCTTCCACGCTTATGGTGGCCAAAACGATTCAAAAAGGGGGTGGTGATGGACAGAGTATCTGAGTTAATCAGAACACTCCTACCCAGTCAACAGATCAGGGCTTGATCCATCACCGTTTTTTAGCTCACTGCACCATCCCAGTTCAGAACCTGGCTACATGCAAATTAGTCTGTCCCTGGCCCAGTGCATCATGGGAAAAGGGCAGACCAAACTACCAAGCCAATTCTTTACTGGAAAGGAAACAAGCTTCTGGGGACCGGTTTCTGGCATTACAGCCATCTTCGGCCCGGCTTGCTTGAATCCTGATGGTGCAGTGAGCAAGGTACTCACATCTGAGCATACCCTTCCACGCTTATGGTGGCCAAAACGATTCAAAAAGGGGATGGTGATGGACAGAGTATCTGAGTTAATCAGAACACTCCTACCCAGTCAACAGATCAGGGCTTGATCCATCACCGTTTTTTAGCTCACTGCACCATCCCAGTTCAGAACCTGGCTACATGCAAATTAGTCTGTCCCTGGCCCAGTGCATCATGGGAACAGGGTAGACCAAACTACCAAGCCAATTCTTTACTGGAAAGGAAACAAGCTTCCGGGGACCGGTTTCTGGCATTACAGCCGTCTTCGGCCCAGCTTGCTTGAATCCTGATGGTGCAGTGAGCAAGGGACTCACATCTGAGCATACCCTTCCACGCTTATGGTGGCCAAAACGATTCAAAAAGGGGGTGGTGATGGACAGAGTATCTGAGTTAATCAGAACACTCCTACCCAGTCAACAGATCAGGGCTTGATCCATCACCGTTTTGTAGCTCACTGCACCATCGAAGTTCAGAACCTGGCTACATGCAAATTAGTCTGTCCCTGGCCCAGTGCATCATGGGAACAGGGCAGACCAAACACCAAGCCAAGTCTTTACTGGAAAGGAAACAAGCTTCCGGGGACCGGTTTCTGGCATTACAGCCGTCTTCGGCCCGGCTTCCTTGAATCCTGATGGTGCAGTGAGCAAGGGACTCACATCTGAGCATACCCTTCCACGCTTATGGTGGCCAAAACGATTCAAAAAGGGGGTGGTGATGGACAGAGTATCTGAGTTAATCAGAACACTCCTACCCAGTCAACAGATCAGGGCTTGATCCATCACTGTTTTTTAGCTCACTGCACCATCCCAGTTCAGAACCTGGCTACATGCAAATTAGTCTGTCCCTGGCCCAGTGCATCATGGGAACAGGGCAGACCAAACTACCAAGCCAATTCTTTACTGGAAAGGAAACAAGCTTCCGGGGACTGGTTTCTGGCATTACAGCCGTCTTCGGCCCGGCTTGCTTGAATCCTGATGGTGCAGTGAGCAAGGGACTCACATCTGAGCATACCCTTCCACGCTTATGGTGGCCAAAACGATTCAAAAAGGGGTTGTGATGGACAGAGTATCTGAGTTAATCAGAACACTCCTACTCAGTCAACAGATCAGGGCTTGATCCATCACCATTTTTTAGCTCACTGCACCATCCCAGTTCAGAACCTGGCAACATGCAAATTAGTCTGTCCCTGGCCCAGTGCATCATGGGAACAGGGCATACCAAACTACCAAGCCAATTCTTTACTGGAAAGGAAACAAGCTTCCGGGGACCGGTTTCTGGCATTACAGCCGTCTTCGGCCCGGCTTGCTTGAATCCTGATGGTGCAGTGAGCAAGGGACTCACATCTGAGCATACCCTTCCACGCTTATGGTGGCCAAAACGATTCAAAAAGGGGGTGGTGATGGACAGAGTATCTGAGTTAATCAGAACACTCCTACCCAGTCAACAGATCAGGGCTTGATCCATCACCGTTTTTTAGCTCACTGCACCATCCCAGTTCAGAACCTGGCTACATGCAAATTAGTCTGTCCCTGGCCCAGTGCATCATGGGAACAGGGCAGACCGAACTACCAATCCAATTCTTTACTGGAAAGGAAACAAGCTTCCGGCGACCGGTTTCTGGCATTACAGCCGTCTTCGGCCCGGCTTGCTTAAATCCTGATGGTGCAGTGAGCAAGGGACTCACATCTGAGCATACCCTTCCACGCTTATGGTGGCCAAAACGATTCAAAAAGGGGGTGGTGATGGACAGAGTATCTGAGTTAATCAGAACACTCCTACCCAGTCAACAGATCAGGGCTTGATCCATCACCGTTTTTTAGCTCACTGCACCATCCCAGCTCAGCACCTGGCTACATGCAAATTAGTCTGTCCCTGGCCCAGTGCATCATGGGAACAGGGCAGACCAAACTAAAAAGCCAATTCTTTACTGGAAAAGAAACAAGCTTCCGGGGACCGGTTTCTGGCATTACAGCCGTCTTCGGCCCGGCTTGCTTGAATCCTGATGGTGCAGTGAGCAAGGGACTCACATCTGAGCATACCCTTCCACGCGTATGGTGGCCAAAACGATTCAAAAAGGGGTCTGTGAGCTAAAAAACGGTGATGGATCAAGCCCTGATCTTTTGACTGGGTAGGAGGGTTCTGCTTAATTCAGATGCTCTGTCCATCACCACCCCCTTTATGAATCGTTTTGGCCGCTAAAGGAGTGGAAGGGTATGCTCAGACATGAGTCCCTTGTTCACTGCACCATCAGGATTCAAGCAAGCCGGGCCGAAGACAGCTGCAATACCAGAAACCGGTCCCCGGAAGCTTGTTTCCTTTCCAGTAAAGAATTGGCTTGGTAGTTTGGTCTGCCCTGTTCCCATGATGCACTGGGCCAGGGACAGACTAATTTGCATGTAGCCAGGTTCTGAACTGGGATGGTGGAGTGAGCTAAAAAACGGTGATGGATCAAGCCCTGATCTTTTGACTGGGTGGGAGTGTTCTGCTTCATTCAGATGCTCTGTCCATCACCACCCCCTTTATGAATCGTTTTGGCCACTATAGGAGTGGAAGGGTATGCTCAGACATGAGTCCCTTGCTCACTGCACCATCAGGATTCAAGCAAGCCGGGCCGAAAACGGCTGCAATGCCAGAAACCGGTCCCCGGAAGCTTGTTTCCTTTCCAGTAAAGAATGGCTTGGTAGTTTGGTCTGCCCTGTTCCCATGATGCACTGGGCCAGGGACAGACTAATTTGCATGTAGCCAGGTTCTGAACTGGGATGGTGCAGTGAGTTAAAAAACGGTGATGGATCAAGCCCTGATCTTGTGACTGGGTAGGAGTGTTCTGCTTAATTCAGATGCTCTGTCCATCACCACCCCCTTTATGAATTGTTTTGGCCACTGTAGGAGTGGAAGGGTATGCTCAGACATGAGTCCCTTGCTCACTGCACCATCAGGATTCAAGCAAGCCAGGCCGAAGACGGCTGCAATGCCAGAAACCGGTCCCCGGAAGCTTGTTTCCTTTCCAGTAAAGAATTGGCTTGGTAGTTTGGTCTGCCCTGTTCCCATGATGCACTGGGCCAGGGACAGACTAATTTGCATGTAGCCAGGTTCTGAACTGGGATGGTGCAGTGAGCTAAAAAACGGTGATGGATCAAGCCCTGGTCTTTTGACTGGGTAGGAGTGTTCTGCTTAATTCAGATGCTCTGTCCATCACCACCCCCTTTATGAATCGTTTTGGCCACTATAGGAGTGGAAGGGTATGCTCAGACATGAGTCCCTTGCTCACTGCACCATCAGGATTCAAGCAAGCCGGGCCGAAGACGGCTGCAATGCCAGAGACCGGTCCCCAGAAGCTTGTTTCCTTTCCAATAAAGAATTGGCTTGGTAGTTTGGTCTGCCCTGTTCCCATGATGCACTGGGCCAGGGACAGACTAATTTGCATGTAGCCAGGTTCTGAACTGGGACGGTGCAGTGAGCTAAAAAACGGTGATGGATCAAGCCCTGATCTTTTGACTGGGTAGGAGTGTTCTGCCTAATTCAGATGCTCTGTCCATCACCACCCCCTTTATGAATCGTTTTGGCCACTATAGGAGTGGAAGGGTATGCTCAGACATGAGTACCTTGCTCACTGCACCATCAGGATTCAAGCAAGCCGGGCTGAAGACGGCTGCAATGCCAGAAACCGGTCCCCGGAAGCTTGTTTCCTTACCAAGCCAATTCTTTACTGGAAAGGAAACAAGCTTCCGGGGACCGGTTTCTGGCATTACAGCCGTCTTCGGCCCGGCTTGCTTGAATCCTGATGGTGCAGTGAGCAAGGGACTCACATCTGAGCATACCCTTCCACGCTTATGGTGGCCAAAACGATTCAAAAAGGGGGTGGTGATGGACAGAGTATCTGAGTTAATCAGAACACTCCTACCCAGTCAACAGATCAGGGCTTGATCCATCACCGTTTTTTAGCTCACTGCACCATCCCAGTTCAAACCTGGCTACATGCAAATTAGTCTGTCCCTGGCCCAGTGCATCATGGGAACAGGACAGACCAAACTACCAAGCCAATTCTTTACTGGAAAGGAAACAAGCTTCCGGGGACCGGTTTCTGGCATTACAGCCGTCTTCGGCCCGGCTTGCTTGAATCCTGATGGTGCAGTGAGCAAGGGACTCAGATCTGAGCATACCCTTCCACGCTTATGGTGGCCAAAACGATTAAAAAAGGGGGTGGTGATGGACAGAGTATCTGAGTTAATCAGAACACTCCTACCCAGTCAACAGATCAGGGCTTGATCCATCACCGTTTTTTAGCTCACTGCACCATCGAAGTTCAGAACCTGGCTACATGCAAATTAGTCTGTCCCTGGCCCAGTGCATCATGGGAACAGGGCAGACCAAACTACCAAGCCAATTCTTTACTGGAAAGGAAACAAGCTTCCGGGGACCGGTTTCTGGCATTACAGCCGTCTTCGGCCCGGCTTCCTTGAATCCTGATGGTGCAGTGAGCAAGGGACTCACATCTGAGCATACCCTTCCACGCTTATGGTGGCCAAAACGATTCAAAAAGGGGGTGGTGATAGACAGAGTATCTGAGTTAATCAGAACACTCCTACCCAGTCAACAGATCAGGGCTTGATCCATCACCGTTTTTTAGCTCACTGCACCATCCCAGTTCAGAACCTGGCTACATGCAAATTAGTCTGTCCCTGGCCCAGTGCATCATGGGAACCGGGCAGACCAAACTACCAAGCCAATTCTTTACTGGAAAGGAAACAAGCTTCCGGGGACTGGTTTCTGGCATTACAGCCGTCTTCGGCCCGGCTTGCTTGAATCCTGATGGTGCAGTGAGCAAGGGACTCACATCTGAGCATACCCTTCCACGCTTATGGTGGCCAAAACGATTCAAAAAGGGGGTGGTGATGGACAGAGTATCTGAGTTAATCAGAACACTCCTACTCAGTCAACAGATCAGGGCTTGATCCATCACCATTTTTTAGCTCACTGCACCATCCCAGTTCAGAACCTGGCTACATGCAAATTAGTCTGTCCCTGGCCCAGTGCATCATGGGAACAGGGCATACCAAACTACCAAGCCAATTCTTTACTGGAAAGGAAACAAGCTTCCGGGGACCGGTTTCTGGCATTACAGCCGTCTTCGGCCCGGCTTGCTTGAATCCTGATGGTGCAGTGAGCAAGGGACTCACATCTGAGCATACCCTTCCACGCTTATGGTGGCCAAAACGATTCAAAAAGGGGGTGGTGATGGACAGAGTATCTGAGTTAATCAGAACACTCCTACCCAGTCAACAGATCAGGTCTTGATCCATCACCGTTTTTTAGCTCACTGCACCATCCCAGTTCAGAACCTGGCTACATGCAAATTAGTCTGTCCCTGGCCCAGTGCATCATGGGAACAGGGCAGACCGAACTACCAAGCCAATTCTTTACTGGAAAGGAAACAAGCTTCCGGGGACCGGTTTCTGGCATTACAGCCGTCTTCGGCCCGGCTTGCTTAAATCCTGATGGTGCAGTGAGCAAGGGACTCACATCTGAGCATACCCTTCCACGCTTATGGTGGCCAAAATGATTCAAAAAGGGGGTGGTGATGGACAGAGTATCTGAGTTAATCAGAACACTCCTACCCAGTCAACAGATCAGGGCTTGATCCATCACCGTTTTTTAGCTCACTGCAGCATCCCAGTTCAGAACCTGGCTACATGCAAATTAGTCTGTCCCTGGCCCAGTGCATCATGGGAACAGGGCAGACCAAACTACCAAGCCAATTCTTTACTGGAAAGGAAACAAGCTTCCGGGGACTGGTTTCTGGCATTACAGCCGTCTTCGGCCCGGCTTGCTTGAATCCTGATGGTGCAGTGAGCAAGGGACTCACATCTGAGCATACCCTTCCACGCTTATGGTGGCCAAAACGATTCAAAAAGGGGGTGGTGATGGACAGAGTATCTGAGTTAATCAGAACACTCCTACTCAGTCAACAGATCAGGGCTTGATCCATCACCATTTTTTAGCTCACTGCACCATCCCAGTTCAGAACCTGGCTACATGCAAATTAGTCTGTCCCTGGCCCAGTGCATCATGGGAACAGGGCATACCAAACTACCAAGCCAATTCTTTACTGGAAAGGAAACAAGCTTCCGGGGACCGGTTTCTGGCATTACAGCCGTCTTCGGCCCGGCTTGCTTGAATCCTGATGGTGCAGTGAGCAAGGGACTCACATCTGAGCATACCCTTCCACGCTTATGGTGGCCAAAACGATTCAAAAAGGGGGTGGTGATGGACAGAGTATCTGAGTTAATCAGAACACTCCTACCCAGTCAACAGATCAGGGCTTGATCCATCACCGTTTTTTAGCTCACTGCACCATCCCAGTTCAGAACCTGGCTACATGCAAATTAGTCTGTCCCTGGCCCAGTGCATCATGGGAACAGGGCAGACCGAACTACCAAGCCAATTCTTTACTGGAAAGGAAACAAGCTTCCGGCGACCGGTTTCTGGCATTACAGCCGTCTTCGGCCCGGCTTGCTTAAATCCTGATGGTGCAGTGAGCAAGGGACTCACATCTGAGCATACCCTTCCACGCTTATGGTGGCCAAAACGATTCAAAAAGGGGGTGGTGATGGACAGAGTATCTGAGTTAATCAGAACACTCCTACCCAGTCAACAGATCAGGGCTTGATCCATCACCGTTTTTTAGCTCACTGCACCATCCCAGCTCAGCACCTGGCTACATGCAAATTAGTCTGTCCCTGGCCCAGTGCATCATGGGAACAGGGCAGACCAAACTAAAAAGCCAATTCTTTACTGGAAAAGAAACAAGCTTCCGGGGACCGGTTTCTGGCATTACAGCCGTCTTCGGCCCGGCTTGCTTGAATCCTGATGGTGCAGTGAGCAAGGGACTCACATCTGAGCATACCCTTCCACGCTTATGGTGGCCAAAACGATTCAAAAAGGGGGCTGTGAGCTAAAAAACGGTGATGGATCAAGCCCTGATCTTTTGACTGGGTAGGAGGGTTCTTCTTAATTCAGATGCTCTGTCCATCACCACCCCCTTTATGAATCGTTTTGGCCACTAAAGGAGTGGAAGGGTATGCTCAGACATGAGTCCCTTGCTCACTGCACCATCAGGATTCAAGCAAGCCGGGCCGAAGACAGCTGCAATACCAGAAACCGGTCCCTGGAAGCTTGTTTCCTTTCCAGTAAAGAATTGGCTTGGTAGTTTGGTCTGCCCTGTTCCCATGATGCACTGGGCCAGGGACAGACTAATTTGCATGTAGCCAGGTTCTGAACTGGGATGGTGGAGTGAGCTAAAAAACGGTGATGGATCAAGCCCTGATCTTTTGACTGGGTGGGAGTGTTCTGCTTCATTCAGATGCTCTGTCCATCACCACCCCCTTTATGAATCGTTTTGGCCACTATAGGAGTGGAAGGGTATGCTCAGACATGAGTACCTTGCTCAATGCACCATCAGGATTCAAGCAAGCCGGGCCGAAAACGGCTGCAATGCCAGAAACCGGTCCCCGAAAGCTTGTTTCCTTTCCAGTAAAGAATGGCTTGGTAGTTTGGTCTGCCCTGTTCCCATGATGCACTGGGCCAGGGATACATTAATACAGACTTGCAAGTGGGTCTCAGCGTGAAAAAGAAGAATCTTAACTGGTGAACAATGTTGTCTATTATTCTTCATAAGAGATAGAGATTCTCATGTCTGCGAATTTTAGGGTTCTTTATACAGAATATCCAGATTAAGGTATGTATGTTAGTAATATCGAAATTTTGTTGTTTAGTGTTATGTATTTTATTTTGTTGTTTATATGTTTGCTAAATATGTTTAGAAATGTATATTTGAAAATTAGTAATTTTGTTAACATTTTGCGTTTTAGTATTAGAGCGGGTTGTGGGTTTATAGCGGAATAGGGTGGGAAGTAATTTAATAATAATTAATTAATTAATATATGTTTGTAAATATTTTTAAATAATAATTAATTGGTAATTAATTAATATTAATTAGTTAATTAATTAATATAATTTGTACATATTTTTAATTAATAATTAATTGGTAATTAATTAATATTAATTAGTTAATTACATTAATTCGAGTAATTTTTTAATATATATAATTTTTTTTATTGTTAATTAATTATTTGGGAAAAATTAATATTAATTAGTAAATTAAATTAATTATAGCTAATGTGCTAATATATTTACTTTATTGTTATTGTTAATTAATAATTATTTGGTAATTAAATAATGTTAATTAATTTTGGGTAAAGGAGTATTTTTAGGGTTCAGGGTCAGTTTTCAGTTCTTGGGTAAAGGGGTATTTTTTGGGTTCAGGGTCAGTTTTCAGTTTTTGGGTAAAGGGGTATTTTTAGGGTTCAGGGTCAGTTTTCAGTTTTTGGGTAAAGGGGTATTTTTAGGGTTCAGGGTCAGTTTTCAGTTTTTGGGTAAAGGGGTATTTTTAGGGTTCAGGGTCAGTTTTCAGTTTTTGGGTAAAAGGGTATTTTTAGGGTTCAGGGTCAGTTTTCAGTTCTTGGGTAAAGGGGTATTTTTAGGGTTCAGGGTCAGTTTTCAGTTTTTG
This sequence comes from Lissotriton helveticus, assembly GCF_964261635.1. Classification (NCBI taxonomy): domain Eukaryota; kingdom Metazoa; phylum Chordata; class Amphibia; order Caudata; family Salamandridae; genus Lissotriton; species Lissotriton helveticus. Next base: position 277,943 of record NW_027611917.1, read on the forward strand.
GGTAAAGGGGTATTTTTAGGGTTCAGGGTCAGTTTTGGGTTTTTGGGGTACAGGGGTATTTTTAGGGTTCAGGGTCAGTTTTGGGTTTTTGGGGTACAGGGGTATTTTTAGGGTTCAGGGTCAGTTTGGTCTGCCCTGTTCCCATGATGCACTGGGCCAGGGACAGACTAATTTGCATGTAGCCAGGTTCTGAACTGGGATGGTGCAGTGAGTTAAAAAACGGTGATGGATCAAGCCCTGATCTTTTGACTGGGTAGGAGTGTTCTGCTTAATTCAGATGCTCTGTCCATCACCACCCCCTTTATGAATCGTTTTGGCCACTGTAGGAGTGGAAGGGTATGCTCAGACATGAGTCCCTTGCTCACTGCACCATCAGGATTCAAGCAAGCCAGGCCGAAGACGGCTGCAATGCCGGAAACCGGTCCCCGGAAGCTTGTTTCCTTTCCAGTAGAGAATTGGCTTGGTAGTTTGGTCTGCCCTGTTCCCATGATGCACTGGGCCAGGGACAGACTAATTTGCATGTAGCCAGGTTCTGAACTGGGATGGTGCAGTGAGCTAAAAAACGGTGATGGATCAAGCCCTGATCTTTTGACTGGGTAGGAGTGTTCTGCTTAATTCAGATGCTCTGTCCATCACCACCCCCTTTATGAATCGTTTTGGCCACTATAGGAGTGGAAGGGTATGCTCAGACATGAGTCCCTTGCTCACTGCACCATCAGGATTCAAGCAAGCCGGGCCGAAGACGGCTGCAATGCCAGAGTCCGGTCCCCGGAAGCTTGTTTCCTTTCCAGTAAAGAATTGGCTTGGTAGTTTGGTCTGCCCTGTTCCCATGATGCACTGGGCCAGGGACAGACTAATTTGCATGTAGCCAGGTTCTGAACTGGGACGGTGCAGTGAGCTAAAAAACGGTGATGGATCAAGCCCTGATCTTTTGACTGGGTAGGAGTGTTCTGCTTAATTCAGATGCTCTGTCCATCACCACCCCCTTTATGAATCGTTTTATCGGAAAACAGCGTAATAACTCTACCAGCTGAATTCACTATATTGATATTATGGAGTGTATTAAAAATTGATTTTATCTGCAGGAATGCAAAATAATAGCCATGACGTTCAGGAATTTCTAGCGGACAGAGCTTTTCGAAATCTTTAATACGGGTTGCTACTAAAGAGATTGCCTATTTTGGCATAACTTACTTGTTTCTTTTTTTGTGCCGGCCCTTTTGTATTCTGGGAGATACATTAATACAGACTTGCAAGTGGGTCTCAGCGTGAAAAAGAAGAATCTTAACTGGTGAACAATGTTGTCTATTATTCTTCATAAGAGATAGAGATTCTCATGTCTGCGAATTTTAGGGTTCTTTATACAATGTGGCAAATCTGGTATATCTAAACTTCTTAGCATTATTTTAACTATGGTATTATCAAAATATGAAAGTGTCTTTGAAAATCGATGGAATTTTAAAGCGTAAGGAGCTATATATCTGGCAGTCCAAGGGAAAATCTGGCAGTCCAAGTCTGTCTTCTTCCTTAAGTAATCGCCAAATACTTATTTTGGCCTGGGGCTTTTTGCATTTCATATAAAACAGATAAACAGACTCTCAAGTTTAATAAAAAATTCACATCCAGGTCACATATTATGGTAAAAAAAATAAAGGGGAAGAATAGACATTTTAATTAAAGGAACCCTCGAAAGCACTAATATTGTTAAAGATTCTTTGGCAAACACAAATGTTATGATTTTACTTATTAACAGAATGAAATTGTTTAAATAAATGTCTTTGGGATGTTTGGAAAAGAAAACCCCAAGATATCTATTTGGTGTATCGAAAAAAAAAAGATCTAAAACTCAGTGGAAGAATTTCAGATGTTAAATGACAAAGATTCTGTTTTTGATTAATCAATTCTGTACCTGCCAAACGCTTTTTAATTGCCTCAGGTGCCGATTGTAAATTAGAGCTCTTAGCTTCTAAAAATAAACCAATGTAATTGACATAAAGTTTGAGCTTAATAGCTTCGAAACAGAAAGTTTGAGCTCAGTAGCTTCGTGACTCAGGGGGTCATTACGATGGTGGTTGGACTTTCGTCCGACCGCCATTGTTGCGGTAATGGGACCGGCTGCCTACCAGGCGGCCTACCCACCTGCTGCATTACGATGTGACCACCACCGCGGCATCACAGGCCCTATTCCTAACATTGCGGCGGGGATGCAGTCAGCAGCCCCCGCCACAATGCCCAGAAAAAGCCACATGCATATCCCTGCACTACGTGGCTGGCACCATGCTGTGCCTGCCACATGGTGCATGGATATGTAGGAGTGCACCATAGGTGCCTCCCAGTGCCCTTGCCCCAGGTCCAGAGATGAAGGGGGGCCCGCTAAGGGCCCCCAAATCTGTTTCCACCATTAGTTTTGCTGCGAATTGTCCGCCCAAAACATACTCAGGAAGGTAGGCAGACAAAATATCGAAATTAAAATATCGATATACAATAATATCGATGTTTTAATATCGATGGTATAGTATATCGATGTGCCATAATATCGACAGACAGAATATCGAGATTAAGGTATGTATGTTAGTAATATCGAAATTTTGTTGTTTAGTGTTATGTATTTTATTTTGTTGTTTATATGTTTGCTAAATATGTTTAGAAATGTATATTTGAAAATTAGTAATTTTGTTAACATTTTGCGTTTTAGTATTAGAGCGGGTTGTGGGTTTATAGGGGAATAGGGTGGGAAGTAATTTAATAATAATTAATTAATTAATATATGTTTGTAAATATTTTTAAATAATAATTAATTGGTAATTAATTAATATTAATTAGTTATTTAATTAATATAATTTTGTACATATTTTTAATTAATAATTAATTGGTAATTAATTAATATTAATTAGTTAATTACATTAATTCGAGTAATTTTTTAATATATATAATTTTTTTTATTGTTAATTAATTATTTAGGAAAAATTAATATTAATTAGTAAATTAAATTAATTATAGCTAATGTGCTAATATATTTACTTTATTGTAATTGTTAATTAATAATTATTTGGTAATTAAATAATGTTAATTAATTTTGGGTAAAGGAGTATTTTTAGGGTTCAGGGTCAGTTTTCAGTTCTTGGGTAAAGGGGTATTTTTTGGGTTCAGGGTCAGTTTTCAGTTTTTGGGTAAAGGGGTATTTTTAGGGTTCAGGGTCAGTTTTCAGTTTTTGGGTAAAGGGGTATTTTTAGGGTTCAGGGTCAGTTTTCAGTTTTTGGGTAAAGGGGTATTTTTAGGGTTCAGGGTCAGTTTTCAGTTTTTGGGTAAAAGGGTATTTTTAGGGTTCAGGGTCAGTTTTCAGTTCTTGGGTAAAGGGGTATTTTTAGGGTTCAGGGTCAGTTTTCAGTTTTTGGGTAAAGGGGTATTTTTAGGGTTCAGGGTCAGTTTTGGGTTTTTGGGGTACAGGGGTATTTTTAGGGTTCAGGGTCAGTTTTGGGTTTTTGGGGTACAGGGGTATTTTTAGGGTTCAGGGTCAGTTTGGGGTTTTTGGGGTACAGGCGTACAGGGTAAAAATAAAATAAATTTAAATTTATTTTAAATCAATTAAATGAAATAAAAAAAAAAATACATTAAATTATTACGTTTTTAATTTATTTTAAATGTATATGTATTACTTTTAATTTTTTAATTATGTTTTAATGTTTTTATTTAATATTTGTTAAATTATATGTATTTTAAAATTATTTTTACATTATTATTAATACATTTAAAAAAACAATATTTTTAATTTCGATATTTTTGTACTACGATATTATTTTTTCGATATTTTTGTACTTACCATTATGTAGATATAATTTCGATATTTTTGATTTCGATATTTTTGTGTCGATATTTTTGTATGTAGATATTCTGTCTGTCGATATTATGTCAGACATTCACTGAGGAAAGGGCTATCTTAATGCCTACAGTGGTGCCTGCAAGGCACCGCCGCAATGTAGGGCAATGTTTTGGTTCCGACAGGAGGTCAGAAAAGGACCGCCTGTCTGAACCGTTGTGGGCGGTCTTTATGACCGCCTCGCTTAACCAACGATTCCACCACCATCATAATTTGGCTGGGGGGGGGGGTACAGCAGCACAATGACGAAGGGGCCACTACCGAAAGGCTGTTGGTGGCGTGCCTTCCGCCATCCTAACCAGGCCCTCAGTTTGGAAATGAATTATTAGAGCAAATAAATTGTGCAAGAGTTTCAATTAAAAAAAGGGCTAAGAAAATTGGGGAAAATGGCACGTTCCTCTGATAAGAGAGATTTAAACAGCTATTTGATTATTTATAATAACCTGAGCTAATGTGACGTATTAAGGTGCAGAAATCGACCATGGTACAGAAATGATTCCAACATTTTTAATAAAAATCTCCAGCACACAAAGTCAAATGCTTTTTTGGTATCTAACCGATTAATGGCCATATTAATTGTGACTGTGGTTACAATATCTGTAAAGTCAGGCATAAAATGTGTATTAGCAATGTGATTATGGTCCGGTTTAAAAGTGTTTTGGTCTGAATGTGTTAGATGTGGTTCACAAAATTAAGACAATTGGCTATTATTTTTATTGGGATCTTGTAATCAGTGATTAATAATGTTATTTGTCTGTAGCAGGCTAGATAAGCTTCTGTTTTCCGTGATTTTAAAACGTTTATCAAAATGGTGTTATCAAAGGAAGGGGAACTTGAGCCACCCTCTAGGAAGAGATTAAACACAACTATTTAGAGGGTTTGCAAAATAATCCACAAAAGTTTTTATACAATTCTGTGCCAAGCGATCATCTCCATGGGCCTCACCATTTGGTTACTGTCTTAGGGCCCCTCTGACTTCCATTTCCGAGAAGGGATTATCTAATAAAAAGGTGGCTGGATTAATCCCTCAGATGAAAAGATTGATCTCTTGTTCGCTACTCAAAGGGTTAGAATCTTCCTCATTAATTAAGCTGTTTAGTAATTTATGAAGACCTTTGAAATTTGGGAATAATAAGAAATTAAGTTCCTAATTAATGTAATCAGATTTCCATTATTTTTTCTCTAATGGATAAAGCTAATAAGAGATGACCTTCTTCATATACTTGGTTCTCAAATGATCTAAAATTAACAGACTCTATTTGGAGATAAAAACTGCACAATTGTATTTTTGCAATGGTCCAATCTTTAATAGTGTGTGAGGAATTATTAAAAGAGATGACTTGGTGAGCAGCCTCTAGCTCAGACTGGTTAGAATATATTCATGTTTTATATATTTTAATGCAGTATGGTTTTAAAGAGATAAAACTGCTAATTGTAACCATACAGGCTTCCCATACCATTGCATAGTCTTTGGATCCTTCATTGTACAAGAAGTAATATCAGATTTTTGTACCTGACATCTAGGGGCCCATTAGAATGGCGGCAGGCACCGCGCGGTGCCTGCCGCTTTTTGTATGCAAATGCATCACAAGCATTTTTAGCATTCACCGCCCGCCACACTGTTTAACATGCATGATGCGCCCACCACTGTGGCGGGCGCATCCTAATACCCCCCACGGGACCCCCGCCCTTATGGCGGGCGGTCCCTTCCCCCGATGGGATGGCGGGCGGTCTAAGTCCGCCCGTCATCCTAATGACCCCCTTAGTGTTCCTGGGAAGTAGTCAGAAAAGCTCACTGGGTGATATTTGATCTTTCCTTCAGGGAAAGTAAAAGTAAATTGTGGGCACTAATCGAAATCAATCAATCAATCAAGATTTGTAAAGTGCAGCTAATCACCTGAAAGGGTATCCAGGTGCCTTCAGGTCCCAAAGTCTCATTCGAACAGTCAGGTATTGAGGGCTCTTCGGAATTGCAGAAGTGAGTGGAATGTCCAGAGTTGCATGGGGAGACTCCACAAAAAACAGAGGACACCCAAGGAGAAAGCAGTGAAAATGAGGGAGAGTGCTGGGAGGCGGTGGTGGGGCTTGGTGAGAGGCTGGAAATAACAGGCAGCTCGCAGAAGCAGCAATTAGGGAAAAGAAAGGAGAAAGTAGTAAAACGAGGGAAAAGCAAGGAGGAAGCCCACAAAAAAATTGGGACAAAGCAATAGAAAGCAGTGAGAACAAGGGAAAAGCTAGGAGAAGGCACACAAAAACAGGGGACAAAGCAAAGAGCAAGCAGTGAAAGCGAGGAAAAAGCAAGGAGAAGGCACACAAAAAATGGGGAAAAAGCAGGAGAAAGCAGTGAAAAGCAAGGGGAAAACAGACAGAAACAGGGAAAAAAGCAAGGAGACAGCAGTGAAAGTGAGGGGAAATCAAGGAGAAGGCACTCAAAAACTGGGAAAAGCGAGTAGAAGACAGAAACAAGAGTGACACAGACAGACGAGGAGAGAGGGGCATGGGACCTGGTCAATGGGGTCGCCCTGCGGCCTCCATTAAGTAGGTCCTAGGATGAAGGAGTGGCACTGGGCTGGCCTAGGTAGGAGGAGGTAAATAATAGGCGGCATGTGGAAGCGGCAATGACGGAAAAAGAATAGTAAAAGCAATGAAAACAAGAGAAAGGCAAGGAGAAGGCACACAAAACAAGCATTGAAAATGCAATAGGTCTCGCAATAGAAGAGTTTGACCTTTTGGTGTTGCAAATGTAAATTTTTTTGGGGGGTTATATTTTTTCAAATTATAAAAGTATTAATTTTGGTTTTTGTAAAGTGAATAGTTATAAATCTACCAAATGTTAAATTTATAGCATTAGTAAAGTTACATGTTTAGCTTTGTCATTGTTTGTCCCCTGAGTGACTGTGCAGGGATTAGTGACAGACTGAGTAACTTGCATTGAGCTGACAGAACTAGGGAGCTGTGCAGCATCATCAAAATATAAACAAAAAGTGCGATGGTAGTCGTGTTATTCCACTGTTGCACATGCATTAGAACGCTTGTGAATGCCAGCGGAATGACGCATGTGCCATATTGTTTACTTTTTCATTTGTCGAACCTATCTGGCGGCCACGGCTTGTGTTGGTAAATAAAATGTCGATTTTCTGGTGCCAAAGCGTCAGTTACATTTAAAAACAAGATAAGAAGAAACAATGGCAGAAAGGATGGGGAGAAAGGAAAGTAAGGGAGAGAAAGGAGGAAAATAAGGAAAATAAGGAAAAGGAGAAAGCAGCTAAGAAGAATTGTGAGGGAGTTACATCAGCACGAGAAACAAGAGGTGGTGAGGGCAAAATGGAATGAGATGGGATGGGAGCGGAAGAAGTAAGAGGAGACATGGTGTGGAGATAGAGAGGCGGAAAAGAGACACCAATATGAAGAAGGGATGAGGCGGGGATAAGGGAGGGATAGAAGCTGGAAGGAGAGCGTCGGGGGAAGGGTAATTTATGGTGGAAAAAAGGAAATGAGTGATGGAGAGGTAGAGAAGAGAATACGAGGGGCTTAGATAAAGAAATAGGAGAGGCGAGGAGGAAGGGAAACTGGGGTAAGGAACAGCCGACGGAGGAGAAAAAACCATCAGGGGCAGAGGAAGGAAGAGAGATGAAAGTGACTGCAGAGGAAAGAGAGGGATGAAAGTGCGACAGGGGAGCAGCGCCGCCAGGCTGAAGGGATTAGGGGAGATGCGCTCCAGTGATGGAAGGAGCACAGACAGCTGTGAATGTCAGAGCCGCAGATACGGGCCCGGTATCTCCGCCGCCATCAGGCGCCATCAAAGACCCAGGTGTCCTTCTAGTCGAGCCTGGAGCTAGCGGGCACGAGACGGAGCTTGGAGACCCGTGACGGGGCGGAGAGAGGTGGGTGACGAACATTGAGAGACAGAGGCCGACAGAAGCAAAGATACCCAGGCAGGGCCACACACTAAAAGAACTAAGAGACAGAGGCAAGCGGAGACAGGAAGGCTGTAACAGAGGAAGACAGAGTGAGAGAGTGACAAACATGTAGAAACGGAGGCAAAGACAGAGAGAGAGACAGATATGGTTGGCAGAGAGATGGCGACAGACAGAGGCAAAGAAAGAGCCAGACAAAGGCCGAATGAGATAAGCAGAGTCAGACAAGTACAACAGAGACAGAAACTAACGAACAACCATAGAAAGATCTCAACAGCAACAGAGTGAGGCAAAGACAGAGACAGGTAGTAACAGATTTGCTGATACAGAGTTGGCAGAGACCTACAGAGTCAGAGAAAGAAAGAGACTGGCAGGGGCATGGAGGCAGAGTTTAGAAGGAGGTAGATAACAAGACGGAGGGCATTGCTGTGGGGAGGGGGGAGGAGAAATGCGACACGGCCGCAGCAGGGGGGGAGCGGGGAGAGCGGCGATGAGGGAGAGACACGTCCTGGCGGCCGTGAATAGTGTGAAGCAGCAGGGGCCTTTGAAGTGAAGTTAAGCTTCACTTCAAAGGTGTGGGAGGAGTGCGGCTGAGGGGAAGCTTGTGGGGCGGAGCGGGAAGAGCTGCTGGGGAACAGATGGCTGGCGATTTGATGCTGTGCACGCGCATTTTAGGTCAATGCGCTTGCGCATTGACCTAAAAGCGCAAGGGCACAGCATCAAATCGCCAGCTAGGTAAACCTCTGTTTAAGCCCCTATAGTCTCGCTCCGCTCAATGCGCATGCGCATTGAGAGGCGAGACCTAAAAACAGGGTAAGAAGCAAGGAGAAAACAATGAAAACAAGGGAAAAGCAAGGAGAAAAGACACAACAAACGGGAAAAACTGCAGGAGAAAGCAGTGGGAATGAGGTAAAAGCAAGTAGAAGGCATTAAAAACTGTGGAAAAAGCAGGGAGAAAACGGTGAGAACAAGGGAAAAGCAAGGAGAAGGCACAAAAAAAAACAGGGGGAAAAACAAGGAGAGAGCAATGAAAAGGAGGGGAAAGCAATGAGAAGGCATGCACAAGATGGGGGAAAAAGGAGAAAGCAATTAAAACGAGGGAACAGTAAAAAGACACACAAAAACAGGGTAAAAGGCATGGAGAAGACAGGAGCAAGAGCGATGCAGCAGCATGGGAAGAGCTGGGCCTGGGAAATCTGCCTGAATAACAGGAATAGCATTTTGCCGTAGGGTTGTAATGTCTCCATATGTCAAATAGACCTAATTGATTGCAAAGGTCATAACAAATTTGGCAGTGTTCTTATTATTATGGTGTTGGCTGGGATTAGAACAGTCTAAACGTACAGTTGATAAAAAAATCCGATTACAGTAAATTCGGCTACTTTACTCAATGCCATTCAAGATTCTGTAATGACTTTGCCTCATCAGATATCAGACCATAACATGACACTAAATTGAAAGACTGCAGCAGAGACTGCAGCATTGTGATTGCCATGAATATTTAATTTTGTTCTCCTCTTTTCCTTGTCAAAATTAGTCTCTTGTAATAAGATTATATTAAGGCTAAACTGTGTTAACTAGATGCACTTTTTATTCAGGCCCTTTGAATTGAAGACAGACTATTACCACTAATTTATTGATTTAAAAATAGCAAAAGAGGCAGATATGAAGTGTGTTGAATAGCACTGCCGCTGTTAATAACGAGTCAATCTGTATTTCAGTATAGTTGGGTTGAGCATTTATGTTTGTAATGCAGCATATACCCTCTTCCGCACCTTCTGTGTATGATCCCTTGATCTTCACTGCCCTTCCATACACCCCTCACAGTCCCATCCCCCTCAGTTCACCCAATGAGCGCTGTGCTACTCCTGGCAAAGCACTAACTGGGGTGTCATTTAGCTTTTTGGTGCATTGTCTTTGTACTGAGTAATTATCCAAGTTGAACAGCGAAGGACAAAAAAGACCATTTAGATAAAATGTGATACAAAAGTCATACCCTCAGTTGGAGGAGGGTTCCATAATTTAACTTAAGAATGACCAGGTTGCTGGATCAATACTGTTGGACCTGGCCTCTTGGCGTTGCTCCTCCCCGTTTCTCAGCGCCCCGTTAGCGTAGCCCTGCACCCTGAATTCCCTGCGCAGCACCCCGTTAGCGTAGCTTGCACCCCGAGTTCCCTGGTCGTCTTGCTCCCTGTACGCCCAGACCCTGTAACCGACGACCAGGCCTGCATGTCCCATCCCACTCCTGGCTCCGAGAGCCTAAACCTTGGATGCCCACCAGGCCCAGCAGCCATTTTCCCTTCCCGAGATCCCTGACTCCCTGGGCCTAGTGTGACCCCGGCCCCAGCGAAACCCAGACTCCCAAGGCGCGCCAGTCCCGGCTGGGGTGGTAAAGGACTCCCCGAGTGAGATAAGCCAGGGAGTTTCGATGGCACCTCCGGCCTCCCCTGAGAGACTGGTTTCTGTCACACCTCTGTCCTTCCCCTGTGGGCCAGTTTCGATCGCACCTCTGGCCTTCCCGAGTGCTGGTTTCAGACCTGCTGGGCGTCTGGGGATTCCCGGACGCATCTTCAAGGGATCAAAGAGCCAACCGCCAGCCCTCGCCAACGACCAGCCCCCAAGGCATGAGACCTCCGCCTGCGAGGGTCCGGACATCAAAGGGCCAACGGACTATATCAGGGCCCGCCTGGCAACTAGCGGGCAGTTGTATCTTGGACCTGAAAGCCCTGCTGATCTGATCGTGGCTGATCCTAAGAAGAACTCAACCTTGTATCGCTGAGCCCTGCTGACGCTGTCGCGGCTCCTTCTTCGCAACACGGAACTGAACCACCTGAGCCCTGCTGACGATGTTGCGGCTCCTCAAGAACTTCTCCATCTGAGCCCTGCTGACGCTGTCGCGGCTCCTCAAGAACTTCTCCATCTGAGCCCTGCTGACGCTGTCGCGGCTCCTCAAGAACTTCTCCATCTGAGCCCTGCTGACGCTGTCGCGGCTCCGCAAGAACTTCTCCATCTGAGCCCTGCTGACGCTGTCGCGGCTCCTCACGAACTTCTCCATCTGAGCCCTGCTGACGCTGTCGCGGCTCCTCAAGAACTTCTCCGGATCGAGCCCTGCTGACCTCGTCGCGGCTCGAGGAGTACTCTGGTCCGGCTGGACCATGGACGCTACCATCACGACCTGAGCCGACTCGACGTGAGTGAAGCAGCCAGTACAACCCTCATCTCCCGTATCCCCTAGCTCGAGGATTGAGAGCTGTGCGCAGGATACGCCTCGTACTGGCCCAAAGGCTAAAGACTGTCCCGCTTCCCTCTTCCCGAATCCTCGAAGACTTTACGATCCCATGATCGCTTGTAAATAAGAGTGCTACTTTCTTTTTACTGCTTATAAAGAACCTATTACTGAAATCCAACGGTGTGGTGTCCGTTCGTAAGAGTGGTGTGAGCTCAGTGTGTATGATCCTAGACTCAAAGTCCTCCCCGGTGGGGACCTCACGATAAGACTCGGCAATATCTGTGGGAGAGGTGGGTCCCGGGGTGGTCGGGTGAGCACAACCTGGCCCTCTGAGATCGCCCCTTCTAACATTGGTGGCAGCGTCGCGATAAGAACTGTAAAATAACAAAAGCCATTTATCACTCCAGGCACAATATTACAGCTTTAAATTGGTAAAATACCAACTCAAGCCAACCTGAAATGAGTAAAAGCAACCCCTGACACAGTGTTTCGCTCTAATTAGAGCTCTTCAGAAAGGTATAGCTTTGTCCAGACACAAGGGAGCACCCAGTATTAAGTCAAAACAAAACCCTTTAAGGCATAGAGTGACGCATAAATTATGCAAAAAAGAAGGAGAGAACTCTGGGTAGGTCTCAGTTTAGGTGGAAAGCAGCTCCTGTTAGAGCACTCTCAACACCAGCGACACTCTAGATCTGCTCACCTCAAATGTCTGTTTTTCTATCAAAGTTTTTAAGCATAGGATTAGCACAGTGCTATCCACGCCGAGATAGAAAATGACAAAGTCTTTTGCCATTTAAACAGCAAAGTCTTTAAGCATAGGACTACTACAGTGCAGTCCTTGCCGAGCTGTAAAATAACAAAAGCCATTTATCACTCCAGGCACAACATTACAGCTTTGAATTGGTAAAATACCAACTCAAGCCAACCTGAAATGAGTAAAAGCAACCCCTGACACAGTGTTTCGCTCTAATTAGAGCTCTTCAGAGAGGTATAGCCTTGTCCAGACACAAGGGAGCACCCAGTATTAAGTCAAAACAAAACCCTTTCAGGCATAGAGTGACGCATAAATTATGCAAAAAAGAAGGAGAGAACTCTGGGTAAGTCTCAGTTTAGGTGGAAAGCAGCTCCTGTTAGAGCACTCTCAACACCAGCGACACTCTAGATCTGCTCATCTCAAATGTCTGTTTTTCTATCAAAGTTTTAAAAAACTTTGATAGAAAAACAGACATTTGAGGTGAGCAGATCTAGAGTGTCGCTGGTGTTGAGAGTGCTCTAACAGGAGCTGCTTTCCACCTAAACTGAGACCTACCCAGAGGTCTCTCCTTCTTTTTTGCATATATATATATATATATATATATATATATATATATATATATATATATATATATATATATATATATATATATATATATATATATATTCACTGAAAAAACCATAGGTTAGAGACCATATATAGTTAGGAATTAGCATTTAAAAAACCTTGAAAATTCACTGAAAAAACCATAGGTTATAGACCATATATAGTTAGGAATTAGCATTTAAAAAACCTTATTTTACTCACACAAAACCATTGAAATTCCATATATAGTTAGCTGCACTAACTATATATCGCGCACCCGCAATCCACTGCTGATGATGTCACATATTACATCATTCATGACATGGTCAGTGACATCACTGATGACATCTCAAATGACATCACTGATGACATCACTGATGACATCATCCAGTGACTGTGTGTTTCTGTAAAGTTTAAATATGTTTGATATATTGAAGAATGAGTGGATGTATAAGTGTCTGGATGAAGGATTTAGTAAGTGCGTGACTGACTGTATGAGTGAGTGAATAAATGTGTCGTACTAAATGCATGGGTTAGTGACTAAACTGTCTGAATGTGTGCATCAGTATTTCTGTTGTGATGTAAACTGCTGCATGTGTTGATCATTAGCTATACGAGAGGCTATATGTGTTATTGATTGGTTGCCCAAGTATTTGTATGGGAGATTGAGTTTGTGTGGGGGTGGCTGGGAGGTGTGTGACTCTGTGCATAGATGTGTGAGCAGTTGATTCACTAGGTGTATGAGTTCAAGAGTGCATGTGGAAAAAACTACATGGGCGGTTGACTGTGTGCATGAGTGTATTGATGAGTGAATGGATATCTCAATGCTACATGTCATAGTAAGTACATATGTAAAACACAGTACATGTGAGAGTTGGCATATATAAATAACTGTGCATGAGAGCCACTGAATGTGTGAGTAGCTGTATGGATCATTGTGAACTTGTATCAGGGATTGTATAAGAGAGTAAATATGTGTTAGTATATGTTTGAATAAGTAAGGTGTGTATAACTGTATAGTTGAGGAAATGGAGGTGAGATTGTTTCTTTGCATGACTGACTAGGTGTGTGAGTAACTCCATGGATGAGTGACAGTGTGTGAGTGTCTGTATACACTGAGTGTATCTAAGGTTATATTAGAGTCTGAAGAGGTTTATCGTATTAGCACAAGAATGATGTCAAATGAGATGTCATCAGTGATGTCATCAGTGATGTCATTTGAGATGTCATCAGTGATGTCATCAGTGATGTCACTGACCATGTCATGAATGATGTAATATGTGACATCATCAGCAGTGGATTGCGGGTGCGCGATATATAGTTAGTGCAACTAACTATATATGGAATTTCAATGGTTTTGTGTGAGTAAAATAAGGTTTTTTAAAGGCTAATTCCTAACTATATATGGTCTATAACCTATGGTTTTTTCAGTGAATTTTCAAGGTTATTTAAATGCTAATTCCTAACTATATATGGTCTCTAACCTATGGTTTTTTCAGTGAATTTCAATGGTTTTTTAATAGCAAATATCATAAGCTGTCGAATGTCAAGTACGTGCTAAGTAAAAAAAAATTTGTGTTTTAGCACACTGATCTGCTTTGAATGCTGCCCCCCCCCCTCATTTCTATTACGAGTACTCTCTCTTTGCAGATAGTGAAGGGTAGTTAACGCAGGCCTTTGCCCCCGTTGTAATCCGTCGTGCCTGCTTCTCTCTCCATTTGATTCATTGTTATCCAAGCATTTACTGTTTTGGAATTGGTTCTCTTTGGTTCATTCTCTATTTACAAACAAGCACAGAGTCGCAATACTCTGTTTAGTCTTTGCAGATAGTGAAAAATCGTGTAAAAAAACAAAAGGAATCGAACAAAATCAGTAGGCCACTAATGGGATCTCTTTTTGACCTCGCTAAAATAGAAACATTAGGAACAACCCCTCATGATTGCTCGTGGAATGGCCACGACGGAGCTACGAGATGGTGGTGCCAGCTTCAGTCTGAAACATCCAGAAACACTGTAGACTACCAATTCGATCAGTTCCGGTAGCGCCCCAACGTGACCCGATAGAGAAGAACTTGCCCTCCCCTCTTTGACTGATGGTTCTTGTTGCCTGTCCCTTCTGTTGTCATTTAACAGAACTATTTAGCCTGCTGAAAGGGGTTGTGTTCCGACCGCTGGTTGGTGGAGACATTTTGACTATATTCTGGACCTGCGTTGTCGCGTAATGCGTCATATGACGCGCCGCGTTAGCGCATCCGGAAGTGCTCCGATGCGTGAAGCGCAGCTTCCCGGAAGCGATCCGGGGCGCGGCGCGCAGCGCGTAACGTAAGCATAACAGGTCATGTGACTTGTTAATAAAACTTTTCATTGGTTCATTTTACTTTTCTTATTCTAATGATGAAAGGCTTGGTCATATGACCTAAAAATTACACTTTTTATTACTTTCGAACATTATTTTTTCTTAAACATATATGTTATAATGTTCCAGGCTAATGTACTTTCCCGGAAAATTTACAACTGTCCTGCAAGTAAAATATATTCCTTTTTCGAGAAAAAGGGCGTTTCTTCGTCCCATGACGGAGCCGTTGAGCAAAAGAGGCTCCGCCTGCTGTCTTAGTCGCCGATACGCCTGAATATCAGATTCTTATCGATCACTTTATGTTGCAGGAGTAGAAAACACAACAGCCCTTGACCATTTATCTTTACTGCGTTCCTGCGTATTATACCTTTTACCCTTCATGTAATTGGACTGCTTTATTTCACTTGCCTTTTACTGATTCGAAAACAGTGACTATTATTAAAAACTTTACCAATGTAAATACTACTACCATGTTTTCTTTTAAAAACCTTTATTGTGAAAATGTCAGTATACAAATACGGGCCTATAACCACGTGGGTCGGCCACGGAGCAAACTGTAATCGTATATGATGAGGAGACATTTACACTTTAGAGGAACGTAACGGGCGGGCCATTAGGTTGCAAGAACTAACGTGTCTAACAGTTGCGGAATCGGTGGACGTACATTTTATAATTAAAATACGACAGGGCCAGTTACAATAAAATTATCTAGATATACATTTGCGGGCAAGTACCATGGGTGACGTTAATTCGAACTTTCAATAGTACAGTAATCAATAACACATCAAAACTTAATATCAATAGGGATGTCGAAATATTCAATCAATTCTCGTCCCCGCCCGCCATGTGCTTCAAAACTGCATACATATCTCGTGATATCAAGGTTGTGCAACCAGTACACAACAAGGAGTTACGAGTCCTAATTATTCCGGCGCCATTTTGGGCGAGGACGGGCAGGTCCAGGATATAGTCAAAATGTCTCCACCAACCATCGACTATGATGATGTTCATATGCTGTATTTATTAGAGTAACACTCATCTATCCACATGAAATTAATTTGCCACAATCTAAACATGTCATTTTAATCTTTCCAAAGTTCTTCTGAATATTTGGGACCGTTTCCCTTGCCTCTGATGCTGTCAGTGCCACTTCTTTGGTGAATGTACTGGCAGGTCGGGGGTTGTCCTCCAAATCTCTCTTTTGTGCACCACTATAATTAATCGGTGCCACCTCTCCATATGATGATGCATGATATAATTACCATAACTATATTTTTTTTCGGTTCCTCTGGAGAGTACATCGTGGCAGATGAGGCAGGTAACGTACCGGGCATTTAGCTTTTTTGCATGTAGAGGAAAGGAAAAAAAATTCGAGCGTCCGAGTTCTAAGGTGTCCCAGGGCCATTTTAGTGGACCAGGCCCAAATCCAAAGAACAGGCCGCCATTTTGAGAGTCCTGTTGCAGCCGCCTGTCGCTGTAGCAGCAAGAGCGGGCGTAACTCAGCTAGACGGCGCTCCACTGCAGATGAAGTGCGTCAACCTGGAGAGGCGGGAGAGGCTCGTTTGCGCCGCCTCCCCCCCCCCCCCCTTCGGGCACCCCACGCCGTCTTTCGGCGCAGCATTGTAGGATGGCCACACCAGTGCGGCAACTTGCTAGACACCACCTCGGTGCCATCCGGATCTCGGCGCCCCACTGCAGATGAAGTGCCTCCACATGGAGAAGCGGGAGAGGCTCGTTTGCGCCGCCTCCCCCCCCCTTTCGGGCACCCCACGCTGACTTTCGGCGCAGCATTGTAGGATGGCCACACCAGTGCGGCAACTTGCTGGACACCACCTCGGTGCCAACCGAATCTCAGCGCCTTGTGGTGTCTTCCATTCCGAAAATATTGTTGGCAGCATTTTAAAAGGAAAGATAAACAGCCGTTTGTGGCCCTCACTACACTGTTCTCCTAGTGAGTCTCACATTGTTACATTTAGGAAGAATGTTGAAGAGTAGTATGTTGAAAATCTGAAGCCATTGTTCTACAATCTCTCAACCAGCCTTGGATGGAAAAATCCTAAAGAATGTACAAACTGAAAACCAGTTTTTGTCTGTATAGCATCAGCAGCAACGCTTGAGTCAGCTTTGTGTGAAGCCGCCATTTTGATTCATTCAATAGCGTCCCCCTGCACACATTCATGGACCTGGTCGTGTCTTCAGGTCAAACGGATTGTGGGACAAGATGCACAAAGGAAAAGGAAAAAAGTTCCACCGGACCCCGAGAGGCGGCCGCCTATGTCATGGGCGATCTTAGGCCACACCAGGGCAAAAGTGAAGCTGCAGCAAGTGCAAATAAGCTTCAGACAGTGTTACAAGCACTGCTCGGAACTCTCAACTATGACACCACCTCGGTGCCATCCGGATCTTGGCGCCTTGTGCTGCCTTCGGCCTATTCGCACATCGGTCCGCTACTGACACCACCTCACAGGCCAACGGGGCACCCCACGCCGTCTTTCGGCGCAGCATTGTAGGATGGCCACACCAGTGCGGCAACTTGCTAGACACCACCTCGGTGCCATCCGGATCTCGGCGCCCCACTGCAGATGAAGTGCCTCCACATGGAGGGAGAGACTCGTTTGCGCCGCCTCCCCCCCGCTTCTCAGAACTCTCAACTATGACACCACCTCGGTGCCATCCGGATCTTGGCGCCTTGTGCTGGTTCCAGCCTATTCACACATCGGTCCACTACTGACGCCACCTCACAGGCCAACGGGGCGCCCCACGCCGACTTTCGGCGCAGCATTGTAGGATGGCCACACCAGTGCGGCAACTTGCTGGACACCACCTCATTGCCATCCGGATCTTGGCGCGTTGTGCTGCCTTTGGCCCTATTCGCACATCGGTCCGCTACTGACGCCACCTCACAGGCCAACGTGGTACCCCACGCCGACTTTCGGCGCAGCATTGTAGGATGGCCACACCAGTGCGGCAACTTGCTGGACACCACCTCGGTGCCATCCGGATCTTGGCGCGTTGTGCTGCCTTTGGCCCTATTCGCACATCGGTCCGCTACTGACGCCACCTCACAGGCCAACGTGGTACCCCACGCCGACTTTCGGCGCAGCATTGTAGGATGGCCACACCAGTGCGGCAACTTGCTGGACACCACCACGGTGCCATCCGGATCTTGGCGCGTTGTGCTGCCTTCGGCCTATTCGCACATCGGTCCGCCACTGACGCCGCCTCACGTGCCAACGGATTTTCTACGCTTTTTATAACCCTATGCCGCATAACAGGTCATGTGACTTGTTTATAAAACTTTTCATTGGTTCATTTTACTTTTGGTTTCCTAATGAGGAAGGCTTGATCATATGACCTAAAATAACACTTTTCATTGGATTAAAACATTTTTTTTCCCAAACGATGAAAGCCCCACCTTGTTTCTGGATGTTTCAGACTGAAGCTGGCGTCAGCATGAAAGCACGACCATCTCGTGGCTCCGTCGTGGTCATTCCGCGAGCAATCATGGCAGCCGCTCCCCACCGGAAACCTGCAGGAGTCGGGGGCCCCCAAGACTTTTGTAGAATCTTCAAGGCTGAGGGGACGCTTTCGAGAATGGGGTCCAAGACCTAGCAGACAAGCGTCCGAGTTCCAAGGTGTCCCAGGGCCATTTCAGTGGACCAGGCCCAAAAAGGAAAGAGCCTGCCGCCATTTTGAGAGTCCAATCATGGCAGCCGCTCCCCACCGGAAACCTGCAGGAGTCGGGGGCCCCCAAGACTTTTGTAGAATCTTCAAGGCTGAGGGGACGCTTTCGAGAATGGGGTCCAAGACCTAGCAGACAAGCGTCCGAGTTCCAAGGTGTCCCAGGGCCATTTCAGTGGACCAGGCCCAAAAAGGAAAGAGCCTGCCGCCATTTTGAGAGTCCTGTGGCAGCCGCTTATCGCTGCACCGCAAGAGTGGGCGCAACTCAGCTGAATGGCGGATTTTGGCACAGTGTACCAAAAGCGGGCGGAATGGCAACTGAAACGGTAAAGGGGCGCCCCACTACAGCAGACGAGCCTCCACCTGGGGAGGCCCGTTCACGCCGCCTCACCCCCCCCCCCGGGGCGCCCCACGCCGTTATTCGGAGCAGCATTGTA
The DNA here is from genome assembly GCF_964261635.1 of Lissotriton helveticus. Lineage (NCBI taxonomy): Eukaryota > Metazoa > Chordata > Amphibia > Caudata > Salamandridae > Lissotriton > Lissotriton helveticus. The sequence continues at coordinate 296,778 of NW_027611917.1, forward strand.
GGATACCAAAACCAGTGCGGCAACTTACTGGACATCACCTGGGTGCCATCCACATCTCAGCGCGTTCTGCTGCCTTGGGACTATTCGCACAACAGACCGCTACTGACAATGCCTCCCCCGGGACGCCCCACGCCGTTTTTCAGAGCTGCATTGTACGATACCAAAACCAGTGCGGCAACTTACTGGACATCACCTGGGTGCCATCCACATCTCAGCGCGTTCTGCTGCCTTGGGACTATTCGCACAGCAGACCGCTACTGACGAGGCCTCCCCCCGCACCCCCGGGACGCCCCACGCCGTTTTTCGGAGCTGCATTGTAAGATACCCAAAACCAGTGCGGCACCCAGGTAACATCACCTGGGTGCCGTCCAGAACTCAGCACGTTGTGCTGCCTTGGGACTATTCGCACAAAACACAGCTACTGACCTTTGTTGCTTCTTTTTTCCATAAAATGTTTAAATGTATTTACTGTTTTTGTTGCGTTGTTTATATTTATAAGTTATTAAAGTTTTATAATCCTACTACTTTGTTGGAGTGCTATATATTTTTAATGTGACGCATAATTGTAAAAACTTTGATGTACAAAGAGGCATCCCTGGAATCTTCCGCTTCAGGCTGGGTCCCCTCCCCAATCACAATACAGGATGGTTTTCAAATAGTAGGAACGCGTGTGGTGTGACGGATCTCATCGGGTGGGGGCCTTGATCTACTGTAACTCCTTTGAAGAGGGGTGATTCTTTACAGCTGGAGCCATAAACTACATCTGCAGGGCTAGGTGATAGCCTGGGACCGGCCTGGACAATCGGACACATAGGAAGAGGAGTGTCAGAGGGTGCGGTAATGAATAGGGCGAAAGGGAGGTGTCGAGCGGGTACAGGGTGTGATTCTCAGGGAAGAACAGCGCAGATGGGGGGAGGTTTATTGCCCATGCATAAGACAGAGAGCGGGGGTGACCAGTGCCTGGGGGAGAGGCTTGCGAGGGTGGGGAGCCATGCTAAGGATCGACAGCGTGCAGAGAGTGGGTCTGGTCAAGGCATCTAAAATGGCTGCCGTGCACGACAAAAGTGTGGCATTTGAAAAAAGGCAAGATGGCGCAGACAATGTTTATCAACATTTCCTTTGAATCGAACGTTAACAGACGTTATCTCTCCCACACTACCGGTCCCCCTGGGCTTAAACGCCGAGATGGTAGGGACTGCATCCCGTGGAGATAGGCCGAGACGTCACTCGGCAGAAAAAAAAAAAAAATCAAAAAAAGTCTATAAACATACAATAAGTTAAAAGTCAATCATTCTTGTTTCCTTGTAGTACGCTCCCCAGACCGCTTCCCGGTTCGCGAACCGGGCGCACCCCACGAAAAAAAACGATTTTTTTTTTATTTATTTTTTTGCCCCGCGGGGCCCTTTTAAAGCCTCCACATCAAACCTAGGGGGTCAGGGAGGATCTACTATGCCCCCTTATGGTAATTTGCCCCTTCGCTTTGGCCTCCTCTTGTCTCTCGATCCTACCGAGAGACAAGATGGCGGCCGCTACGGACTGTTTGGAATGTTTACAGACACCGGAGAGCCAATCAGCTTCGCTTCGCAAAGCTCCGTAACGCGAAAAGTACGTGAAACGGAGCGCTACCCGGGACGCTGTCACAGATATATATCTTTTTTTGAACGTTAATTTCTCAAAATCCACTGGAGCACATATATTGAGACCTAGCAAAGGCACATCGGGCTACCAGTCCCTACAATTTTGCCAAGTTTCGTGCAAATCCATTCAGCCGTTCGGGCTAAAAGTGAGGCCAACCGCCCTATGGAAATTAACATGGGAAAAACGCGTTTTGTGACCCCCCTTTTTTCTCGGCCCCCCCTTGACGAACCACCCCCAAATTTTCAGGGGCTGCTCAGAAACAAAATGTTCAATTTTCCTGAAAATTTCAGCCAATTCCGTCCACAAACGCCAAAGTTATTAGACATAGAATTTTCAAAAATCCCATAGAGAAAAAATCCTAACTATATATACCTACTGGCGACCGCCAGTAGATTATATATATATATATATATATATATATATATATATATTATATAACAATATCATTTGTTGTAAAAAATAACCACATACATTCACAATCTCAGAATTAAACCAAGTGGCAGTGCTAACTATTTTATTCATAGAGTATCACTAATTTACAAAATGCCCCAAAAAAGTATTACTTTTCTGTAGTAGTCATTGTGTAGCTGCTGCATTAATACAAAAGATATAGAATTCATTAAATTAGTGATGTAGTCATTGTAAGCAAAGTCCCCCCAGTTTTTAAATCGCTTATTGAACGATTCATCTCGACATGATACCAAATTAAAAAAAGAAAAAAATTGGCCTGCTATTCAGGATATTTGGGCTGTCAGGTGAATTCCAATTCAGTATTACCAAGGCTCGAGCGATCAACACACGGATAAATATAAGTTTTTTTACAATGTTTATCACAATAAGGGGCCAATCTATTAGGTCAAGAAGAGTAGTGTTGGGTTTTGATTCAATAGTCGTCAAACATTTCTACTAATTTCATCGAACATTTTTTGCCAAAGCTGCATTAGCTCCCTGAAAAGCCCAAAACACAAGGTAGTCAATCACCCGTACTGTTGAACTTAGATCATCTATCAGTAACAGTTGAGGAAATGGTGTTGATTATGCCGGTTGCATTGGTAGCTATATAGATCTTAGTTCAATCTTTTTATTTACTTCTAATCACAGTGTTTACCTGAATAAAATCAGAACGCAGTCCTTTATACCAATAACTCAATGAGAATTTCTGCCTTTTATCGGAAAACAGCGTAATAACTCGACCAGCTGAATTCACTATATTGATATTAAGGAGTGTATTAAAAATTGATTTTATCATAGGAATGCAAAATAATAGCCATGACGTTCAGGAATTTCTAGCGGACAGAGCTTTTCGAAATCTTTAATACAGGTTGCTACTAAAGAGATTGCCTATTTTGGCATAACCTACTTGTTTCTTTTTTTGTGCTGGCCCTTTTGTATTCTGGGACATACATTAATACAGACTTGCAAGTGGGTCTCAGCGTGAAAAAGAAGAATCTTAACTGGTGAACAATGTTGTCTATCATTCAATCGATGGAATTTTAAAGCGTAAGGAGCTATATATCTGGCAGTCCAAGGGAAAACCTGGCAGTCCAAGTCTGTCTTCTTCCTTAGGTAATCGCCAAATACTTATTTTGGCCTGGGGCTTTTTGCATTTCATATAAAACAGATAAACAGACTCTCAAGTTTATTAAAAAATTCACATCCAGGTCACATATTATGGTAAAAAAAAATAAAGGGGAAGAATAGACATTATAATTAAATGAACCCTCGAAAGCACTAATATTGTTAAAGATTCTTTGGCAAATACAAATTTTATGATTTTACTTATTAACAGAATGAAATTGTTTAAATAAAGGTCTTTGGGATGTTTGGAAAAGAAAACCCCAAGATATCTATTTGGTGTATCGAAAAAAAAAGATCTAAATCTCAGTGGAAGAATTTCAGATGTTAAATGACAAAGATTCTGTTTTTGATTAATCAATTCTGTACCTGCCAAACGCTTTTTAATTGCCTCAGGTGCCGATTGTAAATTAGAGCTCTTAGCTTCTAAAAATAAACCAATGTAATTGACATAAAGTTTGAGCTTAATAGCTTCGAAACAGAAAGTTTGAGCTTAGTAGCTTCGTGACTCAGGGGGTCATTACGATGGTGGTTGGACTTTCGTCCGACCGCCATTGTTGCGGTAATGGGACCGGCTGCCTACCAGGTGGCCTACCCACCTGCTGCATTATGATGTGACCACCACCGCGGCATCACAGGCCCTATTCCTAACATTGCGGCGGGGATGCAGTCAGCAGCCCCCGCCACAATGCCCAGAAAAAGCCACATGCATATCCCTGCACTACGTGGCTGACACCATGCTGTGCCTGCCACATGGTGCATGGATATGTAGGAGTGCACCATAGGTGCCTCCCAGTGCCCTTGCCCCAGGTCCAGAGATGAAGGGGGGCCCGCTAAGGGCCCCCAAATCTGTTTCCGCCATTAGTTTTGCTGCGGATTGTCCGCCCAAAACATACTGAGGAAAGGGCTATCTTAATGCCTACAGTGGTGCCTGCAAGGCACCGCCGCAATGTAGGGCAATGTTTTGGTTCCGACAGGAGGTCAGAAAAGGACCGCCTGTCTGAACCGTGGTGGGCGGTCTTTACGACCGCCTCGCTTAACCAACAATTCCACCACCATCATAATTTGGCTGTTGGGGGGGGGGACAGCAGCACAATGACGAAGGGGCCACTACCGACAGGCTGTCGGTGGCGTGCCTTCCGCCATCCTAACCAGGCCCTCAGTTTGGAAATGAATTATTAGAGCAAATAAATTGTGCAAGAGGTTCAATTAAAAAAAGGGCTAAGAAAATTGGGGAAAATGGCACGTTCCTCTGATAAGAGAGATTTAAACAGCTATTTGATTATTTATAATAACCTGAGTTAATGTGACGTATTAAGGTGCAGAAATCGACCATGGTACAGAAATGATTCCAACATTTTTAATAAAAATCTCCAGCACACAAAGTCAAATGCTTTTTTGGTATCTAACCGATTAATGGCCATAATAATTGTGACTGTGGTTACAATATCTGTAAAGTCAGGGATAAAATGTGTATTAGCAATGTGATTACGGTCCGGTTTAAAAGTGTTTTGGTCTGAATGTATTAGATGTAGTTCACAAAATTAAGACAATTGGCTATTATTTTTATTGGGATCTTGTAATCAGTGATTAATAATGTTATTTGTCTGTAGCAGGCTAGATAAGCTTCTGTTTTCCGTGATTTTAAAACGTTTATCAAAATGGTGTTATCAAAGGAAGGGGAACTTGAGCCACCATCTAGGAAGAGATTAAACAAAACTATTTAGAGGGTTTGCAAAATAATCCACAAATGTTTTTATACAATTCTGTGCCAAGCGATCATCTCCATGGGCCTCACCATTTGGTTACTGTCTTAGGGCCCCTCTGACTTCCATTTACGAGAAGGGATTATCTAATAAAAAGGTGGCTGGATTAATCCCTCAGATGAAAAGATTGATCTCTTGTTCGCTACTCAAAGAATTAGAATCTTCCTCATTAATTAAGCTGTTTAGTAACTTATGAAGACCTTTGAAATTTGGGAATAATAAGAAATCAAGTTCCTAATTAATGTAATCAGATTTCCATTATTTTTTCTCTAATGGATCAAGCTAATAAGAGATGACCTTCTTCATATACTTGGTTCTCAAATGATCTAAAATTTACAGACTCAATTTGGAGATCAAAACTGCACAATTGTATTTTTGCAATGGTCCAATCTTTAATAGTGTGTGAGGAATTATTAAAAGAGATGACTTGGTGAGCAGCTTCTAGCTCAGACTGGTTAGAATATATTCATGTTTTATATATTTTAATGCAGTATGGTTTTAAAGAGAAAAAACTGCTAATTGTAACCATACAGGCTTCCCATACCATTGCATAGTCTTTGGATCCTTCATTGTACAAGAAGTAATATCAGATTTTTGTACCTGACATCTAGGGGCCCATTAGAATGGCGGCAGGCACCGCGCGGTGCCTGCCGCTTTGTGTATGCAAATGCATCACAAGCATTTTTAGCATTGTGGCGGGCGGTGCTGAGAGCACCGCCCGCCACACTGTTTAACATGCATGATGCGCCCACCACTGTGGCGGGCGCATCCTAATACCCCCCACCGGACCCCCGCCCTTATGGCGGACGGTCCGTTCCGCCGATGGGATGGCGGGCGGTCTAAGTCCGCCCGTCATCCTAATGACCCCCTTAGTGTTCCTGGGAAGTAATCAGAAAAGCTCACTGGGTGATATTTGATCTTTCCTTCAGGGAAAGTAAAAGTAAATTGTGGGCACTAATCGAAATCAATCAATCAATCAAGATTTGTAAAGTGCAGCTAATCACCTGAAAGGGTATCCAGGTGCCTTCAGGTCCCAAAGTCTCATTCGGACAGTCAGGTATTGAGGGCTCTTCGGAATTGCAGAAGTGAGTGGAAGGTCCAGAGTTGCAAGGGGAGACTCCACAAAAAACAGAGGACACCCAAGGAGAAAGCAGTGAAAATGAGGGAGGGTGCTGGGATGCGGTGGTGGGGCTTGGTGAGAGGCCGGAAATAACAGGCGGCTCGCAGAAGCAGCAATTAGGGAAAAGAAAGGAGAAAGTGGTAAAACGAGGGAAAAGCAAGGAGGAAGCCCACAAAAAAATTGGGACAAAGCAGTAGAAAGCAGTGAGAACAAGGGAAAAGCTAGGAGAAGGCACACACAAACAGGGGACAAAGCAAAGAGCAAGCAGTGAAAGCGAGGAAAAAGCAAGGAGAAGGCACACAAAAAAAGGGGAAAAAGCAGGAGAAAGCAGTGAGAATGAGGGAAAAGCAAGGAAAAGCAAGGGGAAAACAGACAGAAACAGGGAAAAAAGCAAGGAGACAGCAGTGAAAGTGAGGGGAAATCAAGGAGAAGGCACTCAAAAACTGGGAAAAGCGAGTAGAAGACAGAAACAAGAGTGACACAGACAGACGAGGAGAGAGGGGCCTGGGACCTGGTCAATGGGGTCGCCCTGCGGCCTCCATTAAGTAGGTCCTAGGATGAAGGAGTGGCACTGGGCTGGCCTAGGTAGGAGGCGGTAAATAACAGGCGGCATGTGGAAGCGGCAATGACGGAAAAAGAATAGTAAAAGCAATGAAAACTAGAGAAAGGCAAGGAGAAGGCACACAAAACAAGCATTGAAAATGCAATAGGTCTCGCAATAGAAGAGTTTGACCTTTTGGTGTTGCAAATGTAAATTTTTTTGGGGTTTATATTTTTTCAAATTATAAAAGTATCAATTTTGTTTTTTGTAAAGTGAATAGTTATAAATCTACCAAATGTTAAATTTATAGCATTAGTAAAGTTACATGTTTAGCTTTGTCCTTGTTTACATGTATTGATGTGCAAACTTACAATTTTGTGTAAAATGTTATAAATAAAGGATAGTGACCTAATGTTGTTTCTAATTTTTAATGCTAAAACTTTTTACATGTAAAAAAGTACAAAACTAAACATGTAAATTACCTAAAGCTATCAAGTTAACATTTGGTTGAATTCTAACTATTCATTTTACAAAAAACAAAAGTAATACTTTTATAATTTTAAAATTTTTTAAAAATGTAAAAAAAAATTACATTTGCAACACCAAAAGCTCAACATTTTCTATTGCGAGACCTATTGCATTTTGAATATCACTCAGCTAAAGTGCCCTGTTGATTGGATCACGTGGTGTGGGCTATCACAACAGTAATTGTGTCTGTTCCTGCATTGTTCATTTTCCTGCTCTGCAGCCTTCTGAGATTGTGTGACTGGGTGTCTGCCTATGACAGACTCCGTGACAGTGAATACATTTCCTGCAAGACAAATATCTTTGTGATTGAAACTTATGAGCGGCTCTATCACTGTGCTGCCTGTGACGAGTGCAAACTACAATCAATTGGCACAGCTTAAAATAATATTTTTTTAAACATGATTTTATTAGGCCAGTTTCAAAACAACTAGTAGTTTCATTTAACCTGCATTAATAGTAGCATTTTTGGAAGTCCTTTACTGTAGCCTTTATTCAAATAAATAAAAAAACAGCGGTAGGAGCTTTGGCAGGAGCGAATTCAGAAGCGAGCAGGGCGGCGCTACACGAATGTCCGGTGAGTATGTTTGTTTACACATCAGCGCGCGGCAGGGAGGGGTTTCTTCCCCTGAGTGACTGTGCAGGGATTAGTGACAGACTGAGTAATTTGCATTGAGCTGACAGAACTAGGGAGCTGTGCAGCATCATCAAAATATAAACAAAAAGTGAGATGGTAGTCGTGTTATTCCACTGTTGCACATGCATTAGAACGCTTGTGCATGCCAGCGGAATGACGCATGTGCCATATTCTTTACTTTTTCATTTGTTGATCCTATCTGGCGGCCACGGCTTGTGTTGGTAAATAAAATGTCGATTTTCTGGTGCCAAAGCGTCAGTTACATTTAAAAACAAGATAAGAAGAAACAATGGCAGAAAGGATGGGGAGAAAGGAAAGTAAGGGAGAGAAAGGAGGAAAATAAGGAAAATAAGGAAAAGGAGAAAGCAGCTAAGAAGAATTGTGAGGGAGTTACATCAGCACGAGAAACAAGAGGTGGTGAGGGGAAAATGGAATGAGATGGGATGGGAGCGGAAGAAGTAAGAGGAGACATGGTGTGGAGATAGAGAGGCGGAAAAGAGACACCAATATGAAGAAGGGATGAGGCGGGGATAAGGGAGGGATAGAAGCTGGAAGGAGAGCGTCGGGGGAAGGGTAATTTATGGTGGAAAAAAGGAAATGAGTGATGGAGAGGTGGAGAAGAGAATACGAGGGGCTTAGATAAAGAAATAGGAGAGGCGAGGAGGAAGGGAAACTGGGGTAAGGAACAGCCGACGGAGGAGAAAAAACCATCAGGGGCAGAGGAAGGAAGAGAGATGAAAGTGACTGCAGAGGAAAGAGAGGGATGAAAGTGCGAAAGGGGAGCAGTGCCGCCAGGCTGAAGGGATTAGGGGAGATGCGCTCCAGTGATGGAAGGAGCACAGACAGCTGTGAATGTCAGAGCCGCAGATACGGGCCCGGTATCTCCGCTGCCATCAGGCGCCATCAAAGACCCAGGTGTCCTTCTAGTCGAGCCTGGCGCTAGCGGGCACGAGACGGAGCTTGGAGACCCGTGACGGGGCGGAGAGAGGTGGGTGACGAACATTGAGAGACAGAGGCCGATAGAAGCAAAGATACCCAGGCAGGGCCGCACACTAAAAGAACTAAGAGACAGAGGCAAGCGGAGACAGGAAGGCTGTAACAGAGGAAGACAGAGTGAGAGAGTGACAAACATGTAGAAACGGAGGCAAAGACAGAGAGAGAGACAGGGAATGGTTGGCAGAGAGATGGCGAGAGACAGAGGCAAAGAAAGAGCCAGACAAAGGCCGAATGAGATAAGCAGAGTCAGACAAGTACAACAGAGACAGAAACTAACGAACAGCCATAGAAAGATCTCAACAGCAACAGAGTGAGGCAAAGACAGAGACAGGTAGTAACAGATTTGCAGATACAGAGTTGGCAGAGACCTACAGAGTCAGAGAAAGAAAGAGACTGGCAGGGGCATGGAGGCAGAGTTTAGAAGGAGGTAGATAACAAGACGGAGGGCATTGCTGTGGGGAGGGGGGGGGAGAAATGCGACACGGCCTCAGCAGGGGGGGAGCGGGGAGAGCGGCGATGAGGGAGAGACACGTCCTGGCGGCCGTGAATAGTGTGAAGCAGCAGGGGCCTTTGAAGTGAAGCTAAGCTTCACTTCAAAGGTGTGGGAGGAGTGCGGCTGAGGGGAAGCTTGTGGGGCGGAGCGGGAAGAGCTGCTGGGGAACCGATGGCTGGCGATTTGATGCTGTGCACGCGCATTTTAGGTCAATGCGCAAGGGCACAGCATCAAATCGCCAGCTAGGTAAACCTCTGTTTAAGCCCCTATAGTCTCGCTCCGCTCAATGCGCATGCGCATTGAGAGGCGAGACCACAAACAGGGTAAGAAGCAAGGAGAAAACAATGAAAACAAGGGAAAAGCAAGGAGAAAGCACACTACAAACGGGGAAAACTGCAGGAGAAAGCAGTGGGAATGAGGTAAAAGCAAGTAGAAGGCATTAAAAACTGTGGAAAAAGCAGGGAGAAAACGGTGAGAACAAGGGAAAAGCAAGGAGAAGGCACACAAAAAAACAGGGGGAAAAACAAGGAGAGAGCAGTGAAAAGGAGGGGAAAGCAATGAGAAGGCATGCACAAGATGGGGGAAAAAGGAGAAAGCAGTTAAAACGAGGGAACAGTAAAAAGACACACAAAAACAGGGTAAAAGGCATGGAGAAGACAGGATCAAGAGCGATGCAGCAGCATGGGAAGAGCTGGGCCTGGGAAATCTGCCTGAATAACAGGAATAGCATGTTGCCATAGGGTTGTAATGTCTCCATATGTCAAATAGACCTAATTGATTGCAAAGGTCATAACAAATTTGGCAGTGTTCTTATTATTATGGTGTTGGCTGGGATTAGAACAGTCTAAACGTACAGTAGATAAAAAATAATCCGATTACAGTAAATCCGGCTACTTTACTCAATGCCATTCAAGATTCTGTAATGACTTTGCCTCATCAGATATCAGACCATAACATGACACTAAATTGAAAGACTGCAGCAGAGACTGCAGCATTGTGATTGCCATGAATATTTAATTTTGTTCTCCTCTTTTCCTTGTCAAAATTAGTCTCTTGTAATAAGATTATATTAAGGCTAAACTGTGTTAACTAGATGCACTTTTTATTCAGGCCCTTTGAATTGAAGACAGACTATTACCACTAATTTATTGATTTAAAAATAGCAAAAGAGGCAGATATGAAGTGTGTTGAATAGCACTGCCGCTGTTAATAACGAGTCAGTCTGTATTTCAGTATAGTTGGGTTGAGCATTTATGTGTATGATCCCTTGATCTTCACTGCCCTTCCATACACCCCTCACAGTCCCATCCCCCTCAGTTCACCCAATGAGCGCTGTGCTACTCCTGGCAAAGCACTAACTGGGGTGTCATTTAGCTTTTTGGTGCATTGTCTTTGTACTGAGTAATTATCCAAGTTGAACAGCGAAGGACAAAAAAGACCATTTAGATAAAATGTGATACAAAAGTCATACCCTCAGTTGGAGGAGGGTTCCATAATTTAACTTAAGAATGACCAGGTTGCTGGATCAATACTGTTGGACCTGGCCTCGTGGCATGGCTCCCCCCCGTTTCTCAGCACCCCGTTAGCGTAGCCCTGCACCCTGAATTCCCTGCGCAGCACCCCGTTAGCGTAGCTTGCACCCCGAGTTCCCTGGTCGTCTTGCTCCCTGTACGCCCAGACAGACCCTGTAACCGACGACCAGGCCTGCATGTCCCATCCCACTCCCGGCTCCGAGCGCCTAAACCTTGCATGCCCACCAGGCCTGGCAGCCATTTTCCCTTCCCGAGATCCCTGACTCCCTGGGCCTAGCGTGACCCCGGCCCCAGCGAAACCCAGACTCCCAAGGCGCGCCAGTCCCGGCTGGGGGGGTAAAGGACTCCCCGAGTGAGATAAGCCAGGGAGTTTCGATGGCACCTCCGGCCTCCCCTGAGAGACTGGTTTCTGTCACACCTCTGGCCTTCCCCTGTGGGCCAGTTTCGATCGCACCTCTGGCCTCCCCGAGTGCTGGCTCCAGACCTGCTGGGCGTCTGGGGATTCCCGGCCGCATCTTCAAGGGATCAAAGAGCCAACCGCCAGCCCTCGCCAACGACCAGCCCCCAAGGCATGAGACCTTCGCCTGCGAGGGTCCGGACATCAAAGGGCCAACGGACTATATCAGGGCCCGCCTGGCAACTAGCGGGCAGTTGTATCTTGGACCTGAAAGCCCTGCTGATCTGATCGCGGCTGATCCTAAGAAGAACTCAACCTTGTATCGCTGAGCCCTGCTGATGCTGTCGCGGCTCCTTCTTCGCAACACGGAACTGAACCACCTGAGCCCTGCTGCCGCTGTCGCGGTGTAGTGTAGTTCCTATTATCCCAATAGGCTCTGCGCATTGGAATAATACCTTCAATAGTATAGGCCTAGACCAGACGTTAACTAGGTCTTCTACTGCCGATATTAGACTTAAAGTTTTGGGTTTGCCAGCTAGCTCAGAGTTCACTAGAAACTTTCTCGAATAGGCAAGGAGGAGTTGAACCTCCCTGGATAGACAAGAAGGGATTTAGTTTCTGACAACCATAGAACATGACAACTTTGCTCTCCCCTAATCAAGAGTGTATCTCTAGAGTCGTGTGAAAACAAAAGACGACTTATTTTACTCAGTCAGTACGTGCATTCTTAGTCTCACCAGATTGTAGAGAAAAGGAAGAGACGGGCGTGTTCAATAAAAGATGGTATTTATTGATCAGTCTCTTTTCTCATACAAGAGAAATGGATCGATATTATTGCAATACTTATGGTTAAGTAAAGTGCATACATTAAAAGCAGAAGTATAAAATAATACTGTAAAAACATTGATATGGTTTCTAAGCCATATGAAGGTTTAAAATGAATAAAATAGATACATATACATATACATTTGACTAATCGTACTCAACTGGTGTTTCTAACTACGCCTACCCCAGTGAACCTGACCTAAGCCTAATACGTGGGCGGGAATAGAAAGTAGCAGTTTAAGTTAAGTTTGTTTTGCCAAGTGACTGACTAAAGAATTCTCTGCGAGGGGTTATTCAGTTCTGTACCTGGAATTTAGGATGAATGAGGGATGGTATCTCTCGTCTCTGGTCTCGATATTCCAGGCTGCCTGCGAGGGCTACCCGGAAGCACCGGAGCTGGATTTCTCAGCAGGAGAAAGCAGCGTCTCGTTCTCAGCGCGTCAGGAAGGCGGGGCTGCGCCAGCGGGGTCTGCTCTGCTCTGGGCTTCGGCAAGTCTGGCTGCTCCGATCTCATCACCACCGCGTGTGTTTGCATAGGGCAATATCGGTAATATTTATACCTTTAAGGTGCCGAGATTGACGTAAGGATGGACATAGATACGTCAATAAGGATGTCATACGACCTGGTCGTTAGCACATTCTTTTGCTGAAGTTCTCGATGAAATCAAAACAATGGCCGCAGGGTTTTTCCCAGGTTGTAATAGGTTTGATTTGTTTTGAGAACTCCGTATGCCTTATCAGGGGCTGGAGGAATATCGCTTGTCTAATTAGATGGCAAGCGTTATGACCTAATCAGATAACACGTTCCTGTGCCGTAGTATGGCTTAATCAGATAACGGTTTCTGCATCATGGGGGTTTTCTGCATCATGGGATGGCTGCTAGTTAACTTGTTAACCAGAATAGGGTCAGGAATAGGGGGATCGATACAGAACCTATAGGAATACATCACACCCACTCCACACTAACTATGGACATATTTACGAATCTAGGCATAGTAAAACATACTGTAGAGTATCGTGTATACCTTACCACCCCAAAATACATAAATGCATTTTGAAATTATCTAATATACGGAAAAAGGCAGTCACATGTATTATATGCACTCAAGCTGTAGAATAATGCTAAAGTAATCACGCATATCTATACATTATCACTAATTTGTATATGAGAATTTACACATGAAATGGCTCTTAATACAGAAAAAAGGTTCAAGAATAATTATGAACATACCAGCGGGCAGCTAATGTCTATAAAGTATCTAAAATTAGAAATGTTAGTTCTCTAAGAATAGTTCTTACTTTAAGCAGAAGATAAGTGTCCCGAAAAATTGTTTAGTGCGTTACTTCTGTCCCCCAGTACCATCTGATTTTGTCTGGAAAAGCGCTGGGATGCCCAAGGGTAACTGCGCGCTATATAAGATTTTAAATAAATAAATAAATAAAATAAATTGTAAAAATATTTTGGGGCTGCTGAAAAAATCGCTGTCCGGGAACTGGAGGGAAAATTGTTCATGTGACTTTATTATTAAAGTTGAAGGCCAAATTCAGGGAACGCCGTGTGCTAGCTTGCTCAAAAGTCTCTATTTCTGCTCTGGTGAGAACATCATATCATTTAGACTGTCGAAAAAGCTGTCAACAGCTTCCTGGGAGAGTTCCACTAACTCGGAAAAAGGTGTAACCATGCATTCGTGCGCATGATTGTCTCCATTGACGTTTTGATTAGTATTGCTGACAGAAGGTCGTACCTGATCGATGCTGCTTTCATCTTGAACTTCACTACCCCTTAATCGTAGTGGTGAAGCTTCCACGAATGCCGTCATCAGGATTGGTAGCCGTTGAGGGCAGCACAAAGCATGAGCCTTTATTGGACTCAACAATGTTTCTGCATCCATGGCGCATCCGATTGTAGCGTCAGACAGGTGTCTAACACGCATTCTTCTCCGCATAGCAAGCACCTTAATACAGGTAAAACACATCGATGCCACATTGGTCGAAATGATAGAAACCAAGTCATGTTCAGGTCTCTAAGCCGGGATAGTCCCAGGATTTTTGATATCCGGTCCCGGTATCCAATGGCTCGGATTGTTTCTTCCCTTGTCGCAGGTGTTTTGACTGTGACACGGTTTGCCATAACGAAATATTAGGACCAAGAATAGGATTCCTGCAATTAGTCCCAAAATGAGGGGAAGTCCGCCAAAAATCGAATGGACGAAATCTGGAAAAATACCCAGTATGGCTTTGAATGGTGTTAATGCCATTGAAAATACTGTCTTAAATACCTTTGAGACTCCACTGGTATCAGAAATATTTAAGATTTCATTCAGGATTTCTGCGAAATGTATGGGGGAATTAGTTGATAACAAAGAGTGAATCTCTGCAGTCGTCCTTGCGACTTGGAGATCATACGTTTCTTTTGATGACGTGAGCCTGGTCGGCGTCTGAAGAAGCACTGTTTTCATTCTGCTTAAAGTATCTATTCGAATAGAAGTAATTTTCAAGTTGGGCCATGCCCTTGCCTCCCTGTCTGGAAAGGAGCTGGGGAACAATAAGCGTCCACAGCACTTGACCTTCGCAGTCGTAGTTACGAGATAAGGAGTCCCGGGCATAAGACTACAACATCTGCGATCTACAATTAGAACGTAACTCCCATTATAGAGTCTTTGAAAGAATGGTTCTATCTCTGTTGCAGGTGCGCCTAGCTGGTGACATGAAAGGTTATATGAATTCCCTTCACAGGCTCCATGCAAACTAATTCCATTACACAGAAGTGTACCGCTTAGTGACATCGCACAATTATTGCCACTAAGAAACACTTTCTGTCCTTTATTACTGACACATGCATGTGAATAGGGCAAGTTCCATGTTGTTTTAATGTACCCTTTTCCCAATTGTTCGTACATGCCAGCCTGTATATATTTTTGGCAGTATTGAAACCTGAAGGTTGATATTGGAATATTAATTATCCCATGTATTATCCATTCACTGACAGGTCGTTCTGACATTGTCACTGGTAATCTTTCGAGTTTCTCAATGCTCAGGATTGTATAATCAGCACCCTTCTGTGCCATACTGATTTGTTTATCAGTAAGGTTAAAGATATTGAATAGTGACGTTGTGTTGATTAAACGCCAAGGCACATAGCCTGAACGCAGATTTTGTAACGTCCAGCCAAGTTGTACAATAGAACGCAACTGAGACTGACCGTGTTGTAACAACAGTAAGTCTTGCGATATTATGTCGATTGCTGAAGACACAATGCTGTCCAGAGAAAAAATTCTGGAGGACAGAGTCATTAACCCATTGTCCACTACAGAAAGTGATTTTTCCAAATTAATACGGTCAATTTCCCGTATTCTTTCTGCTGTTTCAATTTGAGTCACCTTCCAGGCCTCGTTGTAAGCTGCATATACAGAGGCTGCTATGAAACGTTTTTGACGCTGTTTGCGCGGTCCCATAATGAAATCACGCAAGTCAGCACCATCAGTAAGTAAAGTTAGGTGTTGCTTAATTTCTGCCAGTGTGGAAGTTTGTAGCCATTGAAGGCATAATTTGCCCACACTGTAGGTGGTTATTATCCCTGGGTGTTGTCTTTGGGAATATCTAGGGTCTGGCCTGGTCAATTTGAACCCCTGTGTTTTGTTCAGGAATCTGTCTTGACAGTTATTAGTATCTGTGGGCCAGATCAACCACTGTTTCCAATCAGGATGTGTTCTGTTTTGGTTTAATACATAGTTTACGTCTATCTCCTCATCTGTAGAGCTATTGCTGTTCATTGTTGGCTTTGGAATAGACGGTTTATTTAAGTCTTTGATTTTGGCTAGGCCAAGACAGGTGGTTTGTTGAACAGTGTCATTTAAAAATATAATTTGTTCTGGGCTCATGCAGGCTCTAAACAAAGATTCTATACCTTGTACTTGCCATTCTTTTGTACCCCAAACACTTTTTACTTCAACATTTTTGACCCAATAATCAAAACCAAAAGTATTCATTTGTTCAAAAAATGAGTCTGAATATATCAATTTCGTGTTTGTTATCATGGTCTTTGTCCCTGTCTTATTTGACAATTTGAAATAAAATGTTTCAGCATTACTTGTGTTAAAACCTGAAAAGTATGAATATTTTCAAAGAAATGAGGAGCTCGCACAGCAAAGTATAATCTGATGTAAAGTAATTTTGCAGAGTTGGAGCGTGCTGCTGGGGATAATCACCGTCTGGCCAGGGCGGTGGATTCGGACATGAAGAGAAGCAGCTCCCCCATCTAGGGAGAGAACACCCCTGCGCACAACTGTAAGCGGGACCCAATGGTCTTATTCCATAGTCATAGGCTAATAATGAATGTTGAAACGTGGATGGAAAATAACCATCTTTCACAATTTATTTTGGCTTGTAAATATGGTCGATATCCAAATGTACTTCACAGTATGTTGGTACACGTGTTAACACACATCCCGATGCATTTCGGGCTAGGCCCTTCGTCAGGGGATCACTCTACAGAGAAAATCAAAAAAGCTACATTGTAATCGCTTAAAGATCAGTGCTACATAAAACAGCCAAAAAACGGCAAAATAGTCTAAATAAACGTGTATCTTGCTAACATGGTGCATGCAACAGAAGCAAAGCGGATGACCGCCTTGTCCGCAATCCATTAAAAGTATAGAGTGTTTGTGATCACCGAAAGGGTGCAGGCAGGGTCAAAGAAACGGCGTGCTAGGTCGGGTAATGTCCCCTTACGTTAAAACCCATTGAAAACAAACGGAAAAACATACGTGAAAATGACTCGTGAAACTGAAAGAGTCTATCAAGCATAGTAAAGCCCCGGTGAGGGTACTTACATGTGTACCGCTACGTTTGGACTCAGCCGAGTTCCAAAAAACGATCAACCTCCGTGTGTAAGAGCATTGACATAAAAGAAGGTGCCGGGTGACTAAATACAAAGAAAGGACATGCTTAAGGGAACTAGAAAAAGTGTGTGAACTCTGGACGCCATGATGGAACGTGTAAGGGTCAAGGAGTAAATGTGTAAAACCCAAGTAGTGGTTGGTAAAAAAGGATCAAATAAGATTTGAAATACAGACAGTATGATTATAAATAACAAAGAAATTCAATGCGATCATTAAGTCCATTAGGGACCATCGTGGATAAGTAACGGATCCAATAGTTCTCACGCTTGAGAAGCGTGTTCTTGTTGTTTGGTGTCTGCTGGACTTGTTCCAAAATTTGAAACTTGAGTTGTGCCACTGTGTGTCTGTTCTCCATGAAGTGGGTAGCAATGGTGGATTTGAGATTCTTTGTCCGAATATTGCTTTTGTGTTCCAAGATCCTTGTGCGAATCTTTCTTTCGGTGTGACCTACATAACATTTGCCACAAGGGCATTTCAGGACGTATATAACGTTCATACTGTTGCAGGTGGCATTGACTTTTAATCTTATGGGATGACCCTTCATGGGATGGTTGATGGTGTTACCAAGGGTACAGTTGTTGCAGTTGCTGCAATTATAACATGGTTTGAGACCAGTATAAGTGATGTTGGTTGTAGTTTCACGGGGTTGACTCAAGATTTCCTTTGATGAATATCAAATAAATATTTGTCATAAAAGGTTCTTGAGCTTTCTTTTGGAGGGGTTGCACAATGTTCCCATTGATTATAATTTAAAACATTTCTAGGTTGTGCAGATCTATGTAGAAAATGGTTACCATAGTGGTTGTAGCAGTACATACTATCATAATTTGTAGAACCCTGCAAATAATCATGTTTGGTAAATTTAGCAGACATCACTAGGTCAGACATTAAATATTTATACTTTCAAAGTCCCAATCATCAGCAAATGAGCTTGGTTTTACAAAGTCACTCAATGAGATCTTGATTTGGTGTGGATATTTCAGGATTTCAACCGGACCATAGATTTCGTAGTCAGTGTTGTCCCATGCTACCCCACCCGGTATAGGATTGGCTGTGAAGTTGACTGAAGAAAGTTCTCTTTTCTCGATGTGTGAAGATGTGTGTGGTTTGAGGATCAAGTTGATTTTCTGACTTGCTGTGTCCATTTTAGCATATTTTCCCTCAATGAAGCGTCCCAAAGTTAGTACCATGATGAGCCAAAGTATGAGGATAAATGCACCAAAACCCACCCAAAATTCGATCCATGGAGAAATCAGATATGTTTCTTTCAGTTGTTTCAAAAGTTCTTTAGCTTTATCTTTAAAGGTTTTTGTTGATGGCTGTGTTTTTGATTCACTGAAGCCTTCAGAGGAATCATCGAAGTTTATGAAGTAGCCGGATGCAGTTCTGTCAATTGTTCCAATTGCTTCACGATTACTGTTTTTTGCATATTCGTTTGTTACTTCATTGTAGATTGGTGTGTCTCTGCTAAATGTTTTTATTTGGGTTTTCAGAGGTTTAAGTTCCATTGCATTGTTGCAAAGTCCTTGTTGTTGTTCTGTAGGCGTTTCGAATGTGATTAGCCTCTTAGTTAGGACCTCTGTGTTGGTAGCAAACCTTGGTGTTCTGCTACTTATTGGGAGTCCACTTGGCCTACTATTTGTTATCGGCCACATGATTGTGGTTTTACCAGGTCGATTGATACAACTCGGTTCTCCTTTTTACCAGCAAGCGGCGGTAGTACAACTGATCTTGTCCCGTTGATAGACAAGACAGGAACTGCTTTTCTGTAAGAAGGCCCAAATTCCTTCTTTACCGCGATCTTTTCTCTGACTAGATCCCCGACTTTTGGAATCCAGACAGGTCTTGCTGGGACAGGTGGTGGTTCTTCAGTGGTTGTTGGCTGCTGTTTCAACTTTATGTTGCTCAGGTCTTTTCTTGATTTGTTTAAGTCCTGCAAAATAGCCAAACGATCTTTGATATCAAAGCTTTTTTCCTTCACCACTGAAGTCTGACTGTCGAGATCTAAGACTAACATCCTAGTTCCAAACAATAATTCGTGCGGACTGAATCCCTTCAGAGAATTTCTTGGCAGGTTATTTAGACTACGTTGGACACTTATTAGATGTTTGACCCACCCAGCTCCCGAACCTAATACCCTTTCCGTTATAGATTGCTTTCTGCCTTGGTTTTTTCTTTACACCATCCCGTATCCCTCAGGAAGGAAGTGAGAAGAATCCCGCTGTGCTATGCTCATTTGGCCATGTTTCCCCACAGGCTTGAGGGCTAATGTGAAAACATTGGTCAAACGTAGCATGTTCCTAGCGTATATGCCATTTAGACTCGCTAATCTTTGTATAACAGTCCAGACGTCAGCCGAGTGCTGAGGATCTACATTATAAGTGGAAACTAGCCTGTATATGTTAATCGGACGCTTTGCTTTTTACTGTTGATTTTTTCTGGAGTGAAACGCCACGGTAGTATACCGTTTCTCTCGCCACTGCGATCTCTGTTGCAGTCCGGGCATTTTTTTACAAAAATGTGATGCTGAAGGCTCATGCCTGGCCACCAGTACACTGATTGTAATTCTTCCAGAGAATCTTTTAGTTTGAGGTGTCCGAGACCCTCACCCATATGTGCGTCTGCAATTAACAAAGTTCTCCTGTCCATGTTTGGAATTACTCTATCCCCCACTCCAGGGATTCGAGCAAAAGGGACGGAGTTTGCATCGATTATGTATGTATAATTGAGTGGATAGTTGATCGGTAGCGCTGAGCAGTCGCCTTTTGATGACGTTTTCACCGCCAGCACTGTTTCACCGTCAATGTATTTTACTGTACGCTTTTTTCTAGCTACGGAAGCCGATTTAGTTGCTACCGCTGTGGCTGTCTCAGCCAATGAATTCCCTGCAACGTGAACGCCATCACGCTGATGACTCAGTGAGTGTGTCACGTGAGTCTTTGGTAGTTCTTTTTGTAACAGAACTATTTGTTCCCAAAGCAGTTTTTGCTTTATTGTTGCACCTGTGTCATCTTTGTAACCGTTTTGAATCCATGTCTGCAAATCGTTGTTATATGATTTGACGCAGTAATATGAATCGGACACTATAAGTGTCGGGAATTCGCGATCCGCATTATCTAGCGCCATTTTCAATGCTAATATTTCAGTCTGTTGTTCTGAATTAGTTTCTACTGAGTGTGTTTTTGTTAATAGAGGTCTTAGTTTACCTCCACGCCACACTTCTTTTGTAATCTCACATGTGGGGTTGTATGCTTGTTCTCCCCAAACGGAGGGTTGAGTATGTCCGTCTGTATAGATTATACAAGCGTATTGTCGTAAGGGCAGAATGTCGATTGGCAGAGGGAATGTTCTTTCATATTCTAGATTTTTTAATTCTTTTAATTCTGGATCAAAATAGTAGTATACTTTGTCCGTTGTAATTGAATTCACCCATTGTATCCATTCCGGATTCAATGTTGTTGTTGGTAAATTACATGGTGTTGTTAATGCCTCAAAGGCTGGTTCTGCTGTTCTGACCGTGATATGTCTACCGTCAGCTTTATCTTTTTCTCTAGCTATTGCGGTTTGAACTGCATGAACAATGTTTTCTTTAATACTGAACTTCTTTTCAGCTTCTGTGTATAAGTGTGATTTGAATGCAATTGGTACCTTTTCTCCCTCATTAGAGGTCAGGTATGTGAATCCGCATCTTCCTGGGATGACTTGAATCACAAGGTTGCGTGTGTTATCACGTGTTTTTAATTTTGTTTTAATTAACATGTCTGTTTGTAAGGATCTCAGAATTTCTGTGTGTATTTGAGTCCAATTGGTTCTTTTAAAATCTGGTTTTATTAGATCATAAAGGGGTTTGACCCTTTCTGCGTAATTTGCAATGTATGTTCTTCCGAAATTTAGGAAGCCTAGAATTGACTGTAGGTTTTTTAGTGTTCTAGGTGCTTGGAGTACGGCACATTTCTCTAGGAAATTGAAAGCCAGGCTTTTGCCTTCACTTGATAATTCATATCCTAAGAACAGGACTGTCAGATGGGCAATTCTGGATCTTTTCAAGTTGAATTTGTAACCCTCTGCTGCGAACCCAAGTATTATGGTGTTCACTCTCTTCAAGTGAGTATCCAAGTCATCATCTGTTAGGTATATGTCGTCGACATAAGATAATGCTTCGTCATCATATGTTTGTAGTAATTCTGTTACTCTCGCTGAGAATACCCCTGGGCTGTTCTTGTACCCCTGGGCTAACCGACAGAATTGTTTTTGAGTGCCATTTATTGAGAACGCAGACAAATATCTGCTCTCTGGTGCTATATTTTGACAAAAGAATCCATTAGAGATGTCTAATGTTGTTTTGTATTTTTTGCGCACTATGTTATTCATTAGTGCAGCACTATGCGAGTTTTGCACTGCAAAAGTTTTGCAACATGAGTTAAGGTGTCGGTAATCCAAAACTAGACGATATGAATTGTCTGGTTTGGAGACCGGAAACAAAGGGTTGTTCATTTGTGAGGTGCAAGTTTCAATCACCCCCTGGTATTCTAATTGATCTAGGATTTCTTTTACCTGTTTTTTAGCTTCTTGCTTAATTGGGTACTGCCTTTGTGCAGTAGGTTGTGATTTTAACTGGATTTTGTGAGGAGGAGAGTCCTCATCCCATCCTACATGATTT
The DNA here is from genome assembly GCF_964261635.1 of Lissotriton helveticus. NCBI lineage: Eukaryota > Metazoa > Chordata > Amphibia > Caudata > Salamandridae > Lissotriton > Lissotriton helveticus. The sequence goes on from NW_027611917.1 coordinate 318,384, forward strand.
TTATATAAAGCAGGAGCTTGAGCTACTGCCCACTTTCTAGCAAGTGTGTATTTTTTATGAATTGGGATATGATTTGAGAAGGCAGGCATAATTATTTCTTCGCCATGAGGGCAATCCCTGACAAACTCTGGTGGCCAGTCCTTTTCAGCTAGAAGGATGTCATAGCCCTTGGAGAGATAATCCCAAAATAGTCCCCTTATTTTTCTAGTCTTATCCCCTTCTATACGTAAAGTTATTTCATATATTTTGTGAGGTTTGCTAACTCTGGTGTCTGCAGTTTCCACTTGAAGATATTCATTCGTGTCCACTGTCTCCAGATGATTCATAAGGACTTTGCGAGCTATGCTCACTTCTGCTGCGCTGTCTAGCATTGTCTGAGCCCATTCTCCTTTTTTCAGTTGTGTCCTCAGTATTCTCGGCATTGTTAACTATTTTAATGCTGGCTACCTTCTTTTTTGGAAATTGTAATTTCTTTTTTAGATGATCAGGTTCCTTGTCTTTGGACTTGGCGTGCTCTTCTCTTTGTTCTGATCGTCCTCTTCTTTCCGATTTCTGCGAGGAAGTCTGAAAAGATTGAGAGGGACGTGTATCAATGTCTTGATATCTATCAGGCTTCTTTATATTATCCCTATTTCTAAGGTTATATCTTTTCCCAGAGGGGTCACTTTGGGGTGACCTGTGTCTTTGGTTCGGAGATTTTTCTCTCCGCCGAGGTGACCTTCCTCTGGACTGGAATTTCTTTTCTTTAGGATTGGATTGTTTGTTTCCATCCCAGCTCTTTTTTTGTGATGTTGAATTATTATTAAAAAATATTTTTTTCAGGACTTTCAATCAGTTGTGGTTTTACTGGTATTCCACCTAAACTATCTCTACCTAGTTCCTCATAGGATTTTTCTATGATTCTGGCAATTTCAGCTGGTTGGTCTGCTATATCTGTCTCTTTTAACCTCTGGCGGATCGCCACGTTTGCTGCTTCTCCCTTTATGTTGGCTAATAATATAGCCGAGGCCTGCTTGAAGTCTTTTAGTAATTTCATACCAAGAGTTAAAGCGGGTTCTGGACCGTATTCGTCTTGAATTTGTTTTAGCACATCTGGTATTACCGAGATGGATGGAACGCCATACGTTTTTGTGTAAATGGAAGCAAAGACTGTACCCCAAGTGTCACAGTCCTCCACGTGTGGTGCGATTCCCATTGGAAGACAGATAGTCAGAATCCTGTGTTTTTCTAACGGGGTGGTGTCTGGAAACACCGCCTCTATTTGGGTGATTTTCTGTGCTAGCCAGAATGGTATTTGTTTCCGTTTTGCTGGTACTTTACCTAGGCAGGACTGTATGTTCTGTGGTGTAATTTTATTTGTGTTCCCCTGGTGAGGGGTCAGCTGTGGAATTTTAATTGCTGGTTGGATTGTTGAAGTCCGCATCACATATTGGACTAATTGTCTATGTAATTTTATTAATTGTTTTAGCTGTGTTAAAAGCTCTGGTGCAGGCATTCTTTCAATGTCTGGATGTGGTGTGTATCCGGCTAGGACCGGCCACGTTGCTCCTGGCCTACCTAAAGGACCGAGCCTGGTGATGTGATTGTTATGTTTTAGGGCGCCATTAAATAAGAGCAGGTGCTCTTGAAATTTAAGTGGTACTTCCACCTCCTCGAAAGGAGTGTACGCATCAGGAGGTTCCTCTGTTTTGTAATAGTGGAAGTACTTTGTTACAGCATTTGCTGCTGGAAAGTTTATCCATGTGTAGAATACCTCTGTCTGCCGATATTCGTGTGCCTCAATTACGAATATGACTGTGCCACCTCTAGGTGTCAGTCCATTTTCTATAAGTTTTAAAGTTATAGATTTTCCTATGTTGACCGGGATGATTATTATACCCGGGTCTGCGTCTTGCATAGCAGTATCAGCTGCTGCGAGTTCAGCTGTTATTCTAGCTGTCTCTCTTTCTTCATCACTGTCTACCATTTTACCGACAGGAAGGTTATTTCTTTTGTTTGCAGATCAGGTTTCTTATGGAAACAAAGATTAGATGCACAATATTTTGGAACAGTGTATCCTTCAACGTTGACTAAACCAAGAACCATACATAGGAGTTTCCTCCTGCGAGGTCTGGCGGATATGCCCTTTCACCCACTCCAGACGTCTTTGGAGTATTATGGGAAAAAGGGGTCTGAGTGAAAAAGCACGACTGAGTTACTCTAAATGTCTTGCGTTAGTTTTATCGCCTAATCCCCCACGTTGGGCGCCATGTAGTGTAGTTCCTATTATCCCAATAGGCTCTGCGCATTGGAATAATACCTTCAATAGTATAGGCCTAGACCAGACGTTAACTAGGTCTTCTACTGTCGATATTAGACTTAAAGTTTTGGGTTTGCCAGCTAGCTCAGAGTTCACTAGAAACTTTCTTGAATAGGCAAGGAGGAGTTGAACCTCCCTGGATAGACAAGAAGGGATTTAGTTTCTGACAACCATAGAACATGACAACTTTGCTCTCCCCTAATCAAGAGTGTATCTCTAGAGTCGTGTGAAAACAAAAGACGACTTATTTTACTCAGTCAGTACGAGCATTCTTAGTCTCACCAGATTGTAGAGAAAAGGAAGAGACGGGCGTGTTCAATAAAAGATGGTATTTATTGATCAGTCTCTTTTCTCATACAAGAGAAATGGATCGATATTATTGCAATACTTATGGTTAAGTAAAGTGCATACATTAAAAGCAGAAGTATAAAATAATACTGTAAAAACATTGATATGGTTTCTAAGCCATATGAAGGTTTAAAATGAATAAAATAGATACATATACATATACCTTTGACTAATCGTACTCAACTGGTGTTTCTAACTACGCCTACCCCAGTGTACCTGACCTAAGCCTAATACGTGGGCGGGAATAGAAAGTAGCAGTTTAAGTTAAGTTTGTTTTGCCAAGTGACTGACTAAAGAATTCTCTGCGAGGGGTTACTCAGTTCTGTACCTGGAATTTAGGATGAATGAGGGATGGTATCTCTCGTCTCTGGTCTCGATATTCCAGGCTGCCTGGTCGTTAGCACATTCTTTTGCTGAAGTTCTCGATGAAATCAAAACAATGGCCGCAGGGTTTTCCCCAGGTTGTCATAGGTTTGATTTGTTTTGAGAACTCCGTATGCCTTATCAGGGGCTGGAGGAATATCGCTTGTCTAATTAGATGGCAAGCGTTATGACCTAATCAGATAGCACGTTCCTGTGCCGTAGTGTGGCTTAATCAGATAACGGTTTCTGCATCATGGGGGTTTTCTGCATCATGGGATGGCTGCTAGTTAACTTGTTAACCAGAATAGGGTCAGGAATAGGGGGATCGATACAGAACCTATAGGAATACATCACAGCGGCTCCTCAAGAACTTCTCCATCTGAGCCCTGCTGACGCTGTCGCTGCTCCTCAAGAACTTCTCCATCTGAGCCCTGCTGACGCTGTCGCGGCTCCGCAAGAACTTCTCCATCTGAGCCCTGCTGACGCTGTCGCGGCTTCTCAAGAACTTCTCCATCTGAGCCCTGCTGACGCTGTCGCGGCTCCTCAAGAACTTCTCCGGATCGAGCCCTGCTGACCTCGTCGCGGCTCGAGGAGTACTCTGGTCCGGCTGGACCATCGACGCTACCATCACGACCTGAGCCGACTCGACGTGAGTGAAGCAGCCAGTGCAACCCTCATCTCCCGTATCCCCCAGCTCGAGGATTGAGAGCTGTGCGCAGGATACACCTCGTACTGGCCCAAAGGCTAAAGACTGTCCCGCTTCCCTCTTCCTGAATCCTCGAAGACTTTACGATCCCTCGATCGCTTGTAAATAAGAGTGCTACTTTCTTTTTACTGCTTATAAAGAACCTATTACTGAAATCCAACGGTGTGGTGTACGTTCGTAAGAGTGGTGTGAGCTCAGTGTGTACGATCCTAGACTCAAAGTCCTCCCCGGTGGGGACCTCACGATAAGACTCAGCAATATCTGTGGGAGAGGTGGGTCCCGGGTTGGTCAGGTGAGCACAACTTGGCCCTCTGAGATTGCCCCTTCTAACATTGGTGGCAGTGTCGCGATAAGAACCTACGTCTAGGGATCATACAGTACTGACACACTACCCGAACGAAGAACAACCATGAGTCTCATCCTAACGAACGACTAGACCACCTTCCAGATGGAGCTTCTGGAAGACTATACGCACCAAGAGCTGAAGCAGTTTTGCAAAGATCTCCATATCCCGACAACTGGGTTAAGCACCAAAGAGGACTTTCAAAAAGCCCTGACAGCATGGGTCGAGGCCGGAGCCCATCCTCCCCCGTCCACAGGAGTCGGTGGAGAGGGAGGGCCACTGACCGAAGCGCGCGCCCAAGAGCATGAGAGAGCAGAGTCCCTGACGCGGAGTCTCAGCGCGGAGAGAGGTCTGTCACCAGAGGAGATGACAGACCGAGAACGCAATCGAAACCACGAGTTAGAACTAGCACGTCTGAAAATAGACGGAGAGCTCAAATTGGCCGAGAAGAAACTAGCCATCGAGCAGTTACGGCTACAAGGAGAACTGGAGGAGAAGAAACTCCAGAGAGAACACGAAGGGAAAAGACTCCAGCTGGAGCACTAGCGCGGCCTGAAGGAGATCGAACTGAAGGCCCGGAGCGAAGACAACCGAACATCGGGGACCCGAGAGGCCGTTCCCCCGTTGGAACCCAAAGTCCACATACCCAAGGATGTGGTCAAAGAGTACTATAAGAACGATGACATCCAGCAATGGTTCAAGGCCTACGAGGTCGCCATGGCCTCCCACCGAGTTCCGCGGACGGATTGGGGGGCCAGGCTGTGGGGTCGATTCCTGAGTGAAGGGAGAGACACCCTGCTCGACCTACCGTCCTCCGAACAAACCTCCTACAGCCACATGAAGGAGGCCCTCTTCACAAGGTACGGGCTCTCCCCGGAAATGTACCGACAAAGGTTTCGAGACTGCAAAAAGATCCCCGGCACCACATGGGTGGAGTACTTGATTTTCTACAGCCGGGCCCTGGAAGGGTGGATCAAGGGCAGCAAGGTGTCCACCTTTGAGGGGCTCATCGATCTCATTGCGTATGAACATTTGTCCACGAATTGCTTTGTGGAACTCCGACAGCACTTCCTGGACAGCAAGCTGGCTGACCCCCGGAAACTGGCCATCGAGGCCGATCGCTGGGTGAGCACCAGAGCCCCCCGGGGGCCCGGAGGAGATTCTAGCAGAAATGAACAGGGATCTTCCCGCCAGAGGGGAGGAGGGGGTCAGAGTAGACAGAGGGGGTCCCAGGTAGGATCCCCACGAAGTCCCCCCAGAAACCAGCCCGGAGCCTCTCCTCCCACAGCGCGAGCAGGGGTTCCCCCAGCCAAGCCAGGGCCCCGAGCCAGCCAAACCTGCTACCATTGCCAGCAACCAGGGCATTATGCCGGTGACCGCGATGCCCCTTATTCAAGAAACCCGCCGCTGCAGGTCCCCCAGCGCGCCAGATAGCCTCTGTAGCCCTGGAAGAAGAAGAGGGGGAGGATTTTGAGGGGGGTGACCCGCCGCAATGATGTTAGTCTCCCTGGGTGATAGGGAGATGGTCCCCGTAGCCCCCCGGCCCGACAACACTGAGAAGTACAGACAGCAGGTGACCGTCAATGGCCACGGCATAGGGGCGCTCCGAGACACAGGGGTCAGCATCACTGCAGTAAAATGTCACTTGGTCACCGAAGCCCAAATTGTACCCCACATCTCCTGCAGGGTGATCGCAGCTGACAACTCCGTCCGCACCTGCCGGATAGCTCAAGTCCCGTTCGAATGGGGGGGCGTCTCCGGAGAGTTACGAGTAGCGGTCCACACGGACATGCCCGTGGACTGCCAGCTTGGCAACGACCTGGAGAGCTCTCCGTGGAAGCGGGTAGAGCGACGGACCCACCTGGAGATGGTGGACCTGCCCGAATGGGCCTGTGTGAGCACCCGTTCCATGACCGCCCGAGTGGCCACCCCCGAGAGGGTAAACCCTGAGAACCCACAGCCCGGGCCCGAGGACCCCGAGGTCCCCGGGTCCTCTGAAACCCCCGAGCGGCCCCCCAGGGAAAACCCAGACCACGACACAGGTCCCCTCGGGCCAGACGTCGAACCGACCCCGAGCCTCGACGACCTCCCTGAGTTGGCCCAGTGGCGCCAGGAGGGAGGGCCGTCACGAGAAGAATTTTGCCTCAAACAGACCTCCTGTCCCTCCTTGGTTGGGCCGTGGCTGCAGGCCGCCGCCCAGGCCGCCGGTGACCAGTCCGGCTCCCACTTTGTCTATTGGGAAAACGGCCTTTTGTACAGCGAACAAAAGTCTGCCGAGCTAGGGTCAGCCCGAGTGCTGGTGGTACCCCTAAGCTTCCGCGGCTTCCTCCTGAATCTGGCCCATGACGTACCCCTGGCGGGACACTTGGGACAGGACAAAACATATCACCGCCTGGTCATGCACTTCTACTGGCCCGGCATGAGCTCCGATGTGGATGCGCACTGCAAGTCCTGCCCCACGTGTCAGTCCAGCGGGAAGAGCGGAGGAAGGCGCAAGGCCCCCCTCCAACCCTTCCCCGTGGTCAGTACCCCCTTTGAGCGGGTGGGAATAGATATCGTGGGGCCTCTTGACCCCAGGACCTCCTTAGGTCACCGCTTTATCCTCGTCTTGGTGGACCATGCCTCCCGATACCCCGAAGCCATTCCCCTCCGAACGGTGACTGCCCCCGGCGTGGGGCGGGCCCTCATGGGGATCTTCTCCCGGGTGGGATTCCCCCGAGAAGTCGTAAGCGACCGAGGGACCAACTTCATCTCAAGGTACATGAAGTCCCTCTGGCAACAATGTGGGGTGACGTACAAGTTCACCACCCGATACCACCCCCAAGGTAACGGTCTGGTGGAGCGGTTCAACCGGACCATTAAGGGAATGATCATGGGTCTCGAAGAGCCCCTGAGACGTAAGTGGGACGTCCTCCTTCCCTGTCTCCTCTTCGCGTACCGCGAAGTCCCACAGAAATCCTTGGGCTTTAGCCCCTTCGAGCTGCTCTACGGGCACCCCGTCAGGGGGCCCCTCAGCCTGGTCAAGGAAGGTTGGGAAACGGCGGCCCCAGAGCCCCCTCTGGATGTGTTTCGATACATCCTGGCCCTCAGGAACCAGACTAGGAAGTTCCGAGAACTGGCCGAGGCAAATCTCGAGGCCAGTCAAGAAGAAATGAAACGGTGGTATGACCAGAATGCCACTCTGGTCGAGTTTCAGCCCGGACAGCAGGTCTGGGTGATGGCCCCCGTGGAGCCCTGTGCCCTGCAAGACAAGTGGACAGGGCCCTTCAAGGTGGTGGAGCGTAAGAGCCAGGTGACCTATCTCATCGATGTGCAGTACCCCAGGAACCCCTAGAGGGTCCTCCACGTGAACCGCCTCAAACCACACTTCGCACGGTCCGAGTTGAGTTTGCTCCTCGCCACTGACGCATAGGGGCTGCTCGCTTTCTCAGTACGCTCGACCTGACCAGCGGATACTGGCAGATTGCCCTCACCGAGGGAGCCAGGGAGAGATCCGCCTTCTCCACCCCGGATGGTCACTATCATTTCCGGATGATGCCCTTCGGGATAAAAACCGCCCCCGCCACCTTCCAGAGGCTGGTTAACCAGGTACTGGCTGGGTTGGAAGAGTTCAGCGCCGCGTATCTGGACGATACCGCGGTGTTCAGTTCCCACTGGTCCGAGCACCTCCAGCACCTCTGGGAGGTGCTGACGGCCCTGCAGAGGGCCGGTCTCACCATTAAGGCAAGCAAGTCGCCGATCGGACAAGGGTCCGTAGTCTACCTGGGGCACCAGGTCGGAAGCGGCCTCGTAGCCCCCCTCCAGCCCAAGATCGATGCGATCGTGGCCTGGGAGGCCCCCACGACCCAGACGGAAGTGCGGGCATTCCTAGGGCTCACGGGGTACTACCGAAGATTTATCAAAGGGTACGGCAGCATCGTAGTCCCCCTCACGCAGTTAACCTCCAAAAACCAGCCGAAGGAAGTCAGCTGGACCCCCGCCTGCCAAGAAGCGTTCGAAACTTTAAAAGACGCCATGTGCACTGCCCCAGTACTACAGGCCCCCGACTACTCCCGAGAGTTCGTGGTCCAGACGGACGCGTCCGAGCATGGCATCGGAGCCGTCCTATCCCATGTGAACGAGAAAGGCCTAGACCAGCCAGTAGCATTCATTAGCCGGAGGTTACTCCCTCGAGAGCAAAGGTGGAGCAGAATCGAGCGGAGGGCCTTCGCGGTGGTTTGGGCCCTGAAGAAGCTGAGGCCCTACCTGTTCGGTACTCACTTCCGGGTCCAGACCGACCACCGACCCCTCCGGTGGCTAATGCAGATGAGAGGGGAGAACCCCAAACTGTTACGCTGGTCCATCTCCCTCCAGGAGATGGATTTCACTGTCGAGCACCGGCCTGGTGTTGACCACGCCAACGCTGACGGCCTGTCCCGATTCTTCCGCCTCAGTGAAGAGAACCCCCAAGAGGATGGGTAGTTCTCTCCGCCTTTCAGCTGGGGGGACGCGTGTTGGACCTGGCCTCGTGGCATGGCTCCCCCCCCGTTTCTCAGCACCCCGTTAGCGTAGCCCTGCACCCTGAATTCCCTGCGCAGCACCCCATTAGCGTAGCTTGCACCCCGAGTTCCCTGGTCGTCTTGCTCCCTGTACGCCCAGACCCTGTACCCGACGACCAGGCCTGCATGTCCCATCCCACTCCCGGCTCCGAGCGCCTAAACCTTGCATGCCCACCAGGCCCGGCAGCCATTTTCCCTTCCCGAGATCCCTGCCTCCCTGGGCCTAGCGTGACCCCGGCCCCAGCGAAACCCAGACTCCCAAGGCGCGCCAGTCCCGGCTGGGGGGGTAAAGAACTCCCCGAGTGAGATAAGCCAGGGAGTTTCGATGGCACCTCCGGCCTCCCCTGAGAGACTGGTTTCTGTCACACCTCTGGCCTTCCCCTGTGGGCCAGTTTCGATCGCACCTCTGGCCTCCCCGAGTGCTAGCTCCAGACCTGCTGGGTGTCTGGGGATTCCCGGCCGCATCTTCAAGGGATCAAAGAGCCAACCGCCAGCCCTCGCCAACGACCAGCCCCCAAGGCATGAGACCTCCGCCTGCGAGGGTCCGGACATCAAAGGGCCAACGGACTATATCAGGGCCCGCCTGGCAACTAGCGGGCAGTCGTATCTTGGACCTGAAAGCCCTGCTGATCTGATCGCGGCTGATCCTAAGAAGAACTCAACCTTGTATCGCTGAGCCCTGCTGACGCTATTGCGGCTCCTTCTTCGCAACACGGAACTGAACCACCTGAGCCCTGCTGACGCTGTCGCGGCTCCTCAAGAACTTCTCCATCTGAGCCCTGCTGACGCTGTCGCAGCTCCTCAAGAACTTCTCCATCTGAGCCCTGCTGACGCTGTCGCGGCTCCTCAAGAACTTCTCCATCTGAGCCCTGCTGACGCTGTCGCGGCTCCTCAAGAACTTCTCCATCTGAGCCCTGCTGACGCTGTCGCGGCTCCTCAAGAACTTCTCCGGATCGAGCCCTGCTGACCTCGTCGCGGCTTGAGGAGTACTCTGGTCCGGCTGGACCATCGACGCTACCATCACGACCTGAGCCGACTCGACGTGAGTGAAGCAGCCAGTACAACCCTCCTCTCCCGTATCCTCCAGCTCGAGGATTGAGAGCTGTGCGCAGGATACGCCTCGTACTGGCCCAAAGGCTAAAGACTGTCCCGCTTCCCTCTTCCCGAATCCTCGAAGACTTTACGATCCCTCGATCGCTTGTAAATAAGAGTGCTACTTTCTTTTTACTGCTTATAAAGAACCTATTACTGAAATCCAACGGTGTGGTGTCTGTTCGTAAGAGTGGTGTGAGCTCAGTGTGTACGATCCTAGACTCGAAGTTCTCCCCGGTGGGGACCTCACGATAAGACTCAGCAAAAATTGTGGGAGAGGTGGGTCCCGGGGTGGTCGGGTGAGCACAACCTGGCCCTCTGAGATCGCCCCTTCTGACAAATACAAGCAGTGTTTGAGCCTTTGCAATATCTAAAAACTGGGGTGTCATTTAGCTTTTTGGTGCATTGTCTTTGTACTGAGTAATTATCCAAGTTGAACAGCAAAGGACAAAAAAGACCATTTAGATAAAATGTGATACAAAAGTCATACCCTCAGTTGGAGGAGGGTTCCATAATTTAACTTAAGAATGACCAGGTTGCTGGATCAATACTGTTGGACCTGGCCTCGTGGCGTGGCTCCCCCCGTTTCTCAGCACCCCGTTAGCGTAGCCCTGCACCCTGAATTCCCTGCGCAGCACCCCGTTAGCGTAGCTTGCACCCCGAGTTCCCTGGTCGTCTTGCTCCCTGTACGCCCAGACCCTGTAACCGACGACCAGGACTGCATGTCCCATCCCACTCCCGGCTCCGAGCGCCTAAACCTTGCATGCCCACCAGGCCTGGCAGCCATTTTCCCTTCCCGAGATCCCTGACTCCCTGGGCCTAGCGTGACCCCGGCCCCAGCGAAACCCAGACTCCCAAGGCGCGCCAGTCCTGGCTGGGGGGGTAAAGGACTCCCCGAGTGAGATAAGCCAGGGAGTTTCAATGGCACCTCTGGCCTCCCCTGAGAGACTGGTTTCTGTCACACCTCTGGCCTTCCCCTGTGGGCCAGTTTCGATCGCACCTCTGGCCTCCCCGAGTGCTGGCTCCAGACCTGCTGGGCGTCTGGGGATTCCCGGCCGCATCTTCAAGGGATCAAAGAGCCAACCGCCAGCCCTCGCCAACGACCAGCCCCCAAGGCATGAGACCTTCGCCTGCGAGGGTCCGGACATCAAAGGGCCAACGGACTATATCAGGGCCCGCATGGCAACTAGCGGGCAGTTGTATCTTGGACCTGAAAGCCCTGCTGATCTGATGGCGGCTGATCCTAAGAAGAACTCAACCTTGTATCGCTGAGCCCTGCTGATGCTGTCGCGGCTCCTTCTTCGCAACACGGAACTGAACCACCTGAGCCCTGCTGACGCTGTCGCGGCTCCTCAAGAACTTCTCCATCTGAGCCCTGCTGACGCTGTCGCGGCTCCTCAAGAACTTCTCCATCTGAGCCCTGCTGACGCTGTCGCGGCTCCGCAAGAACTTCTCCATCTGAGCCCTGCTGACGCTGTCGCGGCTCCTCAAGAACTTCTCCATCTGAGCCCTGCTGACGCTGTCGCGGCTCCTCAAGAACTTCTCCGGATCGAGCCCTGCTGACCTCGTCGCGGCTCGAGGAGTACTCTGGTCCGGCTGGACCATCGACGCTACCATCACGACCTGAGCCGACTCGACGTGAGTGAAGCAGCCAGTGCAACCCTCATCTCCCGTATCCCCCAGCTCGAGGATTGAGAGCTGTGCGCAGGATACGCCTCGTACTGGCCCAAAGGCTAAAGACTGTCCCGCTTCCCTCTTCCTGAATCCTCAAAGACTTTACGATCCCTCGATCGCTTGTAAATAAGAGTGCTACTTTCTTTTTACTGCTTATAAAGAACCTATTACTGAAATCCAACGGTGTGGTGTACGTTCGTAAGAGTGGTGTGAGCTCAGTGTGTACGATCCTAGACTCAAAGTCCTCCCCGGTGGGGACCTCACGATAAGACTCGGCAATATCTGTGGGAGAGGTGGGTCCCGGGTTGGTCAGGTGAGCACAACCTGGCCCTCTGAGATTGCCCCTTCTAACATTGGTGGCAGTGTCGCGATAAGAACCTACGTCTAGGGATCATACAGTACTGACACACTACCCGAACGAAGAACAACCTTGAGTCTCATCCTAATGAACGACTAGACCACCTTCCAGATGGAGCTTCTGGAAGACTATACGCACCGAGAGCTGAAGCAGTTTTGCAAAGATCTCCATATCCCGACAACTGGGTTAAGCACCAAAGAGGACTTTCAAAAAGCCCTGACAGCATGGGTCGAGGCCGGAGCCCATCCTCCCCCGCCCACAGGAGTCGGTGGAGAGGGAGGGCCACTGACCGAAGCACGCGCCCAAGAGCATGAGAGAGCAGAGTCCCTGACGCGGAGTCTCAGCGCGGAGAGAGGTCTGTCACCAGAGGAGATGAGACCGAGAACGCAATCGAAACCACGAGTTAGAACTAGCACGTCTGAAAATAGACGGAGAGCTCAAATTGGCCGAGAAGAAACTAGCCATCGAGCAGTTACGGCTACAAGGAGAACTGGAGGAGAAGAAACTCCAGAGAGAACACGAAGGGAAAAGACTCCAGCTGGAGCACGAGCGCGGCTTGAAGGAGATCGAACTGAAGGCCCGGAGCGAAAACAACCGAACATCGGGGACCCGAGAGGCCGTTCCCCCGTTGGAACCCAAATTCCACATACCCAAGGATGTGGTCAAAGAGTACTATAAGAACGATGACATCCAGCAATGGTTCAAGGCCTACGAGGTCGCCATGGCCTCCCACCGAGTTCCGCGGACGGATTGGGGGGCCAGGCTGTGGGGTCGATTCCTGAGTGAAGGGAGAGACACCCTGCTCGACCTACCGTCCTCCGAACAAACCTCCTACAGCCACATGAAGGAGGCCCTCCTCACAAGGTACGGGCTCTCCCCGGAAATGTACCGACAAAGGTTTCGAGACTGCAAAAAGATCCCGGGCACCACATGGGTGGAGTACGTGATTTTCTACAGCCGGGCCCTGGAAGGGTGGATCAAGGGCAGCAAGGTGTCCACCTTTGAGGGGCTCATCGATCTCATTGCGTATGAACATTTGTCCACGAATTGCTTTGTGGAACTCCGACAGCACCTCCTGGACAGCAAGCTGGCTGACCCCCGGAAACTGGCCATCGAGGCCGATCGCTGGGTGAGCACCAGAGCCCCCCGGGGGCCCGGAGGAGATTCTAGCAGAAATGAACAGGGATCTTCCCGCCAGAGGGGAGGAGGGGGTCAGAGTAGACAGAGGGGGTCCCAGGTAGGATCCCCACGAAGTCCCCCCAGAAACCAGCCCGGAGCCTCTCCTCCCACAGCGCGAGCAGGGGTTCCCCCAGCCAAGCCAGGGCCCCGAGCCAGCCAAACCTGCTACCATTGCCAGCAACCAGGGCATTATGCCGGTGACCGCGATGCCCCTTATTCAAGAAACCCGCCGCTGCAGGTCCCCCAGCGCGCCAGATAGCCTCTGTAGCCCTGGAAGAAGAAGAGGGGGAGGATTTCGAGGGGGGTGACCCCGCCGCAATGATGTTAGTCTCCCTGGGTGATAGGGAGATGGTCCCCGGAGCCCCCCGGCCCGACAACACTGAGAAGTACAGACAGCAGGTGACCGTCAATGGCCACCGCATAGGGGCGCTCCGAGACACAGGGGCCAGCATCTCTGCAGTAAAATGTCACTTGGTCACCGAAGCCCAAATTGTACCCCACATCTCCTGCAGGGTGATCGCAGCTGACAACTCCGTCCGCACCTGCCGGATAGCTCAAGTCCTGTTCGAATGGGGGGGCGTCTCCGGAGAGTTACGAGTAGCGGTCCACACGGACATGCCCGTGGACTGCCAGCTTGGCAACGACCTGGAGAGCTCTCCGTGGAAGCGGATAGAGCGACGGACCCACCTGAAGATGGTGGGCCTGCCCGAATGGGCCTCTGTGAGCACCCGTTCCATGACCGCCCGAGTGGCCACCCCCGAGAGGGTAAACCCTGAGAACCCACAGCCCGGGCCCGAGGACCCCGAGGTCCCCGGGTCCTCTGAAACCCCCGAGCTGCCCCCCAGGGAAAACCCAGACCACGACACAGGTCCCCTCGGGCCAGACGTCTTACCGACCCCGAGCCTCGACGACCTCCCTGAGTTGGCCCAGTGGCGCCAGGAGGGAGGGCCGTCACGAGAAGAATTTTGCCTCGAACAGACCTCTTGTCCCTCCTTGGTTGGGCTGTGGCAGCAGGCCGCCGCCCAGGCCGCCGGTGACCAGTCCGGCTCCCACTTTGTCTATTGGGAAAACGGCCTTTTGTACAGCGAACAAAAGTCTGCCGAGCTAGGGTCAGCCCGAGTGCTGGTGGTACCCCTAAGCTTCCGCGGCTTCCTCCTGAATCTGGCCCATGACGTACCCCTGGCGGGACACTTGGGACAGGACAAAACATATCACCGCCTGGTCATGCACTTCTACTGGCCCGGCATGAGCTCCGATGTGGATGCGCACTGCAAGTCCTGCCCCACGTGTCAGTCCAGCGAGAAGAGCGGAGGAAGGCGCAAGGCCCCCCTCCAACCCTTCCCCGTGGTCAGTACCCCCTTTGAGCGGGTGGGAATAGATATCGTGGGGCCTCTTGACCCCAGGACCTCCTTAGGTCACCGCTTTATCCTCGTCTTGGTGGACCATGCCTCCCGATACCCCAAAGCCATTCCCCTCCGAACGGTGACTACCCCCGGCGTGGGGCGGGCCCTCATGGGGATCTTCTCCCGGGTGGGATTCCCCCGAGAAGTCGTAAGCGACCGAGGGACCAACTTCATCTCAAGGTACATGAAGTCCCTCTGGCAACAATGTGGGGTGACGTACAAGTTCACCACCCGATACCACCCCCAAGGTAACGGTCTGGTGGAGCGGTTCAACCGGACCCTTAAGGGAATGATCATGGGTCTCGAAGAGCCCCTGAGACGTAAGTGGGACATCCTCCTTCCCTGTCTCCTCTTCGCGTACCGCGAAGTCCCACAGAAATCCTTGGGCTTTAACCCCTTCGAGCTGCTCTACGGGCACCCCGTCAGGGGGCCCCTCAGCCTGGTCAAGGAAGGTTGGGAAACGGCGGCCCCAGAGCCCCCTCTGGATGTGTTTCGATACATCCTGGCCCTCAGGAACCAGACTAGGAAGTTCCGAGAACTGGCCGAGGCAAACCTCGAGGCCAGTCAAGAAGAAATGAAACGGTGGTATGACCAGAATGCAACTCTGGTCGAGTTTCAGCCCGGACAGGAGGTCTGGGTGATGGCCCCCGTGGAGCCCTGTGCCCTGCAAGACAAGTGGACAGGGCCCTTCAAGGTGGTGGAGCGTAAGAGCCAGGTGACCTATCTCATCGATGTGCAGTCCCCCAGGAACCCCTAGAGGGTCCTCCACGTGAACCGCCTCAAACCACACTTCGCACGGTCCGAGTTGAGTTTGCTCCTCGCCACTGACGATGGAGAGGAAGAGGAAACGGAGCCTCCCCCGATCTCCTTGCGCAAAGGAAAAAGATGGCTCCGTAGAGGGAGTGAGTCTCTCCTCTCCCTCACCCCTGAGCAGCGGGAGGACTGTCGCCAGTTACTGGGACAGTTCTCCCACCTCTTCTCCCTCATCCTCGGCGTCACCAGCTGGTGCGTCCACGACGTGGACACCGGGGACAGCCCTCCGGTACGGCACAGAGCCTACTGCGTCCCTGACAGAGTCCGGGCCTGCATCAAGGCCGAAGTCTCCAAGATGCTAGCCCTAGGAGTGGTCGAAGCCTCTGACAGCCCATGGCCCAGCCCTGTGGTCCTGGTTCCGAAGGCGGCCGCCCCCGGTGCTGTTCCCGAGCTGAGGTTCTGCGTCGACTACCGCGGGCTCAACGCAGTCACCAGAACCGACGCTCATCCCATTCCCCGAACAGACGAGCTTATTGACCGCCTAGGGGCTGCTCGCTTTCTCAGTACGTTCGACCTGACCAGCGGATACTGGCAGATTGCCCTCACCGAGGGAGCCAAGGAGAGATCCGCCTTCTCCACCCCGGATGGTCACTACCATTTCCGGGTGATGCCCTTCGGGATGAAAAACGCCCCCGCCACCTTCCAGAGGCTGGTTAACCAGGTACTGGCTGGGTTGGAAGAGTTCAGCGCCGCGTATCTGGACGATACCGCGGTGTTCAGTTCCCACTGGTCCGAACACCTCCAGCACCTCTGGGAGGTGCTGACGGCCCTGCAGAGAGCCGGTCTCACCATTAAGGCAAGCAAGTCCCAGATCGGACAAGGGTCCGTAGTCTACCTGGGGCACCAGGTTGGAAGCGGCCTCGTAGCCCCCCTCCAGCCCAAGATCGATGCGATCGTGGCCTGGGAGGCCCCCACGACCCAGACGGAAGTGCGGGCATTCCTAGGGCTCACGGGGTACTAACGAAGATTTATCAAAGGGTACGGCAGCATCGTAGTCCCCCTCACGCAGTTAACCTCCAAAAACCAGCCGAAGGAAGTCAGCTGAACCCCCGCCTGCCAAGAGGCGTTCGAAACTTTAAAAGACGCCATGTGCACTGCCCCAGTACTACAGGCCCCTGACTACTCCCGAGAGTTCGTGGTCCAGACGGACGTGTCCGAGCATGGCATCGGAGCCGTCCTATCCCATGTGAACGAGAAAGGCCTAGACCAGCCAGTGGCATTCATTAGCCGGAGGTTACTCCCTCGAGAGCAAAGGTGGAGCA
Source organism: Lissotriton helveticus (assembly GCF_964261635.1). Taxonomy (NCBI): domain Eukaryota; kingdom Metazoa; phylum Chordata; class Amphibia; order Caudata; family Salamandridae; genus Lissotriton; species Lissotriton helveticus. The sequence continues at coordinate 334,762 of NW_027611917.1, forward strand.
GAATCGAGCGGGGGGCCTTCGCGGTGGTTTGGGCAGAGGGGAGAACCCCAAACTGTTACGCTGGTCCAGCTCCCTCCAGGGGATGGATTTCACTGTCGAGCACCGGCCTGGTGTTGACCACGCCAACGCTGATGGCCTGTCCCGATTCTTCCGCCTCAGTGAAGAGAACCCCCAAGAGGATGGGTAGTTCTCTCCGCCTTTCAGCTGGGGGGACGCGTGTTGGACCTAGCCTCGTGGCGTGGCTCCCCCGTTTCTCAGCACCCCGTTAGCGTAGCCCTGCACCCTGAATTCCCTGCGCAGCACCCCATTAGCGTAGCTTGCACCCCGAGTTCCCTGGTCGTCTTGCTCCCTGTACGCCCAGACCCTGTAACCGACGACCAGGCCTGCATGTCCCATCCCACTCCCGGCTCCGAGCGCCTAAACCTTGCATGCCCACCAGGCCCGGCAGCCATTTTCCCTTCCCGAGATCCCTGCCTCCCTGGGCCTAGCGTGACCCCGGCCCCAGCGAATCCCAGACTCCCAAGGCGCGCCAGTCCCGGCTGGGGGGGTAAAGGACTCCCCGAGTGAGATAAGCCAGGGAGTTTCGATGGCACCCCCGGCCTCCCCTGAGAGACTGGTTTCTGTCACACCTCTGGCCTTCCCCTGTGGGCCAGTTTCGATCGCACCTCTGGCCTCCCCGAGTGCTAGCTCCAGACCTGCTGGGTGTCTGGGGATTCCCGGCCGCATCTTCAAGGGATCAAAGAGCCAACCGCCAGCCCTCGCCAACGACCAGCCCCCAAGGCATGAGACCTCCGCCTGCGAGGGTCCGGACATCAAAGGGCCAACGGACTATATCAGGGCCCGCCTGGCAACTAGCGGGCAGTTGTATCTTGGACCTGAAAGCCCTGCTGATCTGATCGCGGCTGATCCAAAGAAGAACTCAACCTTGTATCGCTGAGCCCTGCTGACGCTGTCGCGGCTCCTTCTTCGCAACACGGAACTGAACCACCTGAGCCCTGCTGACACTGTCGCGGCTCCTCAAGAACTTCTCCATCTGAGCCCTGCTGACGCTGTCGCGGCTCCTCAAGAACTTCTCCATCTGAGCCCTGCTGACGCTGTCGCGGCTCCTCAAGAACTTCTCCATCTGAGCCCTGCTGACGCTGTTGCGGCTCCGCAAGAACTTCTCCATCTGAGCCCTGCTGACGCTGTCGCGGCTCCTCAAGAACTTCTCCATCTGAGCCCTGCTGACGCTGTCGCGGCTCCTCAAGAACTTCTCCGGATCGAGCCCTGCTGACCTCGTCGCGGCTTGAGGAGTACTCTGGTCCGGCTGGACCATCGACGCTACCATCGCGACCTGAGCCGACTCGACGTGAGTGAAGCAGCCAGCACAACCCTCCTCTCCCGTATCCTCCAGCTCGAGGATTGAGAGCTGTGCGCAGGATACGCCTCGTACTGGCCCAAAGGCTAAAGACTGTCCCGCTTCCCTCTTCCCGAATCCTCGAAGACTTTACGATCCCTCGATCGCTTGTAAATAAGAGTGCTACTTTCTTTTTACTGCTTATAAAGAACCTATTACTGAAATCCAACGGTGTGGTGTCCGTTCGTAAGAGTGGTGTGAGCTCAGTGTGTACGATCCTAGACTCGAAGTTCTCCCCGGTGGGGACCTCACGATAAGACTCAGCATAAATTGTGGGAGAGGTGGGTCCCGGGGTGATCGGGTGAGCACAACCTGGCCCTCTGAGATCGCCCCTTCTGACAAATACAAGCAGTGTTTGAGCCTCTGCAATATCTAAAAAAAAAGTATAAATACGACTGGGCAAGATTTCAGTTTGGCTGGTTGAAAAGATTGTGCTTGAGCATTCCGACAATATAAGTTCTTAGAGATCTGTTTCAGGCTCTATTGCTATGTTGAGTAAAATACATAAGGAAAAACCTTATGGCTGAAATGATTATTGACCCTAAGGGACTTTAATTGGCTCACTATAGCTGAGACCTTTTCTCCGATTCTAAAGTCTTGAAGTAGCCCAGGAGGCTTTGAGGTCTGGTCTCTTCTTTAAGAAACCATAAGGGTATTCTATGGGCTCTAACTATGGAAAGATCCTTTGCGGTCTCAGAGAGAGGATATATTTAGAAATTAACTGTATGACCGGCTCAGTAATGGCAATTTGTGCTTGAATTTTTCTGGAACACCTACGAGTTGTAAAAATGACCTAGGTGAATGACTTTACAAATCTCCTAATTTAGTTTTGGAGTATATAATTTCCTTTTGGGGCCGGAACGTTTCCATGGGTTGTTCAGTCTCGGTAGCTTCCAAAGTGGATACTCTCTGTTCTAGTTCTTCACAATGGTCGCTTATAGATTGACATTTTGGATCAATTGTTTCTAATTTGAGTTTCATCTTCGTCGCATTTTCCAACTGAATAGTTTTTATCTGCCGGGCATCTATAGCTACCTTCGAAAGCAAGAGAGTAGAGAAGAGATGGAATCCTCCATATCATTGGGGTAATGCCCCTCTTTCAAGTTTTGATAGGCATTTAACCTAAAATAGCACTCGCACTTCGAGTGTGTTGTGTCTCTCTGTTTTTGATGTTAATATAATATTACAGGTTCTTTCTAGCACAGTTTTTGTTGATGGAACGAGGACAGATCTTCATAAGATCTATTTCTTGCTTTAGAGGCAGTTTTGTAATTAACCTCAATAAGAAGGTATTGGCAGTTTGTAGAATGTGAGTTTTGTCCTGCTGATTTTCACAAAATATGTTTGGTAAGGTTCGGATTCGGGCATTCAGTTTCTGAGTGCCCATAAATTTGAGTATTTAACTCAATGACTGACTTTTTAAGACCATAATGTGAAATCGGGAGTGACACTTCGTAAAATGTTTTTGCCAGAACTGTAAATGTAACCGCCAGATTAAGAAATGCGTGCGGACTCAATCACAGATTATTGCTCCTTTTAAGGCTACCCTTCCCTCCACAGCGGGAGCAGTGGTTTATTACCTTTCTCTTAGAATTGCTTATAAAAGGTGTATTTTGTTGCCTAAATGTAGTCTTCTATTTCGCTGTGCCACAATAATATCTAATGCTGTTTCTTTTTAGTTTCCCTTATTCTTTGAAGAGTTGCCTCCCTGATTGTGAATCTAGGCTCAAAGGGATAGGAGGTCTTCATATATGTGTTCTTGCATTGTCTAATAAGTTCAAAGCCTGGCCGTCGATTTAGAATTTTGTATTTTAACTAAGTCAATTCTGATTCCTTTAAATTTCCCTGAGAGTAGTGTCTTCTGTAAGTGTACCTCCAAAGGGCTATACATTTTGGACAAGTGTAGGCTTTATATTCTTATCTGGTTTTGCTTCCAATGTTTAATTTGGGATGAAAATATGGTCGAGCTCGTGATGGGAAAAAAACAAGGTAAAATTCTTGTTCTAATTAGTGCCTACCTGTGTAACTATATTTCTGTGGATTCATGTATTAATCCCGGCAGAGTTTAGCATAAAAATACTGAGACCTACTAAAGGATTTGCTTGATTTCTCTGTTATTTATAAGCAATTCTAAGAGGAAGGTAATAAACCACTGCTACCCGCTGTGGAGGGAAGGGTAGCCCTAAAAGGAGCAAACTATATCACTTCTACCTGTACCCAATCCCTCTTACCTCTTCTCAAATGACCTCCCAGCTCCATGAGTAGTCCGATGAGGGGTAGGAGAAAAGGTGTTGGTAAATATCAGAGAGAATCTTCAGGCCCTAGAAGCAGCATTTCATCGGTGCTGGGGAGGGCGGGGAGGGCCAGCACTGGCATAGCTTGCCCGATTAAAGAAGTGTACTAGTGTTGTTGCAGGATTGAGTATAGGCGGAACTGGCAGTGTTTGCACCAAATTTGGCCAGAGTCTTGCCTTCATTATCTTCTACACAGAGTGAGTTGGAAACTATTTCTTTTAATAGCTGCTGGGCTAGCGAGGACCAGTGCAGAGGCTCAGATCAGCTGGAATAGCAAAAACAGCAAGGAGAAGATGTGAATGCTGTTCTAATTGGACCGCCATGACACAGTCATGCAGTGAGCTAGTTGGAAATTTCCGTCGCTGTCATCCTTCCGTCTCACCATAACAGAGTCAACCACCATAACGGAGTCAAAGCAAGAATGTTGACATCAATACCCACTTTAATTCCCTAATGGATGATACCCTATGATGCTAGGGTTGGCCAGAATGCTAGCTTAAAGCCTACAGTATGTCAGATGTGGGTTCTATAAGGCTAATTTGGCATTTGTGCTTATAACTATGTTTGGTTAGTTATGCTATGTTACGTCATTTAATTCTTGTAGAGTGTAAACCGTTGCCATAAATGGCCTGCTGGAACTGGGAACTAAAATCCCATAACATGTTGCAGCATAGCTTAGCTTGAAAGAGAAACGTTTTGAGACTGTTCCTAAATTTTTAACAATAAAGGGTATACCTCTGAACTGGTGGTAGGTCACTGCTGAGGATAATGGCCTGTACCAGGGAAAAAAGACTTTCTGCTCTCTATTTTTTAAATCTCTAATCCTGTAGGAAGAATATATTCCAGGGGCCAGAGTAAAACAGTTTTTGGTAGCAAGAATGCTACGCATCTTCCTTATGTACAAGAACATGGAAAGATTTTCTATACATTATCAACTCTTTTTCCAAAAAGCAAACCTTCACCACCTAACTTACAGGCCACATCTTGTTCTAATAAAAAAAACTCAGAAGATCCTGATATCTAACAGCCAATCAATCATCTTCCAGTACTGGGGAGTACTCGAAAAGAGTCTGTTCAATGGTAAACCCACATCGAAACACATAACCTCTTACAGGCCTACCTTCATGGCTTCCAGAGTGCTGCAGACTGGAAATAGCCTCCATTCGAGTCATAGAAGATGTACTTCCAAATTTGGACAGTTGTGACTCCTGATGCTTACTGTCACAAATCATATGACACATACATCCACAATGCCTTAATTTAGATCCTGTCCTTCTGAAAGACTCTTTAAAACAACGAAATTCTAAGAATCAGGCCTCATTTTTCCCTGGTAGGACTCTCAAGAGCACAACAGCTTCCATTCATATATGGCTTACTGCAAACCCTGCAAGAGGTCATGACATCCCTCGTGACCTTCACCCTTCACATAGAACCCCTAACGGTCCTCCTTCACAGCTGTGGTATAAGTATATAACAGTGTGGCAGTGATATCAATCTGTATTTAACAATATATGGATCAACAATGGCCACCATCTTACATTGTCTCTCTGAACTGCAAATGTCCAGCACCTGCTAGAACCTCAACACAACAAAATACAGAATTGGTTTCCATCTCTAAAACCACCGCCCCCTTTCACATCTGTTGTGAACTAGAACAATCACACTTCTGATCTCAACCTGTGGCAAGCCTCTTTTGTTCCATTGACAGTGATCTCTCTCCCAAGAACTACATCTCGTAGAAAACCAAGATGGTGTGGAACCAGCTTTCTTTGCTTATGGAATCAGTCTCCAAATCTTACCATTAGTACCATGGAAGTAGACAGCAACAATCTTTCAGCATAAATAGCTCTACTTATGTGGTGAATGGAATGGCGTCCTACGTGCAGCCACTTTCCTTGTTAATGTAGAATGGAAATCCAGTCCCATCACATCTAACTTGATTATCCTATACATGACTGCTCCTGTGAGCCTACACTGCCTTCAGTACCTATATTAATCTGAGATGGCTAACTCTATGTACCCGCAGAGGGACATTAAAGGGGATAGCCCCTTAGTGTTTCCTCATTGCCCAGGGGTAGTACTTTGTCAGTGGCAACCTGGCTTAGTAAAGTAGCCATGGCCAGCGCAAGAGTTCTCCTTCCCATTGACCCCAGGTGTATGATGTCACTTCCGAGCTGGGGGGTCCGCTGGGGGGATTTAGGTGGGCTTGCCACCTGTATATTCCTCTTTCGGTGGCCAGCAGCAGAGGAATTTGCCACCCACCCACCTAGCAAGAACCTGAGAGCCAAGAAGAGCAGCCAATCTCAGTACAGCATGGCAAGTGGAGCTAAAGGGTGATCCTAATGCAAAAACTGATTATTACCCCACAAGTGGAAATGGGACCATGAGAAGAACACAACGGTGACCTTTTTATCCCATAAGGAATATTTGGTATCCTGACAGGTGGAGGTTGGCCTTACCTCACTCTGTGGGGGCACGGATGCAGTAACTATGAAAAAATTATTGGGCTGCAGCACCAATGCGAAATATACAGCACCGGATAGATAATAAAATGGCTGTGTGATGCATGATGGCTTGAGGTTGTTTCAGGATGGTGTCAGCAGTTACTCCTAAACAAGCTGCACTCATATGACTACTTGCTTCCGCACTATGTTATGAAGGCTGACAAAGGAATTCACCAATGATGTGGAAGTAAAGACTTTTATCACAAGACAATGAGGTGGGTATAATATGCAAATCCATTTTATTACTAACTCCTGGCAGCAGCAATAAGATGTCATGAGACAAAGCGACTTTACTATGAAGTAGCCTCTGTAGTAGCAAAAATCCTCTCTTATTGCTACTTCTGACTTCAGATAAGTGCCCGCCTGGCTCTCTCTATTTTCCATTTAGCACTTTTACTTTTCTCTGGCAAACTACACAATTTTCCTACTTATGCCAATAGCCCTGTGCCTCTTAACTCACCTTTCTATTGTCAATCTTTCCTTGTTTTTGGACCCCCCCAACCTTTAACCTGACTCTTTGTTTAGTTTTCCTCTCTGTTATTCCCTCAAACTTTTTCCTGCCCCTCGGCACAATAGGTCCTCCTCACCTCTCACTTGCTTCTTTTTGGTAAGGAAAGCACTGCATGTTTATTGCAAGCACAACCTGGTGCTTCTGATCCAGTGTGCTTAAACCATCTGCAGCCTGATCTCCTGCAGTAACATTCTTGCTGATCGACTTTTGTCTTAAGGACATCCCTCCGAGGTCCCTGCAGGACTACGACTGCTGTGTGATATGATGACCCGGGACAAAGTGGCCATTGTATTTTCTTGCACAGCGTAGCAATGCTTACAAGCAGCTTTGGTTACTTTGTATCACAGGCTCAGTGGGCCCCATGTCTCAAACTAGCCTTGACCCTTTCACAGCCAGCATAATCTGGTAAACAGTGGCGGCTCTTCCACTAAGGCGAAGGAGCGTCGCCTCACTGCTATATGAGCAGTGCATAAATAAAAATAAAATGATAACAAGACGTTATTATCATTTTATTTTTCTGTGCCAGACTGGGGGCAGGGCTCAGCACAGTGAGGTGTGGTTTGCACTCCCTATGTGTGCATGAATGTTTGGCCGGCCCTGTTGTTCTCCACCTGGCTGTGTTGCACAGCCTGATGGAGAATATGCCGAGGCTCCCAGGCACTGCCTGAGCGGCCAAACAGATCCGTCAGACCAATGACAACGCTGATCATGCTGCATCGTGATTGGCTGGGAGAGTCTGCTTCTGGTGCTGCCAGTGCAGACAAAGAAGTGCGAGGAGAGGCGTGCTGCTGCAGCTAAGCAAAGGCAAGTTTATTATACATTTTTTAATCCATTCCCTCCTATCCCTCCCCCCACCACCTCCAGTCTGAGGCAGCTGCCACTGCTGCCAAACCTTAATTTATCAAAATGAAAAATAAATAAATAAGCAAAAATAAGGAGTTACTTTTTATAAATAACTTACATAGCCTGCTAGACAGGCCTTCTATCATTAACTACATCTGAACTATTTGTCTACATATCCTACCATGTATTGTATTCTATTTTTATAAAGTGTCACTATGTCTTTTTATTTACTCCACCTGTATCTCATGTTATTGCTGTTGTAATATCTCTGCAAAGCGCTCCGATACATTCAGGTCTAGTTCACGCTATATAAAACTTGATAAATAAATACCAATATTCCCTTATTAACTTAGAAAGGGGCTTGCTTTAAGATAAAAAGAGAAACCAGAAGCAGTTCAGATGGGTAGAGTAGAAGGACTTCTCAGTTGGTAAGTTATCAGGCAACCCCTACTCCTGATTACCTAAGAAGCAAGTAGGCACAGTTTGATTGCCCGTTCCATGCCCTACAGGGTACAAGGTTTTTTAAGGTTCTAGTTTTTCATTAGAGATTATGGGGCTTATTACGATGGTGGTGAACCCGCCACTGAAAGGCTATCAGTGGCAGGTTCACTGCCTTCACAGAGAGCTGGAAGCAAGCAGAGATCAACGCCCTACTGAAGAAACCCACAGCGGACCCTAAAGAACTCAGGAACTTCCGCCACATCTCTCTTCTTCCCTTCCCTGCAAAAGTCATCGAAAAGACCGTCAATAAACAGCTGACCGCATTCCTCGAGACCAATGGATCCCTCGACCCATCCCAGTATGGATTTCGAGCCAACCACAGCACCGAGACCGACCTCATCGCAGCCACCGACGACATCAGGACCCTGCTTGACAACAGGGAAACAACCCCCCTCATCCTCCTAGACCTCTCAGCTGCCTCTGATACAGTCTGCCATCGCCTCCACAACGCTGGGATCCAAGTTAAGCCCTGGACTGGATCACCTTGTTCCTCTCCGACAGAACCCAGAGAGTCCGCCTCCCTCCCTTCCGCGGCCACCGAGATCATCTGCGCCGTATCCCAAGGCTTGTCGCTCAGCCCAACCCTCTTCAATATCTACATGAGCCCCCTCGCCACCATCGCACGCAAACACAACCTTAACATCATCTCATACACTAACGACACCCAGCTGATACTCTCCCTCACCAAAGACCCAGCCACCGCCAAATTAAACCTCCTGGAAGGAATGAAAAACGTTGCGGAATGGATGAAACTTAGCCGTCTGAAACTGAACTCCGACAAGACGGAGGTCCTCATCCACGGACCATCCCCTTCCGCCTGGGACGACTCCTCATGTTTCAACACCCTGCGCATGCTCCGAAAGATCTTCTGGTGGATCCCTACTGGAACTAGAAAGACGGTCATCCAGGCCCTTGTCACCAGCCGACTAGACTACGGGAATGCCCTATACGCAGGAACCACAGTCAAACTTCGGAAAAGACTCCAGCGCATACAGAACGCATCCGCACGACTCATCCGCGACATCCCTCGCCACAGCCACATATCTGCCCACCTGAGAGACCTGCACAGGCTCCCCGTCAGCAAAAGGATCACGTTCAGGCTCCTCACCCACCCACACAAAGCGCTTCACGACATAGGCCCCGAATACCTCAACAACCGCCTCACATTCCACACTCCAACCCGCAAGCTCTGCTCCGCCAACCTCGCCCTCGCCACCATCCCACGGATTCGCAGAACCACCACCGGAGGAAGATCATTCTTCTACCTGGCTGCCAAGACTTGGAACCCCCTCCCCGCCCACCTACGACTGACCCAGGACCATCTCACCTTCAGGAAACACCTCAAGACCTGGCTCTTCGAGTAGTACCAGCACCCCCTCCGTTCAGCACCTTGAGACCCTTACGGGTGAGTAGTGCGCTCTATTAATGTATTGATTGATTGATTTCCCAACCGCCATATTATAATATCCTTGAGCCCGCCGGGAGGCCCTCTTATTCCCTGAAATTGTGGCTGTGCCTACCAGGCACCACTGGTGGGATTACAATGGACCATCCCAACCAGCCTTTCAATGGCAGTTCACCCGCCATGGAGAGGCTGGTGGGGACAGACATTGGGGGGCCCTAGCGGGCCCCCGTTCATCCAGGGCCCTCTCTTTTGGGGGTTGGGTGTCACCTATGGTGCCCCCTGCATTTCCCTGCACCATGTGGCAGGCACCGCTTGGTGCCTGCCACGTAGTGCAGGGAAATGTAATAAGTACCTTTTTAACATTGCAGCGGGTTCTGCAACCAGTAGCACCCGCTGCAGTGTTAACTATGGCAGGTGTGACTACCGTGTTGGTGGTCTCATCGTAATTCCCCCTGTGGGACCACCTCCTTATAGGCAGGCAGTCCCACTCCCCGAGATAATGGCGGACGGACTGAAGTCCATCCGCCATCGTAATCAGCCCCTTAGATCTAAAAATGAGATCCACAATAAATAAAATACATCAATTAGTAAAGCTATAAAAAAAAGAGCTAAAAATGTAAAAATATTACAGCACCTTAATTCATTGACAGGACAATTTATCAACTCCATAGAAGCTTTAGCAGTTGTAAATCCATATTTTCTTTTTAAATGGTTTAAAAAAATCTCTGTTGATAGACCCTTAAAACAGGATAGACAAATATGCCATGTGTGATAGTCTGAACACCATTCTAACATAAAGTGCAAATTCTTTCCTATCACACCCCTACAGGGTGCCTTTTTTTCATCACTGCTGAGGAAGCTTGTAACAAGGATTCCTCTTTCACTCCTTCTCGATTGCCAATGGCAACTCCAACAGCCCATTAAAGAATTAAGCAACTCTACACAATCTCCTCTGATAAAGCCCTTGAGACGTTAGTGTCTATATGGAGCTTTTCTTTTCTGGTGCATTTACTCTTTCTTCCACTGATCCAGCCCCGGATTCCTTGAAACACTGTAAAGCAACGTGTAAGGGTAAGATCCTTCAGAAGGCCTTGTCTAGGCTAAAGAGGGTGTCAGCATCTGTAACAACCCTCCACAAAAGATGACAGCTCTGATCTTGGAAGATGTTCGAGACCCTGTCACTCTCCCCTCCCACAAAGCTGTAAAGCAATATGCAAGCGTCATCACCTTCATAAGGCCCTTGCCGGGCTAAAGGAGGAGTGATCATCTGGCACATACCTCCACCAAAGACCACGGCACTGCATCTTGGAAGATGTGTGAGGCCTTATTAACTCCACCACATGACCCAAAACAAGGAGGTTGATGAGCATGTGGTCAAAGAAAATAATGAAAATGAAAGTTCTTTCTGTTACGATGATACCCTTGACTTTGATGCTCTTTCCCATGACGCCTGGGAGTTTATATTCCTCTAACTGACCTACAATGCCTCTTTGTTTAAGGCAGCCCATGTTTAATCCCTTCAAATTGAGGTATCCTAATTCCCAAAACTCGACAATATCTCCTTATGTTGTCGACTTTTTTCACTGCTGGCTCTCTTGTGCTCTAGATAAAAAAAAGCAAGGGGCCCTCTCTGCTCCAACTGCTCCTACTCTTCTATTGCAGGCAAGATATATTCCACCCCAGACACTGGTCACCACCTACTAATCTTTTAGTGTTAAAGCCGAGAACTTTTTTTGTGGTTTCGTCCGCATCCTCAAGCCCTGCCAAGACTGCGTTGTTTATACCAGCCGGGTCTGGTGGCTTAGTGGACAAATATGTCCACTAAAGGGGCCTGTATTCGACGTCATGGTCACAGTTTCAAATACCGGCGTGTCCACTCATCCTTTCGTCCTTCTGAGGTCGATAAGATGAGTAACGTGAGTTGGGTAACAATAAACATCTTCTCCAGATGTGATTTTCAACTCAGATGCCAGCAGATCAGGCTGGGTTGCCATTTCCAGAAGTTTACGTGCTTTTTCTCAGATGAAGACTAAAGCCCTGTGGGCTTGTGTCTTCATCTGAGAAAAAGCACTGTATCAACGCTCTAGAAATACTCGCTGCTTCCTTCACCATCAAACTGTCACAAAGCACAATTCTCATTGTTGCATTCCACTGAGGATGGGCAATGTGTCAGCAGTGAGATATGTCAACAATCTTGGAGGTGCGAAGTTCAAACTGGTGGCAAACCTCTGACAACACTGCCTCTGCAACAGCCTTTCAGTATTAGCGACGTAGCTTTCAGGCCTTTCCAACTACTTTGCAGAGTAGTTCTCCAGACACCTTCGCATCTCCAGGGACTGGATGTTTTCCTGAATATTTTATACTGCATCACTCTCCTCTTGGGTCCTCTGGACAAGAGCTTTCGCCTCCTGGCTGAACCATCAAATGCTGTTTTTATGAGCTGGTGCTCAGAGCCAGAAACATGGTGCTTGGACAAAAGTTTGGACAAAAATATTGTGATCCAACCATATTGTGTCAAGAATATTGGAACGTCAAAAATATAAACGACAGGAATATCATAGGGAAGGAAGTGTTGATTTTAATATTGTTGAAAAAATATTCATTTAGAAAATATCATTGTATGCAATATTGTTAGTGTTATTTTGTATGTAATTTATTGTAGTGTGTATGAAAATATATGTTAAATTTTTTGTGTGTTTTTAGAAGATCATTTATTAATCATGAAATTGTAGAAATTAGTATTTTTAGTTGTTTTTATGTCTAAAAATAATGCATTTATATTTTGTTATAGCAGCGTGATATTAGGGCCCCCATTAGGATGGTGGGTGGACTTTGCCCGCCCGCCATCCCCATGCAAAATGGGACCGCCCGCGATCGGAGCGGCGGTCCCGCCATGGCTATTATGATACGCCCGCCACACTGGCGGGCGCATCATGGATTCATAACATTGCGGCGGGCGGTGTTCACACCGGCACCCGCCGCAATGTTATGAATGCATTGGATGCATTTCCCTTTTCAAAGTGGCAGGCACCCTGCGGTGCCTGCCATATTGTGTATGCAAATGCAGGGGGGTACCGCAGGTACCCCCCATGTGCAACCCCCGCCTTGCCTTCACCATGGGGGCCCGCAGGGGGCCCCCATAGTAAAGACCGCATGCTTTTCTGTGGCGCCACGGAAAAGCATCTTCAAAGGCCCATCCTAATATGCCTGGCGGTGTCTGATAGACACCGCCACCATATAAACCCTTTTCCGCCCCGGTCGCCTTACGACCGGGGCCGAAAAGCGGCGGACGGTCTTTCTGTCCGTCGCGGACCCCCCAGCCATATTAATATGGCGGGGGGTCATTCCGGAGCAGATTGCAGGCGGATTGCCCCCGCCAGGCCGGCGGTGACCACCGCTGGCCTGCCAGTTGCAATCCGCCTGCCATCCTAATGGGCCCCTAGGTTTCTAAGAGATAAGGGTGGGGAGATTATTAAAATGAGGATAATGTAATTTAAATGTAATTTTAATTATTTTAATGATATGCAAATTAGTATAGTAAAATGTTTACATTTCTTTTGGTACATTAATAATTTCAATAAATAACAGTTTATTATAACCCTGAAAATATATTAATTATATTAAACAAAAAATTTTTTTAATTGGACATTTTTAAATAAATACAATTGTATCACATCTATAAAAAAAATCAAAAATGAATTTAACAATTTGAAATAAACTTTACTTTTCAAAATAGCATTTTTAATTTAAGTTTTAAAAATACCCAATTTCATCAACATTAAAATACTTACTTTTTTTATTTTGACAATTATAATGTAAATGTAAAAATACTTTGGGTCAAAACATATTTATATTTATTTGAAATGTTTATGTAATGTTTATTTATAATATAAAATAATATAAACATGTATTAATTATGATGTATAAAATTATGTTTTATTGTATAAACCTGTATATACCAATATGGTATTTGTTTATTTTTGAAAAGTTTATTAACAAATAATCAATAATCAGATTTTCTTTATGTTTAATATTTGAATAAGTTCTGTTGTTAAGAATATATTTTTAAAAATGTATTAAGTTTTATAAAAAAACACTGATTTTAAAAAAAAATACGATTCTTAATTTTGGAGTATAACTTACACAATATTAGGAATGGCAGTAAATATTGTTTTAAATAATTATTGTTAGTGGTAAGAATAATCTATTGTATGTAAATGTTTAATTATGAATATATACGTTTGTATTTTAAGTTAGTGTGTCTTGGAAGTAATTTCTTATTATTTTATAGTTAGAAAATTGTGTGAGTATAGTATTCATTGCTGTATTACATTTTTCTCGTGTAGTGACTTGCATAAAATCTTTTAGATTGTAGTGCAAATAGTAAATGTTACCCCTTTAGTGGCCAACACTTTCTTCAAAATAGTTTACTTTGGAGTGGGAACAGTAAATGTCACCCCTATAGTGTCCAACTCCATCCCAAATCTGATATAGATTGGTGTCAGGATAGTAAATGTTACCCCTTTAGTGTCCAATAAGCATGGGCGTAAAATCCGTTCCGCTCGCGGATTTTGCGGATTTTCGGTAAATTCGCAATCCGCGAACTCTCGCGAACTTGCCGAAAATTCGTAAAATCCGTGCGAAGCGGATTTTTTGCTTGGTCGCACTTGCCAACTAGAATACTATACAATTTTGCCGGAGTAAACACTTGCGAATACGTAGATGCGGCGGGCAGCGACAATCTCGCAATTGCGAGATTGCAAAATTTGCAATTTCGCACAAGAAATCCACCAGCAGGCAGCATAAACCTTGAAAATTATGATTTTTATCAGAATAACTCCTCAGGTTGACATTTGCCTGCACTTTTTCTTTGCAAGGAGTCCATTTTGGGGGGTGGGGGTGGGAGGAAGGAAGTGCCCCACAGTTTTCAACTTCCTGTTCCTGTCCACCAGGCTCCTCCCAGTGCTTTCTTCATGTGCTGGTCACTTTGATTTGGATCTTGACCTGGAAGGATTACTTTTTGTGGATGCTGCTGGATATTTGGATTTTTGCAAAACTGAAAGCACTCAGCAGGTGCAAAAGTTCAATCTTATCATTAGTAACCATTCCCTGTAGTGCTTCCTGAGGGGCCCCTCCAGAGTTCATTTGCCTAATTGCAACTATTCTATGACCCTGCTCTGACCCTCACAGCAGGCTCAGAGAATAGCTACAAGTATACAACAAAGGTCCTGTTAAAAAAATTACACTGCAACAGAAAGCAATTACAGACAAAACTGAAAGCACTCAGCAGGTGCAAAAGTTCAATCTTATCATTAGTAACCATTCCCTGTAGTGCTTCCTGAGGGGCCCCTTCAGAGTTCAGTTGCCTACTTGCAACTATAGGCCACAAAGGTCCTGTGAAAAAAAAGTGCACTGCAACAGAAAGCAAATTACAGATAAGGAAGCAGGTGCCAGCCAGACTGGAAGTTTAAATTCAGTGACACATTAATCAACCCCAAATTAATTCATGTCAGTTGAAGCAGGGCAGGTGTGCTTGCTTTTTTTCACCCCCATAATCTACAGTGATAAACCAACCAGAGGGTGGCAGTGATGTACCAGAGGGTGGCATGACTGTACCAGAGGGTGGCAGTGGTGAAACAGAGGGTGCTGTGAACCTGTGATGATGAACCAGATGTAGAAACAACATAGTCGTGGCCGTTGCGAGCCGACAAGTAAGTTCGCAATTGCGAACTGGTACAGAACCCTCGCGAACTGGCAGAAATCCTTGCGAACACAAAAAAAAATTAAAAATCCGCAAATTCGCGAGAGTTCGCGGATTTTGCGGATTGCAAATCCGTAAATACGCAAGTTCGCGGATTGCCAATTCGCAAAATCCGCCCATGCTTAGTGTCCAAAACCTTCCCCAAATTAGTTTAGATTGGACTGGGAATAGTAAATGTAACAGCTTTAGTGTCCAACACCTTCCCCAATTTGGTATACATTGGAGCAGGAATAATAATTGTCACCTTGGTAGTGTCCAACACCTTTCCTATAATGGTTTAGATTGGAGCGGGAATAGTACATGTCACGTTTTAGTGTCCAAAACCTTTCCCAAATTGGTTTAGATTGGAGCAGGATTAGTAAATGTAATCCTTTTAGTGTCCAACACCTTCCTTAAATTAGTTTAGATCGAAGAGGGAATGGTAAATGTTGCACCTCTAGTTTACAATAACTTCCCAGAGTTTAGATTGCAGTGGGAATAATAAATGTCACCCCTTTAGTGTCCAACACTTTCTTAAAATTGGTTTAGTATTGTTGCTGATTTGAAATAGAATGATAACAGTTGTAGATTTGTAATTAATAATATTATTAATTACACATTTTTATACAATAAAGGCATGTAACACATTTTTCTAATTGTATTTGTTTTCAAAGTTATTTAATATATATTTTTACATTTTCAAACATATATATTGCAAGTTAAAATTACACTTTTATATACAGATAAATCAAATATTTGTAATGCAATTTTATTATAACAAAAAATAGTAATCACATTTTAACATACGTTTTTTCAGTACATATTAAATAATTACATATACTTTACAATATTGTACAACATGTTTTACATTTTTAATAATGTCTTTTAATTTTTTCATATATTTATTCAACATTTTTTCATTCTTTCTCATTCATTTCTATGGAGAGGTAGTCTTTTTTTAGTTTCATTTAGCGGCTATTTTTGTTTGCGGCTACCCTCTATTTTGTAGTCTATCTGTGTCATTTTAGTCTTTTTTCCTGGATCCCGGTTGTGGTGAGGTGCTGCTGTTCGTCAGACCAGGTAATTCCTTTTTAAAGGTTTTTTAAAGGTTTTTGGGAGTTAGTTATAGTGTAGTTTGTGAGTGTTTTGTCCATTAAGTGCTATTAATAGTAGTGTTTTTCACCAATTTGTAGTTTTGGGTTTTGCATACACTGTTTTAGTAATGTATTGTTAGGTTATGTTATATTGTGTTATTTTACTTATTTTTTAATGATTAAGTCTAATATATATTTATTTTTGGGAATGTATGGGATCCATTAGGATGGCGGGCGGACTTAGTCCGCCCGCCATTCTATCGGTCATTGGGACCGCCCGCCATAAGGGCGGGGGTCCCGTGGGGTGTATTAGGATGCGCCTGCCACTGTGGCGGGCGCATCTGCATTTTTAGCATTGTGGCGGGCGGTGCTCTCAGCACTGCCCACCACAATGCTAAAAATGCACGAATGCATTTGCATTAACAAAGCGGCAGGCACCGTGTGGTGCCTGCCGCTTTGTTAAGGCAAATGCAGAGGGGTACCACAGGTACCCCCCGTGTGCACCCCCACCTCTCCTTCACTCCGGGGGCCGCAGGGGGCCCCAGAAGTGAAGACCGCATGCCTTTCCATGGCGGCATCACCACCACGGAAAGGCATCTGTTCTGGCCCATCCTAATATGGCTGGCGGTGTCTAATAGACACCGCCACCATGTTAGACCTTTTCCGCCCCGGTCGCAAGTCAACCGGGGCGGAAAAGCGACGGACGGTGTTTCCGTCCGCCACGGTCCCACCCCCCGCCATATTAGTATGGAAGGGGGGCATTTAGGTGAGGATGGCGGGCAGATTGCCCCCGCCAGGCCGGCGGTGGCTACCGCCAGCCTGGTGGCGCCAATCCGCCCGCCATTCTAATGGGCCCCTATGTGTTTTGCAGGTATTTTTTTCAGGATTTTGTCTATAAACATGTCCTATGTGTATAGATAGTTATCATTTTTTTTTTTTTTAAGGAAATCACTTTTAGTTTATAATAAACCATTCTTTTTAATTTTGATTTCCTTTTTGGGTTTTCCAGGAGCATTTGTTTTTTAAACACTTTTTCTGGATTTTTATAGTTGCTAGAAACCTTGGATTGTTTCAGTGGATCTCCGTTGGATATGCTTTGTTTTTGCATTTTTGGGGGCTTTTTAAAAAATCTTTTTTCCTGTTTTTGGTATGTGGATACTGAGGAAATCTGCAGCTACAGAACAGTAATGCATATTTATTTTGTTTGTTTTGAGTGGGAAGAGTTCTATTTTATTGTTTGTATAAAAGTTATGTGATTTTTATTTGTAAATGTGTGGTTTGTGTGTTGTATTTATTTTACTTGATAGATAGAATTTGTTCCTTGACTTTTTTGGTTGGCAAGGTTCGTATTTTTCTTGTAAATAATGTATATATTATTTAATCTCAGTCTTATTTAACATTGAAGCTTTAATTAATGTTTAGACTGATGTAATAAAATATGTTTATTATTTATTTTAAAAAAACGATTTGTAATTTTTAAAAATATATGTTTTATTTATATGCATGAATCGAAACGAAAATACAAAGCTATGCACAACGTGCATCAGTGTCAGTACAAACTCGAAGGGAGTACACAACGTTGCCCATCTCATCATACAACAATCGTAGGGTGCCTAAAGTTCAATGGAAAGTAAGCAGTAACTTCAGTTTGCAACCAGTCACCTCTTAATATGGGCATGCTGATGTAGCTTCCAAGCTTAAGGCTGGTCCGGAACTGTCCTCCTCAAACCCTAACCCATTATACTCTCTCAAACCCTCCATATCTTTTGGAACTTACGGGGCAACCCCTGCTGCGGTATGTAACCTCCTCCGCTCCCATATAGAGATCCATCGCCCGCCTCCAGTCATGAATGGTTGGTACGTCGGATGCTTTCCATTGCCTGGCCATGTCCTGTTTGGCCCGCACTAGGCCAAGGGTACTAAAGAGAAGCTTAAAACATGGAGCGTCTACATTATTCAGTATTTCCAGAAGAACGTATTTTGGGTCTTGTGGGAGGGTAATCTCCAGTACAGTACTGAGCTCCAGAATAACGCTGCCCAATATGTCTAATGAGGGGCACTCCCAGAGTGTCTGTCCTGGACGGTGTGGGATTTCTTCAACGGGCCGCGATCATGCTGCCCCACCGCTGTGCTCAGTAGCACCACCATAGATGAACAATACGAGTCTCCCAGCGAGGCTCTGAAGGACGCTGAAAAACACTTTTGCCCATCCTCTTATTTCCTTGTCACCAACTCCATTGTATTGCCTTCTTTCGCCAATTACCATGTATCCTTTTGATTGCCCAATTGTTGAGGAGGAACAGCCTTTTGCAGCATCACATTTGGAGAATAGGGTAGGGTGGTCCGGTTGGTCAAGAAAGAGTAAATTTGTTTTTATGCTAATTGTCCTGATTTCTCTCATAGCAAAGCTTAGAATAATGTGGTTTCCTGAATAAAAATATCCTGGGCATGCCCTAATCGGTACAACACCTGCTCCCCCTGTACATATGTTTGAAATGTTGGCTCCTCATAAAGAGAAACACAGAAATTCTTATAAGGGCAATACTTTCATACAAATGTTGCACCAGATACACAATGCACCAGACGACCAACTGCTGGGTGTGTGGGTTACTTGCCTCCGTTACTCATAAAAGAGAGAATTTATTGTCCATGCCATTGTCTTTTATTATTAGTTGCAAGGGGTGGTTTACTCTGCTCAGTATGATACGTTCACCTCCCTCCCTTTATACCTTAGACAAAAAGAGTATTGGTTCCTGCACCATGATACAAAATGTACACTTGCAGCATAGAGCAGCTCCGGGTGCTCCATCAGGTCCAGGGATGTTCCTAAGCTCCTGCATACGTGCATACATGGTCTCGTACGGAAAGGGATGATTTCTTGGGGTTTAACACATCAGAATATTCTCAGTCCTTTCAGGCTCATAATGTCACTGACGATAAGCCAATGCTGCTGTCAGTGGTTAACACTACAGCCACATTTTGTGTCCAGGGGAGTGGGAGGATAGAGGTAGAGGAGAGCAGATGCAACACTACATATAAGCTGAGAACAGCAGATAGTCCACCCCTAGTACTACCTCCTAGTGTCTACTGCATTTGTGGGTCCTAGGGTTATGTTTGGCTTCCTGAGGGATGGTCGGGTAAGTGTTATCTCTCTTACCCCTGTATATAGCCCCGCCCAAGTACCATGAAGACCATCGATGGCAACGTAGGATATGTCCCGAGTTCGGAGGGTCATTAACACTGAAGCTGTAGATCAGACAGATACCACTCTGCAGCAGTTTACCGTTGCCATGAAAGGAATTGTCCCCTTTTAGGGTCCTATGTCCAACAGCCTGAATATTCGCCTGAATGTATATGCTGCTATACAGAAGCTTCATAAGCTTGCCTATGGCATACACCAGTAGAATGGCACATGGTCTCTCACTGGGAGGCTTTGGGGCCTATTTGCCTCTTGGGGTTGGAAGATGATAATTTTCTTGATTGTCATACCTGGTACAACCCTGTCATGTTGTCTGTGCATACACTGTCGTCCTGCTTGCTGTGCCTGCTGTTTACACATACTGACACCTCACCCTAAAAATTCGGAACATGACTCTAAGAACAAGGCCATGATGATGCAGGACATACAGGATATGATGTGCATAGACAAAGGCATTTTTGAATATTAGTGATGTATTCCTATTCCTGCAGTGTGTTTGTTGCATATCGCACAGAGACCTCGCTTACACTGTTGACTGAATGAGCTAACAAATGCTGCCTATGCGTGAGCATTTCCCCTTCATTTTAGAATTATAAGGCCCTTACCTGATGGCAAAAATAAAATCTAGCAATGATTGCTAAAAGGAGGGTCTGTTAGAATTGAAAATGTTAGCTTCCCCTTGCTCGTGCTTTATTCTTTGTTAAGTTAGCATTCATGGCGCCATTTTATTAGTAACCGCCATTCTGTTACGTGATCGAAGATAAGCTCCTGCCTCGTACTGCGTGCCTTAGCAGAAAACTGTCTCCATTCCCCTTTGCTCGTGTTTCTCCAAGGCCAAATTCAGCTGTGCTAATGAATGTACTCTCTATTGTTGCATACCTTAGCTGTTAGATAGGCTCGTTCCCATCTTCACTCCAATGTCAGTGTACCCCGCGGGGGCTAACATGGAGGGAAGGAGCCAACAACAACATGAATTGTACACAAGTGTTTATTTGGGGATTTGTAAGAAGTGGGGATTTGTTTGGAAAACAGAGTCCGTCTTGGCGAAGCGGGTCTGACGGTATCCTGCCATCCTTCTTTGTTCCCAGTCCTCTGGAGTCCTCGGTTCTCATCTCCGTACGTGCCCCGAGGAAAAAACAAAGGATAGGTAGTATTTAGATGACCGCTCTGAATACTACAAACGACATGGGGAAGGGAGTGCGGGTAACGTTTGTGAGAACAGCCACCACCAGTGTAAACACAAAATATTTATGACAGGCAGCAACTCCTCGCACCACAAGGTGTGCCGTGATTATAAAGAAAGAAACGAGGTAGAGTATTCAGCCACACTGTAAACCGCCCCCTTGCAGTTACCCGTTCCCACCCTTAAGATAGAACATGCCCCGGAGTCTTCTCCGTACCTGGCATAGCCACGCGTCTCCATGAGCGTGGCTGGGCAAAGCGTTTTGTTGGTGGCCTCCTGGCTCTCCTTCCGATGGTTGCCTCGGGTCTTCTTCGCTGTTAGGGAGTCCCACCACGTTTTCCACGAGTCTCCACTCCGACCGGCTTTCTCTCCATCTCTCCTCGCCTCTGCTCCCGGGTGCTTCCGCTGGTTCTTCCGCGTCTGCCCTTTTCTCAGACGTAGTCGGCTGGGATAGGCCGACAAGCGCTGTTGTAACAGGGGCAGGCCTTGGCTCAGGAAAGTCCATGCCCTCGTTAACGGGCCCGCTCCAGTCCTGCGAAGGAGACTGAAAGTCAGTCACGGGGGATACTTTGGGTGATCCTGTGACCCCGTGACAAATCTCCCCCCCTAGCTTTCCCCGTTCGGGGGAAAGAGGATACCGAGACAGAAAGTCAGCATTTGTTTGATCCAGCCCTTTCCTATGGTGGACCTCAAAGTCATAAGGTTGGAGAGAGAGGAACCAACGTAGAAAGCGATCATTCTGACCTGTGTTCTGCTGTAACCAAGTCAATGGGGCATGGTCCGTAAAAAGCGTAAAGTGACGGCCTTCGAGATAATAACGGAGCTTGTCAATACTCCACTTGACGGCAAGACACTCCTTCTCGATTGTGGGGTATGCGGCCTCCCTAGGGAAAAGTTTATGACTTAGGTCTAAGATGGGTCTTTCCCTGTCTTCATCATCCAGTTGGGACAACACAGCACCTAAACCCAACCCCGAAGCATCTGTCTGTAGAAAGAATGTTTTCCCAAAGTCTGGGGTTGTTAAAACCGGGGCAGAGGACAATATGTTCTTAAGTGTTTGGAAGGCGGAACAAGTCTGGGGGGAAGGGTTTTTTAAGTGTGAGGATGTCGCTGTTTTCTTGAGCAGGCCAGTGAGTGGAGCAGACACCGTAGCAACATGGGGAATGAAACGGCGGTAATAGCCTACTAACCCAAGGAACGCCCTTAAATCCCTTCTAGTGGAGGGGAAGGACTGGGACTGGATTGCTCTTACTTTCTCTTGTTGGGGGATTATGTGTCCTTCACCCAAGACGTACCCCAAGTATTTAACTTCTGTGAACACAATTCTTGACTTTTTTTTTACTCTTTTTATTGAAAAACAAAAAGACATTGCAAAAAGGAAAAAGAAAGCTCAGGTATGCACAACATATTCTGACATATGAGGCATTATGACAACATTCAAATCAAATACATCAACTGTTGTTATAAGGAAATTGGAGAGTCCCGTGCCCCTGGCACCAGCGTCGGTGTAAGTGGTTCACAAATTTCCCCCCTATGACTATTCCAAGCGCTCCAAATCTTACCCCACTTCTTGGGGCAGCCCCTGGCTACATAAACAGCTCTTTCCCTGATCATGCACCAGTCGAGGTCTTCAATTCTTGACTTTTTTGCGTTTATGTGTAAACCAGCATTTTGTAAGGCTCCTAGTATCTGTCCTATGTGGTGTAGGTGGGTATCCCAGGTAGGGCTGTAGACGACTATGTCGTCCAAATACGCCGCTGCGTACTGATGGTGGGGGGCCTGGAGGGTGTCCATAAGACGCTGAAAGGTCGCTGGAGCACCGTGCAGGCCGAAGAGGAGAACAGTAAAATGAAAAAGGCCATCGGGTGTCGAAAAAGCTGTTTTCTCCTGATCTTGGTGTTGAAGGGGGACTTGCTAGTATCCCTTGGTGAGGTCAATAGTTGTTATATATTGAGCCTCACCAAGGTGTTCAATTAGTTCCTCCACTCTAGGCAAAGGGTAACCGTCTTGCTTGGAGACCTTGTTTACGGTGCGGAAGTCTATACAAAATCTAGTGCCTCCGTCCGGTTTCAGTACGAGTACCACAGGGGAGGACCAGCTGCTTTTAGAGGGTACAATGATCCCTGACTTTAACATTTTGTCTACCTCCTGTTTCAATAACCTTCGTCGTGCTTCAGGTACCCGATATGGCTTTCATTTTACTGTTACGCCTTCCGGAGTGGGAATGGAATGGACCGCCAGGGAGGTTCTTCCGGGCTGGTCTGAGAATACTGTCTGGTGTTTCAAAAGAATTTCTTTTACTTCTTTTTTCATGGTCTCTGTAAGGTCAGGATTTATAACGGTTTGGTCCACTGTATGCAAGACCGGAGTAAGCGTGGCCACCGATTGGGTACGGGGTGGGGGTCCCAACCATTTTTTTAGAATATTAATGTGATATATCTGTGTTCTGGATGGGGAGAGCCGTAACACATAGGTGGTACTTCCTATTTTCTTTTGAACAGGATAGGGTCCCTGCCATTCCTTTCGGAGTTTTGTGAGTCGAAGTAGGCAATAACACAAGGGCCCAGTCACCAACCGCCAACTCCCTCCATTTCTTCCCCTTATCATAGAAGGTTTTTTGTTTGATTTGGGCCTTCTCCAGGGTCTCATAGGAGAGGGTTCTTAGTTTATGCAGTCTGGTTTTGAGTTGGTTGGTCCACTCAAGCAATTAGTGTGTGTCCTGAGCCCCCTCCCTTTCCCAGCTATCCCGACTGATTTTAAGAAGGGTGCGGGGTTTTCTACCAAAAAGGAGCTCAAACGGTGAGGACCCCAGGCTGCTCTGAACCTGGCTGCGTAGAACAAACAGAGCCAGGGGAAGCAACTGGTCCCATTGTTTCCCATCCCCCGTCAGTAGCTTCTTCAGGTTGACTTTAAGGAGGCCATTATAGCGCTCCACCAACCCGTCGGTTTGCGGGTGGTAAACCGAAGTGCGAAGGTGTTTTATATGCAGGAGGGCACACACTTGCTTCATCATGCGGGAGACAAACGGAGTGCCCTGGTCCGTTATCAGTTCCCGGGGAAATCCCATTCGTGAAAACAGTTCTACTAGCATTTGTGCAATTGCTGCCGATGTCGCAGCCCGTAAGAGGAATGCCTCCGGATAACGGGTGGCGTAGTCTACGACAACCATTACATATTGATACCCCCAGGTTGATTTGGGAAGAGGACCTACTATGTCAAACCCTACATGGTCAAACAGTTTCCCTATGATAGGCAGGGGAACTAGTGGGACCTTTGGGGGAATGTAGGTACTCCGTTTTTGACATATGTGACATTCTTGACAAAAAAGCTTTACTTGAGCATACACACCTGGCCAAAAGAAATGTTGGGTAATGGAGTCAGTGGTTTTCTCTGTCCCGGAATGCCCGGCCAGGAGATGTGCATGGGCATAAAACATAACCTGTTTACGGAAATCGCTTGGTACTATCAGCTGGGGTTGTGCTTTTTCGGTTCCTAGCCTATAAAGAAGACCCTTTTGTTCAATAAAACAGGGGTAAGTATGATTGCCCCTGTTTTTATTGTCCTGGGCGTTCTGCCAGGCCTGAGCTACAGAGGCATCGTTTAGTTGGGCAGTTCGGAAGTTGGAGACAGAGGCCCAGGGCTCGGAAACTAGGAGTCCAGGTATGGAAGTACCAATCGCCCTATTCTTCTGTAGGGACTCAGCCATCAGGGTGGAGAAACATGAGTTATCCGTACCTATAATGAGGGGTTTGGGTAACTCCAGGAGTAGCCCTAATTCACACTGTAACCCTCTACCTTTCTCGGTGGTGATCGTTACCCTGGCCAATGAATAGGTCCTGACATCCCCATGTACACATTTGATCCCAACTGTGCGGCATATCAAGAAACATGAGGCAGGGATAAGGCTTTTCCTAACAACAGAATGGCGCCAACCTGAGTCTAAAAATGCTTGTGTTTTATGTTGGTTTAGGATCACACTTACATAGAACGTGGGTCCTGTCTCTTGGGCATACATGATGGCGTAGGGTATATAGCCTACTTCCATCAGTTCTTCTTCTCCTTTCTCTCTCTTTTTCCGGCAATACCGGACTATATGCCCCCATTTCCCGCAGTCGTAACACTGTGGTCCCACCACAGCAGGAGTTTCAGGCTTACTGGGGCGAACACGGAAAGGAGTCTCTGGAATGGTTCTAGGGTTCTTCTTTTCGCCTTTAGCAGGGGTTATGGTTTTGCTGGTCTTTTCCGGTTCCCTGGGAATAGTGCGTGATTGAGCCCTGGCATATGAATTGGCCATCTCTATGGCCTGCTCCAGGCTTAATCCTGTGTGCTGCCTAAACCATCGCTGGGTTCCATATGGCAGGGCTTCTAGGAATTGTTCAAGATAGATCTTGCTTATAACGTCATCCATTGTAGAGTCCAGGGGTTTCAGCCACCTATCAGCTGCGTCTTTTAATTTATAAAAAAGAGTCTTAGGAGTATCGGCGGGGAGCCCTCTCTCTTGTCTGAACCGCAGTCTATGGCTGTCATCATCTACTCCCATTCGATCCAGGACAAACTGTTTTACGTGGCCATATGTGGCTGTCCCGTCTTTGTTGGCCAACTGAAAAAGCCACTTGGGCTTCCCTTGACAAAAGGGGGGTCAAGAAAAAAGGCCAGCGTTCTCCCGGCCATGCGCTAGCCCTTGCCGCCCTCTCAAAGTTCAAGAAAAAAGAGATGGGATCGTCTCCGGCGACATACTTTTGGAGTGGAACTACAGCCCCCGGAGGTGTGGCAGTCCGTGTTTGTCCTATCGTCGCTAGTAGCTGGTTTTGTCCTTCGGCTAACTTTGTTAGGTTCTCTGCCTGTTGTTGTATTGCGGCAGTAAAAGCTGCTGTGTCATGCTCAGCTTGGTCAGTTGACTGTCCCATGGCCCATTCAAGTTAGACCTGTCCCTCCCTCATTTGGTTTATTAAGGCTTCCATCTTGGCAGACGGAAAACTCCTATCTTGCTCGCCACTTGTAACCAGCGGGGGCTAACAAGGAGGGAAGGAGCCAACAACAACGTGAATTGTACACAAGTGTTTATTCGGAGATTTGTAAGAAGTGGGGATTTGATTGGAAAACAGAGTCCGTCTTAGCGAAGCGGTTCTGACGGTATCCTGCGGTCCTTCTTTGTTCCCGGTCCTTCGGAGTCTTCGGTTCTCGTCTCCGGACATGCCCCGAGGACAAAACAAAGGATAGGTAGTATTTAGATGACCACTCTGAATACTACAAACGATATGGGGAAGGGAGTGCGGGTAACGTTTATGAGAACAGCCACCACCAGTGTAAACACAAAATATTCGTGACAGGCAGCAACTCCTCGCACCACAAGGCGTGCCGTGATTATAATGAAAGAAACGAGGTATTCTGCCATACCGTAAACCGCCCCCTTGCAGTTACCCGTTCCCACCCTTAAGATAGAAGATGCCCCAGAGTCTTCTCCGTACCTGGCTTAGCCAAGCGTCTCCATGAGCGTGGCTGGGCAAAGCGTTTTGTCGGTGGCCTCCTGGCTCTCCTTCCGATGGTTGCCTTGGGTCTTCTTCGCTGTTAGGGAGTCCCTCTGTGTTTTCCACGAGTCTCCACTCCGACCGGCTTTCTCTCCGTCTCTCCTCGCCTCTGCTCCCGGCTGCTTCTGCTGGTTCTTCCGCGTCTGCCCTTTTCTCAGACTAAGTCGGCTGGGATAGGCCGATGAGCGCTGTAATAACGGGGGCAGGCCTCGGCTCAGGAAAGTCCATGCCCTCGTTAAAGAGCCCGCTCCAGTCCTGCGAAGGAGACTGAAAGTCAGTCACGGGGATACTTCGGGTGATCCCGTGACCCCGTGACAGTCAGGCATGGGTGAAGTGGCCTTGGAGTGAAGATAACATTTACCCCATCCAGGGATGTAGCTCATCCTTCTGTGCCTCCTTTGTCTGCTAGTGCCTGAACTGGAATTTTCCAGCCTGGGTGTGTTCTTAGCGATTTGGAAATGTATAATATCTTATATCATGTTGGGGGGAGTCAGTCCCTCAGCAGCTATCTCATGAGGCTGGTCAGACTGGGATCCGCTGCAGCGCAATACTAATAAACAACTTGGGTTTATATTCTCTACTGTCTGACCGACTCTTTATTTGTTTGGAAGCCCGGGAGGTGGTCACTGGTGACCCGGGTGACCCTATTCGGGTCATTTCCTTCACCTTTTTTAATATCTTACCATTGAGTTTGTCAAATCAAATGTGCTTTAAAGCTACTATGGATATCTTTTGTTATCATATTTAATTAAAAATAATTTAAAAAAGATGACACAAAGACTTGTTTAATTTTCCTGAACTTTGATGAGACACACATCGCCAGCTTTGGAAACTTATCTTCACAGGTGGCAGAGTTGCAATGCATCACATTGGATAGTTTATTTCTGGCTTATTTAATGTTTTGTAACAGCTTTTGATGAGGATCTGTGTCAGAAAAATATGCTTCTGCCACCATCCCAGGGAGCTATTGACCTGGTTTATACTCTGGAGAGCATTTTATATGAAGTGCAACCACCTAATATTCATCTAGACAAATAGTTTAGTGCTCACTGGACTTCTTACAGATTATGCAACCAACTCAGCCCTACATTCAACACCCCAGCAGTAAAGACTTGTTGAACATACCAGAAAGTTTACACATTTAACCTATAGCTCCTTAGTCCAAAAAGGCTGCTGAATTGCAAACAAACAACCAGAGCGGACACACCATCCCTGTAAGCCCTAAGAATGTGGAGCATGAATCAACAGAAACCAATATAAAATAATATTAGTTTGCTTCTGTGACTGGCCCTTACATTGACACTGTCAAGAAAAGATCACTACAAAAGGGTGATCAAAAGAATGTGGGGGAATCTCAGTCTGTGCCGGTCTTACAAAAATAAAATGTCTCACTTGTTGACAAAAATATTGCATCACTGCACATATTTATTTTTCGTCAAGTTTGCTTTATTGAGGATAGCTACCTATCAACCAGTTTTGGTCCTTTAGCTGTGACAGTATAGATTTTATGTCAGCATACGCAGATGCATTAATCCCCTGAGCTGCTGTGATTAAATCTAACAGAGCTCGCTCATAAAAGAGCATGTTTCTCTTTCACTCCCATTATAAAAACCATTAGAGTGTTATCTGAATTAAGTTTGTAAGAGTGGCACGAAAACTCTTCTCCATTGAATGCTACCTAATTCACTTTTACAATATTTTTGCCAACCTTGACTTGAGATTGGGTTACTGAAAATTCCTTAGAAAGGCATGATCTGTTTTTGCAGCAAATGTTTGCCACACATTTGCTGCACAATTCCCTTAAATGTAAATTCTTTCACTTTTTTGGTCCATGGTGTGTTAATTTTGTGGACAGGGAGAGTTTTCCCCAATACCTTGACACCCTATGTCGACCTCAAAGGTCCCAAGATCAGCCCTCTCACAAAATCCTCCTGGACCTATGCAGTTGCAACTGAGCAATAGGATTCCCCGCCCCACTGATGTCTCAAAGCACTCCCGTTCTCATGATTTTTTAGATTTACACAAATTGTGAATATAGTGGATAGTAGTGCATTCTTGGCGCAGTCCGAGAAGTGGACCAGAGTGGACCGAATGTAGATGGAGATGTTAACTGACATCCTGTATATTTCCTGATAGACACAGGAGCCACTCGTTTGACTGGTAGAAAATGTGAGGTCCCTAACCTGCCCCTCTCTGGAAAATAAGTCCAGGTTGTAGGCCTCAGATTACTGCCTCTTTCCCAGTACAAATTGGAGCCAAGTAGATGGAGAAGTTAACTGACATCCCATATCTTTCCTGATAGACACAGGAGCCACTCGTTCGAGAGTTTGACATGTTGAGGTCCCTAATCTACCCCTCTCTGGAAAAGGAGTCCAAGTTGTAGGCCTCCGATTCCCGCCCCTATCCCAGTAAAAATTTGAGACATCAAGAAACAACAGCAGTTCATAGTGTGCAATTCAAGTCCTGTAAACTTGCTAGGAAGGGATCTTTTATGCATACTCAACTGCGTCATTTACTGTACCCAGGATGAAGTTGGAATTGAGACCCAAGTCGCAGATGCAGAGTTCAAATTGCAAATGCCTGAATCTGTCATCAGATCATATCTGGTTATTACTAAATTTATCTGAGAGAAATTGTTAGATTAGAGGTTTGGGATTCCACACGGAGAGAAATCGGATTGATTAAGGATGCTAACCCCCTACAAATAACCCTTCTGACCAATGCAGATTTTCCTCAAACTCGTCCCTACAAGATGACCCCAGAGGTCATTGCAGGACTCCCTCCTTTCATTAAGAGCATGATAGATTAGGGCATCTTAAAGGAAGTTATCGGGAGTCCATGTAGCCCACTGATCATGCCTTACAAAAAGCAACCAAAAAGTGGAGGATCATGCAGGACCTCAAGAAGATTAACCAAAGTGATGTTCCATGCTATCCTGTGGCACCAAGCCCTGCCGTGATCCTGTCCCAAATACCCCCAGAAGCTGAATGGCTCATTTTCACTGACCTCTGTAAAGCATTCTTCTCGGTTCCCCTTCATGAAGAGATGAAGTTTTTCTTTGTGTTTCGATTGCAAGAGAAGCCTTTCGTGTGGTGTCATGCTCCACAAGGGGACTCAGAAGGCCCAACCTATTTCAGACACTTAAAAAGAACATAGAATCTCTGCAGGTACTATGCAGTTTTACCCTAATTCAGTAAATTGATGATCTTTTGATTGCATCAATGACAAAGGAAGCCTGTAGATAAGACACAATTGCTTTGCTCAACCACTTAGCTGAGATTGGGTACAAAGTTACCCGGAGAAATTACTGTATTGTCAAAAAGAAGTCATGTACCTGGGACATCAGATAGAAAAGGGAGTTAGGTGAGTGTCCCGTGAATTTATCAAGACTGTTCTTAAGATGTTCCCAACCACACAGAGAGTAGTGTGAATGTTGTTCGGTATAGTTGGCTATTTCCGACAATGGATCCCAAACTTTTCCTTCATGACAAAGCCTTTACTGAGGCTGATGCACACTGATGTCAATGACCTGTTCCCAAATGATGAAGAAAGCATGGGAGCCTTCCAGGAGCTGAAAAACTTAAGTTGCATTGTGCCAGCTCTTGGAATGCCAGACTGCACTAAAGAATGTGTGCTCTTCTGCCATGAGAGATTGGTGTGCTTAACCGTGCTAACACAGACCCACATGGAGACCAAGCTCCCCATTTGGTACTTCTCAGCGACTCCTGGTCCTATAGCAGCAACATTTCCCGGTGGAGTGAAAGCGGTTGCAGCTGTAAGCATAAGCATTCCACAAATAGAAGGGAAAATTATAGGTTACCAGTGAGTTACCACTGAATGTAATGGTTCCTCATTCGATTGAAATTTTATGACTTGTACCCGCGCATAGCATTTCACAAACAAGCACTGCTTAACCCGCTATGAGCGAATCATTCTGGCTGCTGAAAATGCCTCCATCAGGAGATGTAACATACTATGCCCGGCTTCTCTATTGCGAACACCAGAAAGCTTTGATGAGGGTGACTTTGACTATGATTGTGTTAGTCTTACCGAGCTGTGCACAAATCCAAGGCCCGCCATACTGGATGCTTCCTTTCCTGAATCCATCCATACCATTTTCTTTGATGGGTCTTGTCTGAGAGACCAACAGTGCATTTTAAGAGCCTCCTATGCTGTATGCATACTCAGTGGAGTTGTGAAAGCATCCTACCTGTGCCATGTAACATCTTCACAAGAAGCCAAATTGATTGCTGTCTCCAGAGTCTGCTGTAATTCGGAAGGTTCATGACTTGCCATTACCCTGATAGCCAGTATGGATTCCGAATTGTTCATGATTTCTGGCAGTTATGGTCACAGCAAGATTTTATGACCTCTGCTGGTTCCCCCATTAGGAATGGACTCTATGTTTCCAATCTATTGAAAGCTTTGCAACTGACAAAAGAAATCGCAGTGGTGAAATGTACTGCACAAAAGAGTGGCAACCGCTACATGAATGAAATTGCCTGATACTGTGTTCTTGAGTCCAGCACCTTTCACCTGGACGAGCCATGCAATGTAGAGGGAGAGACTGTGTCAAACATGCTGCTAAATACTGTGCATACCTTCAATGAACTGAAAGAATTGCAACATACTGCCCCAGAAGTTGACAAGGCTACATGGGAAAAGATGGGATGTGTGTGGGTTGCCAGTGACATTTGGCTGTCCAGTGATAGGAAGCACATCCTCCCGACTCTGTGTTGCCACATACGTAGGAAAGGACAGGATGGTGTCTACTTTTCAGCAGTATTGGCACCAATCTATTTTTGAACAATGGCAATGGAGTTTGCATCAGCGTTCTGCTACATGCCAGAAAAAAGAATTGTGGGCAAAAAAGTTGTGGTGACCACGAGTCACATTGGAAAGTCTGATGGTCCCCTCAACTGTCTCCAGATTAATTTTGTGGAGACGCCTCAGTGTAACCAATTCAGGTATATCCTCTTCATTGTGTGTTTATTTTCCAGGTGTGTATGGGTATATCCCACCAGGAGATGTGACAATGTGACAGTCATCAAACTATTGTTGAGGGAGTTGCTACTGCGATTCAGGATGTCAGTTCATCTTCAATCTGGTCAAGGAACCCACGTTAAAAATTAGATAATTTAGTTGCTATGTACATTAATACGGACATGGCAGAGTTCAATTAGAGTTAAAGATCTGAGGCTTCAGGCATAGTATAGAGACTAATTGGGATGAGCAAAGCAAAATTGGTCAAAGCATGTTCCTCTACATCTTTTAAATGGCCTGATGCACTTCTTTTGGCGTTGATGAACATTCAAAGTACCCCTGTAAACAGACAGGATTATCTCATCACAAAGTGTTGATGGGAAGAGCCATCCGAATTTCTTCTGATCTAGGAGCTGCTCTTGTGAATAACACAGGTGATCTGATTCTCGAGTACTGTAAGGGATTGGCTGATGTGGTACGTTCTATCTCTCATCAGGTTGATATTGCTACTCCTACTGTCAGAGAATCCTTAGGGCATGACTTGAACCAGGGCCGGGCTGGGAACCACAACCGACCCTGGCAAAGTGTTCGGCCGCCCCCTCCCCACTCGGAGGGGTTGGAGTTGTGCCGATCTCTTTGCCAGGGCCGGTTTTCGGCCGATTTTGGTACAGGGCCGATTTTGCAGCTATGCTGCAAAAATGGCCCTGTAACAAAAACGTCCCCCAGGGGCCCAAAACCGACCCCACCCATGCGGCACACCAGGGGATTGCCCGGAGCCCACTATGGCCAATCCGGCCCTGACTTGAACCCTGGCAAATGGATTCACATACGAAAACACGTTTGAAGTCCTGTCTGAAAGTAGCCCTGTCAAGGCCCCTATCAAGTGATCCTGGCCATCAAAACTACTATCAGGTGTGCGGGTCTGCCACACTGGATACACACGTCCCATACCAAAAGGGGAAAATGAGAAGAGGAGGAAGCGGAGCCACATTCACTAATTCCTCATTTCACCCTACATTTGAAGTTTCTGAAGCTCCCAAAGAAGAAGGCCAGTCTGAGGGTTCACAATCTCCACTAGTACAGCATCAGCGGGGACAGGACAGGTGAAGTATCGTCATCCCAGTGACCACTGTGATACCAACCAGTGGATTGTGAATCGCATTCGCTGAGACAGCAAAAACTCATGGAAAGCTGAAATAAACTGCCTAAGCTAAGATTGCAGGAACCAGAGAGTAGTACAGCTCAAGGAAGTTCCAACTCCAAGAGTGAATCAGCCTTTTTGGAGCCAGAAATCACAAGCACCTCTAAGGATCATGGCTCGACTGAAGAAGGCTGGCCAAAGACCACAACAAATTGGAAAAGTCTGTTAATGACTAGGAAAAGACCAGTAGTGATATGGGAAGTTAGTGAGTTAGAAGAACTAGAACCTGCTCAAAAACCTGACGTTGTGGAGTAAAGTGAAGATTTGAGGACTTCCAAAAGACCCAAGAGCGAGAAAAGGTAAATCCAAAATCATCAGGTCCAGATTGGATATACCTTGCAAAAATCGTTCTCGAATCCAATGACTGCCTGACCGACATTGACGACCTCCCTGAAGCAAATACAACTTCACGAGGAACTCATTTGCATAAATTGCTAACAAATGTTGAAAAGGATGATAAGAGAGCTAGGATAACGATCAGAGGACATTAGGGCCTTAGGCCTCCAGCTGATGCAGAATAAAAATTCCTGTAGCTTGCAAGAAAGGGTTGTGATGATGGAGTAGGAGAACAGAATAATTGCTTAATTTCGAGCTCTATTGCCTTGATCTGATATACACTGACATGGCCCAGCAACATTGCAAATGCTTACTTGTAGTTTTGGCAGTTGCCATTTGTCATTATTATGATTAGGTGGTTGTAGGATGTCTATCTGCTGGGTAATGATAGTTCTCATTCTCCAGTAAACTCTACAATTAAACTCATTGTCATTAAACTAGTGTATTAAACTAATGTTTCACATGTCACATGTCCCACGGCATTGGAGTGTCTGTACCTATAATGTTTATTTGTAGGTGTTAGCCGAATATGTGAAAATCATGCAGGTAGAAAGGTGCTTTGTGTGTTCCTACCTTTCAGCCTCTGCAGCTGAAGGGGTAGCATATTTTCATTTGCCTCTGTCTTGCTCATTTGTTTGTTCTTTCTTTTTAAATCTATATTACCAGCAGAATTAAATTAAATGTTTTATTCTGATTATGATAAGCTTTTGGAGAATGTATCAAATGTGACTGATGCAAATATGTAGTTGTGAGCTACTACACATGTTTCTCATTATTTCAAAGCCTTTAAATCAAGGGATCATTGTGAGTATATGATTAAATTCTTTACTCCCTTAACTAACATGAGCGCTACTAAACAAAGCATGCATGATATAACCTGGAGGATCAGTAAAGATGAGAGATTTTTCATAGATGAATTGAATGAGAGGGTAACAATAGATGAAGAGAAAAGGGAAAAGAAAGTTGTGTCAGAATACATTATTGGGAAAGGTAAAGAGATTTTTGAGGAACCCATCCCAAGATATAGCATTGATATTGCCAAGAGGGTATTCTTATGTATGATAAGGAAACAAGAAGGAAATGTAACTGTTGAGGTATTGGGGTGGAGCGCATGCAAGCATAGTTACCTGGTAATAGGCAGGACCATTGCCGACTTAGGGGCCGATTACGATGCTGTTTGGAAACCGATTCAGATACTCTCTTTCCAACCGATTCGGGAAGGTTTCTAAATGACCGATTACTGTGTCCGGAAAGGGGTCAGACTTTCCGAGATGGTTCCAAATGGCATTTAGAAGAACTGAGTCATTCGGACAGCTTTTCCAAATCTGTGTTTCTGACTCAAATCTTCTGTCAGAATCTGACTTTGGGAGCCTGAAGCAAGCCCCCCTTCACCCAGAGCCTTCCGAATGGGGCCTGTGGGGGTACCCAAGGGACCCCCTTTTCAGATCATGCACAGTGTGGCAGGCACAATGAGGTGCCTGCCACAGGGTGTGCACTTTTCCCCAGCCACCCCTTTCTTCAATGGGAGCCTGTGTATTTGGTCGGAATACAGGCTCCCCTTGAAGTCAATAGGAGTCCGACTGAATTGTATTCTGAAGCATCGTAATCATTTGGTCAGGCTCCCCAGATCCGATTCAGTTGGAAACCATTCCGAGACCGTGACCGGCATCATAATCGACCCCTTAGAGGTGAGTATTAAGGGCATCCACTATGTGGAAGGCAAGTCAACTTATTTCCACGTGCCACACAACTGGGTAGGTATTTGTTAAGCTGCTTAAGTTTTCCCCAGAATATGTCATGTTAATGAGCTAGACTTTCATTTTGACCGCTACATTCAATGAAGTAAGCAAGACTGTACGCATATCCTTTGTGATGTTTTTGAAGCACTCATACCATCAATAGGAGTCACTTTAAATTATGTTAAGATTAGAAAGCTATAAACTTTAGTATATCGGCTTGCAACTAATATTGCAGGAGCTTTAACAGTAATAAATACAGAATCACTTG
Organism: Lissotriton helveticus; assembly: GCF_964261635.1. NCBI lineage: Eukaryota > Metazoa > Chordata > Amphibia > Caudata > Salamandridae > Lissotriton > Lissotriton helveticus. Next base: position 369,487 of record NW_027611917.1, read on the forward strand.
CTATAAGAGCTATAATCATGCAGAATTGCCTTGCATTAGATTTACTGTGTGTGAAAGATGGCTGTGTCTGCAAGGTCATTCCTACAAGCGAATGTAGTGCACACATTTTAAAAATAAATAACTGCCTACCAGTATGGATGGCATGTGAATCCTGCGTAGCATTTTCTATACACTCATGTACACATGTATGATTCATTGTCTGCATATGTGTGTGTGATGTAAAATACTCTGACACCCTACACTGGTTTGAGAGGCGCTATAAAACACATTAAATGCATGTGACGGATCGGCTATGAAGAGATGAGCGACACTGTTGGAGGTGATAGTGAGGGAATAACTGAAGAGCCCCAGTAAAGATTGCCATATCCTCATGCATTGTAAGGTCCTCATTTACTATGCTTTAAAAACTAATACAATTGAATATATAATGAAAAATGTGTTGCAGAATGCATCATTTTTGCTATTTTTTCTAGATGTTCTTAGCGAAGAACGCCCAATCTCCCTTGTAGGGGTCAGGCTTGCTCGCTATGCCCCATATGGGGGCTGAACTGACAAAATTTGCAAGGGCTGCTTTGGTTTCCCAGTCTGGCAAGGTGCAAAGGCAATAAGAAATATATTTTTGTAATTCGCCATAACAGTCCTGCATTTAGCTGCAATATTGAAATGACAAGCCTTAGTAGTATCTCTGTGTAACCAACATTCATGAACACATCTCTCTCTCTTCATATATCTACTTCAAGCTCTGTCACTATGCACTCTCTACTGAAGTTGAGTTATAGGTCCTACTTGAATTATGTGCCATTGAAAGATAATTAACATACATTAGTATCCTATGATTTCTAACTTGACAACTCTTACATTATCAAACTCCAAATACACTATACATTATAAATAATACTTTTTATGAGCAAACAGGTTTCAGGCTTAAGAATCCTTCCTGTTCCGAGAAGAGATATGTTTAAGTGTAAAGATAATCCCACAGTCTTCAGCAAAGTTCAAATTAAATGTTCAAAATAGTTCAAAGTTTGTTTTCATACATGACTTTGCTTTTCTAATACTTAATACAAAAGATAGCAAAAGTTCTTGCAAAGGAAATCCTAGATCCTTGTAGCAAAGTTCAACATAAATTTACAATTACCTAGCCAAGATGCCTGGGCCGCAAGAACAGTTATAAACGTGAATCCAAGACAGCCACTGCATCTTCAAACTTCATGGAAGTTTATGGCCAACTGGGAAGTGTGGCTCATTGTCGGGGCACTGCGTTCTACATGTACACCGCAAATTCTCTCTCCAGACAGTGGCAACAATTTTCCTGGACTCCCGGGCTTCCTACCGTCCGATGAACTCAGCACAAGCAGGTTTGGAAGGCACCTCCCATGCACTCACCGAGTCTTAAATGTTCAGCCATGTCTCCAGCCCTGCTTCCTGACAGAGTATAACTTTGTGTTCTTGGTGCTGGAGACGAGGAAGCCGAGTATGATTGTATGCCATGGGCGAACCTACTGTATGCCAAGCCGTCTGAATGCATTTAGCTAAATGGTGTCACCTCTGCATCTACACCTATTAGGAGGGGCACAAGCCATTTAGGCCTGCTCTGACCATTTTTGTTTGCCATAGCTATAGAGCCACTGGCCATTCGGGTGCATGAGTTTCACTTTAATGGGGGAATTATATTCCGTACATGCATACTACTTATTTCTGCGTGCGGTTGATAAACTGCCATTTGTGATAAGCCCAGCAAACATCTCCCCAATACTCATAGAAATGGTAAGGTGTTGGGGCAGAGGTATCCCTTGTATGTTTACAGTGATATTCTATTGCCAGAAGCGCCGACTGCGTCTATAGGCTGTGTCTATGGCTTTTGAATTTGGCAGTAGCCTCACACTACTAGGTCTAGCCAATATCTGTCCCATGACATCAGTGAGGTCATAAACCTGTGCTGTAACCTCGATGTGCACACCAAGAGTGCCCTTGTTGAACCAAAAGTGTCCCTGTGTTTGGTTTAGAACATATGGGGTGTTGGCGGCATAACATATGACTCCATAGTTTGACCAGACCTTTTTGTATGTGTCACTGGAGGGAGGTATGCTGGCCCATTCATGTAATGTTCAACTTCTATACACTAAACCAGATCCTACGGCTAATATCCCCCAAGTATGTATGTGTGTTTTGTGCAAGTGACCTGCATGGTACATTCATGATGTGTAAATTGAGCAAAGGGCTGTGGAATCCATTCTTAAAGCCCCAAGCCTGATTTGCTGCTCAGGAGGGACGTGAGGAAGTTTTCCCAGACAGTGGAAAGGCATTGCTAACTTTCCTGCAGATGGTGGGAGGAGATCTAGACTCCAAAGTGAGGTAAGTGGAGACAAGGGCACTTTAGAAATTCAGGTAGGCCTTTACCTGAGCAAGGAGCTACTGAATAGTCTTCCTAAAGCACTGCCATTTAGTAGATGGTGAAAGGTGAGACTGCACACTTTTTTGTGCAACTGAAGGAGGCTCACACTATTATGTTTCCCTGATCACACTTTTCAGTTTGGGTGACGACCGCCAGGTGTGGAACCATCACACCTATTTGTGGATTGTCATAGGTGCTCTAGGCTGGAGACCACCCTGCTGTACACAGCATCACTCCACACAAAGACTGTTCTGGAAGACAGCCTGGAAAAGTCCCTTGAAAGGCCACCCACCTCAATCCGATTCGGAAAGTGCTAACAATGGATCCACATTTCTTGTCTCCTTTTGCTGCATGAATGCTGGACCCCATGACCTTCTTGTTGTTGCTCCAGTTTCAGCTTCTCTATGACCAAGGAGTGCGTGGAATGGGGAATACTTACAGGCACAGAATATAATTAACATGTGGAATTCCATACAATATTCTCTACTTCAAGGGTTTTTTTTATATTATTTTGTTTTCAAATTTTTACAAGGTAAAATTTACAATATGGGGCAGCACAAGCAACATCACAGTATTACAACCAGATACATTCTTCATGAAGCAACATCAATGTGGTGAATACAGGATTGTGATCTGTTAGTTTACTCACAAGACCACAACCACACAGAACACCAGCAAGATTTTACAATATAAACCTATATGGAAGGTCAATGTAGGTCAGAATGGCTACTCAAGTATGCACAGTGTGGACCCTAAATGGCTTTAGGGTGGGATGCACTTGAAAGCCATGATGCGCACACGTCTGATTGTTCAGTACAAATAATATATCTTTCAGCAAGACCTCAAACTGTAGGGCCTACTTTTCCGTCAACACATAGCAACTCTATGTTTGCCCAGCAGCATTACCATTACAACTAATTCCATGGATGTTTGTTAGAAACATATCCCAGAAGTGCCGCAAAAAGAGTGAGATTTCGGCTTGGCTCTATCATTACCCTAACTGCACCAACAACTCGCAACCAAAATGCATTGACTACTAGACCGTCCCAAGCTAAATGTGTGAAGTCTGCACCAGGTGCACTGCGTCACCAGAAATTCAGGCTTGCGGCCATGCTAAACAGCATCATGTCACCAGGTGTGTGTATGCCTATGAATACATTGAACATGCATGATCTAAACATCCCTTGTTTGATGGCAGCACTATGGCCATTGGGCTTCCAAGATCTCGTGGCCCAAGTCCTAAGCCCATTTTACTCAAGACTGAAGCTGTTGAACCTTGATGTCATTCGTTGCTCTATTCTACATTGCTGTAATTACCCTGGTGGCCCAGGAGTGTAAGATGATAAGGGAGAGCAAGTCCTACTCCGCCGGCACCAACGCTATTGGTGGATAGCTTCTGCCCATAGTTAACAAATCCTTTAGCATGTCAAGCAACCTACATGGTGTACGGTCCAAAGATTCCATAAGGGCTTTAAACTTTTTGCTAAGAGATAGATCGCTCAGTGTACCCAAACACCTATTTGCAAGCTGTCTGATCTCTCCTGTTTCCCTGTTGACTTTCATCCAGGAGTTGTTAAGGGGAATGTGGGAGAGTACACCTCACTAACCCCACACACTGCAGCCACCTAGCCATGACCAGATGGCACACTTTCACAGTGTGGATCTTTCAATTAGATCTGTGTGGTGTTAGCATCAAAGTGATGTTGATGGAACTGGGGCACCAAGCCCTACCTCAAGGTCAGGAAGGGGGACTGCTTGGTCCTATGAAATTAGCAATGTGGAAATTGCGCTTGGAAGATTAGATAATCCATTAGGATATTCGGAGCTACAAATCTGCCCACCCTGCAGGCTAACTGCATTTTATTCCATGATTTCTGGGCTGCAGACTGTCCCATGCAAGCCGAACCATTAGCAACCTAAGCTAGTCAAACAATGCTCTTGTAAGAGGCCTAGGGATATTCTGAATTCTCCCTACGTCCTAATCACAGTCAATTACCCGTGAGGTGTACCCAGCTCGCTGACAGGACCAAAGCAAGAAGCAGGAGTGGATTTGCACTAATCCCTCCCATTTAATGTGGTAAAAGACCTAGCCAATCCTCTTCCACTGCTTGAGATACCAAGCCATTTGAGGCCAGTAACCTCAGGGAGGGAGGGGGTCTTGGCTGTGACGAGGACTAAGGATAATGAAGATTACCGGTAAATCACCAGAGCAATAGCTACAGCAGCCTAGGCAACAGTATCATTTTGATTAGAGCCACCCTTCCCACTAGTGATAAAGGCAGCCATGTGCACTTTTATGGCAGGAAGGCAACAGTTTCTAGGCATTTGCCGTATTCCTCCCTAATGATTATGTCCATATCCCAATGATGTAGAATACCCAGAATGCTTATCAGTTCTACAGTCATTCAATTGTGAGACCCAGAGAAGGCTGCATTGCGTTTTTAGATCATGGGAGCATGACAGATTTAGACCAATTTCTCCATAAGCCAGACCATCTTCCCAAAAGATTTCCCGAATTGTGTTCTGGCTCTTTGATTAGCAAGAGGATAAAATCAGAGTACATCAACAGCAAGAACCTATGAGATCCAAATCAGAAATTTTGAGTATGCTGCATTTCTCTAAGGATGCAGGCAAAGGATTCCATGGCCAAGGCAACAAGGGACAATCAGTGGCATAACAAAGGCCGCCGCAGCCCCCCACAGTGTGGGGTACCCCCGAGCTCCAGGGGTCCCCTCAGCACAGTACCCTGGCCTGAGAGTTCCTGAGTCTGGATGGGCTCTTCCATGTACTTTGCAGGGGGGGGGCTCAAGTTTTGTTACGTCACTGGGGACAATCATGCCTTGTCCTGCTACCTAAAGTAATTGGGGAGGATAGTTGGTTGTTTATCTTAATTATGGTTACTGGAGCGGAATAATGGAGCTTAATCCATTGGAGAATGTGATTATCTTTTTCTTTCCACTTCACCACTGCAAATAAAACAGCTACTTCCAAGTGTGCTACAGAATGCAGCACACAAAGAAGTAGCAAATCACCAATATTGATTGTTTATGTGCCGGAAGGGACACCTTCTGCACAGAAACAATCATTCCCTGCAACGCAGACACCCCTGCATTATGGCTCAAGGGTGTCTGTGTTGGCACTAGGCAGCTATATTTAGCACCAGCGCAAGGTAAAACAAAGGGGTGCACTGTATTGTTGTAAAAACAGCACATCCCAAAACTTGCTGCTGCGCTGTGCCATTTCCTGGTAGATATGTCCCTCTGTATGTAGGTTGTCTGCCGTACATCTGCCAGGTATACAAATTAATTAGTCTGTCTGTTGTAACCAAGACTGGCAGGAGAGGCAGTTAATATTTTTGCCAAAATCTTTTTATCTACGTTGATCAGTAATCGAGGTCTATATGAATGGCAGACTTGGGGGGGAGGGGGCATCCGCGGGGGAAACATCCCCTATTTGAAGATTCTTCATACCACCAGCAGGAACGAGGCCTGAAACCAGCAAGTTTGGAGTGCAGATCTATTTGGAGGCCAGGATATTTACAGAGGGTGTGTGCATGCTCAAATTATCTGATGCCTTTTTCTACTAACGTATCCTATTGCAAGTTGACTCAAGAATTCTATATCCCTTTGGAACGCATTAACGCCAAATAACTGCTTAATATGCCTCCCA